>NC_059272.1:4527291-4649791 GCF_017591435.1 Portunus trituberculatus | reverse complement strand
AATAGAATTGGAGGAAATGCCTATGAACTTTTGAGAAATATAAAAGTGACATTCACTTACATAGATGAAGGTATGATAAAAAAAAAAAAAAGACTCTAATATGCCCAAAATTAGAAAATGCAGCTACAGTATGGTCACCAAACAAAAAGAAACACATAAGGAAACTAGAGAGAATACAGAGGGCAGCAACAAAGCTTCCCCCAAGTTTAAGTGAACGGTCATATGAAGAAAGGCTACGAATACTAGGTCTTAACAACCTTAAAACAGAGAAGGAAAAGAGGAGATCTAATAGCAGTGTGCAGAGCAATGAATAGACTGGAAAAATTTGATGGAAAAGACTTACTAATCTGGGACAAGAGTGACACAAGAGGACATGGAAAGAAATTAAGAAAGGACTACTGCAGGAGAAATATCAATAAGTTTAGCTTTCCACAAATATGTGTAGAGGTGTGGAACAGTTTAGACAAGTTGAAGCAAGGACAATCAATAAGTTCAAAGAAATGTTGGATTTGCATAGATGTGGAGAAAGGACAGCACAGGCATAGCTCTTCTCCTGTATGTTACAACTAAGTAAATACACACACACACACACACACACACACACACACACACACACACACACACACACACACACACACACACACACACACACACACACACACACACACACACGTGTAGCCCCTGTTCACCTAGCAGTGAGTAGGTACGGGATGTAAATCGAGGAGTTGTGACCTTGTTGTCCCGGTGTGTGATGTGTGCCTGGTCTCAGGCCTATCCGAAGATCGGAAATAATGAGCTCTGAGCTCGTTCCGTAGGGTAACGTCTGGCTGTCTCGTCAGAGACTGCAGCAGATCAAACAGTGAAACACGTTAAATTACAGACCAGTATCGTTGACTAGTATATTGTGCAAAGTATGTGAAGAAGTAATTAAAACAAAGTAGAGTGAGTATCTAGAAAGTGAAAACATTCGGAGTGAAAGGCAGTTTGGTTTCAGAAAAGGAAGATCGTGCGTATCCGATTTATTATGTTTTTATTCAAGAGTGATTGACATACTACAACATAGAGGGGGATGGGTGGATGCTATTTACCTGGATTTGAGAAAGGCCTTTGATAAAGTGCCACACAATAGACTGATATGGAAACTAAAGAAGATTGGAGGAGTAAGTGATAAACTAGCAAAATGGATGGAAAATTACTTAGTGGGAAGAGAAATGCGAACAGTAGTGAAAGGAAAGAAGTCCGAGTGGAAAAAGGTAACCAGTGTAGTTCCACAAGGGCCAGTGCTTGGTCCCATCATGTTTTTGATTTATGTTAATGATATGCCAGTAGGAATTGACAGTTACATGAATATGTTTGCGGACGATACTAAAATTATGAGGAGAGTAAAGAATGTGGAAGATTGTAACAAGTTACAGGAAGATCTTGATAAAATATATGAGTGGAGTAAAGAGTGGCAGATGGAATTTAATATAAACAAGAGCCATGTTATGAAAATGGGAAGAAGTAGATACAGACCAAACAGGGATTACAGGCTGGGTGATGAGAAAATTGAAGAGACCAATGAGGAGAAAGACTTAGGAGTAACTGTGCAAAACACTCTGTCACCGGAGAAACACATAAACAAGATATTTTGGAAAACATATAACATGCTTCAAAATATTGGTCTTGCATTCCACTACCTAGATGAAGGAATGATGAAGAAGATATTATGCACTTTAATAAGACCCCAGTTAGAATATGCAGCTTTGTCTGGTCACCACATGAAGAAAAATGTGAAGAAGGTGGAAAGGGTACAGAGGCTGGCAACAAGGATGGTACCAGGACTCAGGAGTTAGACTATGAGGAAAGACTGAGGAAGCTGGGGCTGATCACATTAGAAGAGAGAAGAACAAGGGGTGACATGATAACTATGTATAAATTAGTGAACAAAATTGACATATTGGACAGAGAGTTGATAAAGGTGACCACAAATAATCATCTCCGAGGACATGAAGAAAAAACTAATAAAAGACATCTGTCTAAATGACGTAAGAAAGTACAGTTTCCCGCATCATAGTATTGATAAGTGGAATAAACTGAGCAGTGATGTTGTTGACGCGGTGTGTGTCAATCAGATGAAAGAGAGATATGACAGGAGTAGACAAGGAGACAGGACACAGAGAGCTTAGCTCAGGTCTGTGATACACAAATAGGTAAATACACACACACCAAGTGGAGTGTGGGGAAGGAAAAGCAAAGTACTGTATATTAAGATACATATTGATAAAAAGAGTTAACAATCATTGGAACATATGTGCCACCAAAAACAAATTCATGGACCAATCAAGAATATAAAGACATGATAGATGACACAATAAGGAGTCTAACGAGAATCACTAAAGAAAGGAGAAAAGTGATATTAGTAGATTTTAACTGTTAGGAGGTGGACTGGGAAAATGATGAAAGTGGTATGGGGAAGAAGCCTGGGGAGATAGATTCCTGAATCTAATGATAGATAATATGATGGACCAAAGAGTAAAAGAAAACACAAGATTCAGAGGAAACGACGAGCCGGCAAGATTGGATCTAGTTTTTACAAGGAGTATACAAATAAACGATGATACAAGACATAAGTGCCCATTGGGAAAGAGTGACCATGTAATATTAGAAATGGATATAGAAGAGGGAAAGGAAGATAGAAATGATTCATACAAAGGAGACCGATTAAACTACAGAAAGGCTGATGTTGAGAACCTCAAGAACTATTTTTAAAAATGTTAACTGGGAGGAGATGGAAAACTCAGAGAGGGTGCAAGAGAAATAAAACTTATTTTTGGAAATATACAAAACAGGAGTCAGGGGATATGTCCGGAAATATAGACCTAAAGAAGAAAGAAAGAAAGATTGGTTTAACGCAATGTGTGCTAGGGCAAAGGAGAAAAAAGATGGAGCATGGAAAAGGTGGAGGAAAAATAGAAATCCAGAAAATAAGGAAAACTTCAAAGCAGCAAGAAATGAATATGCTAAGGTGAGGAAGCAAGAAGAAAGGAACTATGAAAAGGACATTGTCGAAAAATGTAAGGAACAACCAAAATTGTTCTACAGATTCATAAATGGAAAAATAAGGCAAAAAGAAACAATAGAAAGGTTAAAAGGAGAGAACGGATGGTGGAAGACCCAAAAGTATGGCAGAACTGTTAAATAGTAAATTTCAGGAGGTCTTTACTAAGGAATCCAAATTTGAAAGACCACAGGGTAATAGAGAGACTGTCCATATGAAAGAGATTAAAGTAACCAAGCTTGAAATAAAAGAGTTGATGACGGAATTAGATGAAGAGAAGGCAATGGGACCGGATGAAGTCTCAGGCAGAATACTGAAAGAATGTAGGAAGAACTAGCAAGTCCTATATACAACATCATAGAATGCTCAATAGAAAATGGAACAGTACCAGTAGAATGGAAAAGAGCTGAGGTGGTTCCCATATATAAGTGGAAGGAAGGAAGAACCTTTAAATTACAGACCGGTATCACTAACTAGTGTAATATGCAAGATGTGTGAAAGAGTAATAAAGAAACAGTGGATCGAGTTTCTTGAAGACAACAAATTATTATCAAATAGCCAGTTTAGTTTTAGAAAAGGTTGGTGTGTAACAAATTTACTGAGTTTCTACTCTAGAATAGTTGATAGAGTACAAGAGAGAGAGGGATGGATTGACTATTTATTTGGATTTAAAAAAGGTGCTTGATAAAGTGCCACTTGAAAGATTACTGTGGAAGTTAGAGGAGAAGGGTGGCTTAAAAGGAAGTACATTGAGATGGATGGAAAATTATTTGAGGGGGAGAGAAATAAGGACCGTAGTTAAAGATATGAAGTCCAAGTGGAGAGCAGTAGAAAGCGGAGTGCCACAGGGGTCAGTATTGGCCAATACTTTTCTCATATATATAAACGACATGCCAGAGGTAGTGAACAGCTACATAAATCTGTTTGTGGACGATGCGAAACTGCAGAGTTATAAAGCAAAAGAGGATTGTGAAATACTGCAGGAAGACCTAAATAAGATCTGGAAATGGAGTAAAAATGGGAGATGGAATTCAATGTGGACAAAAGCCATGTCATGGAAATGGGAAAGAGTGAAAGACGACCAGTGGGAATCTATAAGATGGGAGATGGAGTAGAACTAGAGAAAGTAAAAAAGGAAAAGGACTTGGGAGTGACGATGGAAGAAAACAATCAACCGGTAAGCCATATTGATAGAATTTTCAGAGAGACATATAATTTGCTAAGGAATATTGGATTAGCATTTCACTACATGGACAAAGAAATGATGAAGAAATTGATAAGTACTATAATAAGACCCAGATTGGAATATGCAGGAGTTGTGTGGACCCCCATAAAAGAAACACATAAGGAAGTTGGAGAGACTACAAAAAATGGCTACAAGAATGGTTCCAGAATTTGAAGGGATGACATATGAGGAGAGACTAAAGGGTATGGGTCTACCAATCCTGGAACAGAGAAGAGAGAGAGGGGATCTGATATAAGTTTATAAACTAATTAACGGAATGAATCAAGTGGATAATGAGAAACTAATCCTGAGAGAAGAATATGACATTCGAAGCACAAGATCGTATAGTAAAAAATTGAGAAAGGGAAGATGTCTGAGAGATGTTAAAAAGTATAGTTTCCTGCAAAGATGTGTTGAGACTTGGAATAGTTTGAGTGAGGAAGTGGTGTCAGCAAAGAGTGTGCATAGCTTTAAAGAAAAATTGTATATGTGTAGATATGGAGACGGCCTTATGAGCATAAAGCCCAAGCCCTGTAAAACTACAACTAGGTAAACACACACACACACACACACACACACACACACACACACACACACACACACACACACACACACACACACACACACACACACATCATGAATCAAAAGTTGTGACCTCATCCTGATACTCTAGCAAATAAAGATCATGTGTGATGATCTGCATTACCAAACCACACACACTTCCCAAAAATACTTAACTGTGAGTGCTGTGAAAAAACTGCAAGGTGTTGAGGAAGGAAGGTGAATGGTCAAGCTGCACAATCTGCAGTCAGCCTGAAAGATCATTACCATTGTATTCTTTGTACATTGTAAAAGATGTCTGGAAGGAATGAAGTGAAGGGACTAGGAAGCAACTTTTCTTTTATAAGGGAGGATCTCAGTCTAGTGATTGGATAAGCATAATTAAAAAGTTGTGTACATTATAGTAACAATTTTTATTACTGATTATAAGCATTAACTTAAGAATGGTAGATGAAACAAAAAAGGAATGGTGCTGGAGTTAGAAACCCTAGCATGAGAAAAGATTAGAAGAAACAACTGCCTCCACTTGAAGAGATTGGTCTCTAAATTAGAGTGCATTGGAAAAATGACAAAAGATTAACAATTACAAGGACAGGGAGAGTGGATATTTCAAGGAACATGGATGAAATTTGTGAAAAGAAAATTTGAATAATGAAAAAAGTACTGCTAGTTGGTATGAATTGCTAGTAATTGCCTTGAGGAATGTATTTTTAAGGAAAATGAAAATGGAAAAAAAAAAAACTTGATTTGGAGACAAAACCATATGATTATTGCTCATGCACAGTATACTGTAACTTAGTAAATTTGAGTAGATAATCTCAAACACACACACACACACACACACACACACACACACACACACACACACACACACACAGTGGTTAGAGCGCTGGCTTCACAAGCCAGAGGACCGGGGTTCGATTCCCTGGCCGGGTGGAGATATTTGGGTGTGTCTCCTTTCACGTGTAGCCCCTGTTCACCTAGCAGTGAGTAGGTACGGGATGTAAATCGAGTAGTTGTGACCTTGTTGTCCCGGTGTGTGGTGTGTGCCTGGTCTCAGGCCTATCCGAAGATCGGAAATAATGAGCTCTGAGCTCGTTCCGTAGGGTAACGTCTGGCTGTCTCGTCATAGACTGCAGCAGATCAAACAGTGAAACACGTTAAATTACAGACCAGTATCGTTGACTATGTACTTGATTCAAATGAAGCTAATATAAACCATGAATAGGAGGCAGGAGGGGATCAACAGTGTGATCATAGTTCACTGTCATTAGACACTGTGCTCATAGGGTCATCACACTTGTCCCATGCTTAGCTCTCTTAGCTTGGGGAATGTATGTCCTAAAACATAACAAAAAAAGAAAAAAGAAGAAAAAAAACGGCCTTAAAGTAGCAAATGTAGTGAAGACATTACCATCCACAGTAGTGTAGTGATGTGTGCCTTGCCTCCATGCTGGCCCAGGCAGGTATGTTTACCTGTTGTTCCCTATCATCTCATTTTTCTCCCTGGTAACTGAAGAGAGATGTATACTTTACATTACATTTACCCATGGATAGAATGAACTTAGAAGTACATATAGTACTCTAAGTAACCACAGAGCATCTTATTTTGACAAATTTTCTAGTACATTTTTATGTAGTTTGTATTACTTTCCTTTTGTGAGTTGAGAAACCACTTTCAAGTTTTCAACTTTTTATTTTCATGGAAATGATTGATGTAGGTTTACTTAATCATTAACTGACTGAAGGAAAATATTAGAGAGTAAAGAATTCTAGTCCAGAATACTGTCCTGATTATTGCTGCTTCATTTACTGTGTACCCATAGCATTCTTGAGATGTCAAAGGCAAATGGAGTTTATCTCCATGTCACTGATGACAAAGCAGAAATGTTTTTAGAAGTAAGATTGAGAAAATTGTTCTTATAAACAGTCATTTATTCCCTGATTGATGTACACATCCCCTGAGACTTATCATAGTAGTTGTTCTTGTGGTAGATTGAGACTTCCTAGTGTCAAGGAGGATAAGTTTTTAGTCATCTAGATGTATTTTATCTTATACATATACCGTTCCTTATGATGACTGCCACTGTTGCATTATACTATTGTACTTGCCGTATGCTGCATCTCTGACCCGGTGTTGTGTCTTATTCAATCCTGGCCAAATTGTGACTGAAGCTGTTACTTAGTACTGCTTACCAAGAGGATAAATCTAGGAATATAGTGTACAATTTGCTTCTGCCACATGTTTAAAGAATCTTTTAAGTGTCCTCTTATATTAACATCTTTGCTTCATCAGTGTTTGGAATTTTGTCATTTTTGTGAGGTAGGTGTCATTCACCATTATATCTCCTGCAGTGATGTGCAAAATGTTTTTGTTTTGTTTGTGTTGACAAGTTTCACTTGTTGAATAATATACCTTACCTTGGCTGTGTACTTTGTTCCATCTGAAGTGGAAATATTTTTTAAGTAAGACACTGAGGGCTGCTCATTATTGTATCCCTTTACTTTTCCTCTCGGAAATTTATTGGTACTTTTGTAGTTTCACATATTAAATATGCAAGTCATGTCTAAATATGACATTGAAAGAGTATTCCTGGAAGGAAACATGCACTTTATTGTATCAGTATAAAGTGCTGATATGATGTGCACAAAACCTTTTGCTGTTTATGTGGAATTCATTGTTTGCATGGACAAGATTCAAATTTAATATTGGTAACAATATTAAATTAATACATCAGCCTTAATGGTGCTTTTGTTGGCCAGAAAAAAAATATTGTAGAAAATAATCTCTGAACCCTAACGTTATGTATTTATTTTTTCAAGGCAGTTGTCTTGTTTGAAATCCAGACATACAATTTATCCTTGCTTTTATCAAATATGAGTGCTAGAAAAAAAAAATACATAGTTTTATGAGATCTTAGTAAAGATGTTTCTTGATTTATGCGAGAGATGAGTTTCTTAAGGGGTTGCTTAACGTAAAAAATTGCATGAAGTAAACATGATTACTGAACCAAACTGTACAGTATATAGCAAGTCTGGAGCATTGCATTCAGCTGACATTCTTCTCTGCTTCTGGACACCACATGTTCAAACCATCTTCCATGACATCACAATGTAAACAAAGCAGTTAGCAGCTGGACAAGACCAATGTATCGGTCTTATTTTGCTGGCAGCATCTCCACCTGTTAGACAACAAAATCTATGTGATACCTCCAGCAGTCCCCTGGATATTGGCATGTGTGAACCTGCCTTAATTAAGTTGAAGGATATGAGCTGTGGCATATGTACATTGTACAATATGTTGGGTAAGGCACTGAGAGAAGAGAGGGGAGAGAGATGTGAATGCTAGCAGTGTGTGGGTAACAGTGAAACATTTGAAGCATTTTTATAGATGTACAGTGGAGACTCAATACTTGAACTTAATTAGTTCCAAATCGCCGTTCGAGTATTAAAAAGTTCAACTATTGATACCTTTAAATCAGGTAATTCGTTCCAGCCATTGCCAAATCCAAGTTTAGAAAAAAGTAGCGGTTTAATTTTGCAGTTCCCGCTAGCATTGGCACACAGAAGCACGGTTAGCCTGTCTTTCATGGGCTTGTGTCCTGGCAAACATTTCTCTTCCTTTGTTATATAGATCATGTTTTTTTTTTTTTTTTTTTTTTTTTTTTTTTTTTTTTTTTTTTCCCCCTCCAAAACAGGCCAGTTTCATCACAATTAAAGATCTGTTGTGGTCTTAAGCATTCCTTATCCACAAATCTCTTAAATTCAGCCACAAATTACTCAGCGGCAACTCTGTCAGCACTTGCGGGCTCGCCATGCGTCACAACAGAATGAATTCCAGTTCTTTTGAAATTCACAAACCACCCTGTACTTGCTTTAAAATCATCATTGGAGTCAGATGTAGTATCAAAATTAAGACTATGGTGCAGGAGCCTAGCCTTTGCACAAATTATGCCCTCTGACAAAGAATCACCAGCCATCTGCCTTTGGTTTATCCAGTCAATAATTTTTCCATTTCTTCCATTGCTGCAGGTCGTTTAAATTCCCTTTTCACACCAATAGCCACGTCAGCTCTTTTAATGGGCTCTGTCTTCTTCAGTATTGTGGCTACTGTAGATTTAGCCATACAGTACTCAACTGCAAGATTGGTTATTCCTCCTTTTTTCTCATATTTATCAATAGTCTCCTTTTTCCTTTTGATGATTGTCACTACATTCTTTCTTGTAGGCTTATTCTCACCACTAACAAGCCTCTTCGGTGCCATTGTAAGCTTGTGAATGCAAAAAAGTAAAAGAAAAACGGAAGAGAAAGTGCAGGACAGTGTTATTCTTACGACAGCGAAGGATCAACCGGCTGCAGTGGACCGGTGGGGCGGCGGGAAGGAGGAAAGCGCAGGACAATGTTATTCTTATGACAACAAAGGATCAACTGGCTACGGTGGACCAGTGGGGTGGCGGGAAAGATGAAAGCGCATGACAATGTTATTCTTACGACAGCGAAGGATCAACGGGCTGCGGTGGGGCGGCGGGAAGGATGAAAGCGCAGGATAATGTTATTCTTACAACAGCAAAGGATCAACTGGCTGCGATGGACCAGTGGGGTGGTGGGAAGGATGAAAGTGCAGGACAATGTTATTCTTACGACAGTGAAGGATCAACTGGCTGCGGTGGGATGCGTGGGGTGGCGGGAAGGATGAAAGCGCAGGACAATGTTATTTTTACAACAGCAAAGGATCAACTGGTTGCGGTGGACCGGTGGGGCACTTGGGGCGGCGGGAAAGGTTAGGCCTTTTTTGTATACAGCCACGTGGACGGACATTCGACTAATAGGTATTTTTTCGAGTAATAAGTTGAACTTTTGTGTTCGACTATTTAGACGTTCGAGTATTGAGTCTCCACTGTATATAATAATTACAAAATAATCCTTGTTATTTTAAGGAGCCCATTTAAGGCCAAGCTTTTTAGGCACCATGTAGAGGGGCAGTGTGTTGGCTGGGGGAATACATGGTGGCTGCATCACAAAACTAAACCAGCTGTGCAACTTGATTTTTTTTACATTGTGTTATTCTAAATAATCCAGGTAATTTGTAAAAATGTCAGTTTTTTACCTCATTATTTCAAAATTGCATAATCTAAACACACATAAATCAGGAAATATCTGTACTATTAAAATGCAATATGGTGAAACAGTAACTTAAATAGTCTGTGCCATATGGATATGCAAGAAATTTTGTTGGATAATATTCATGCAACAAAATGCTAATGCTTGAAGTGCAATATGTAGGATTGGAGGCAGGAAAGAGTTATAAGAACAAATTTAATTAATGGACTATTTGTTTTGAGTTCATAAAGAAACAAGTGACTTGTTCAAAAGATGGTGGAAATTTGAGATTAGTGGCAAGAATTAGAAGTCCAGGTGATAATGATTTTGATACTTACTCTCAGATTCAAAGGTCATTTATAATATGTAGTCTGTGTGAGAAATGTAATGCTGTGTGTGAGCAAAAACTAGCTCCAAAGGAGGCATCTTAAGACCAGTGTTGACATAGATATGATATATATATATATATATATATATATATATATATATATATAGAGAGAGAGAGAGAGAGAGAGAGAGAGAGAGAGAGAGAGAGAGAGATTTGTCATGTCTCATTGGAGAGCAGACATGGAATCATGGCTGATGAATTGAGGGATAATATGGGTTTTCAGTACATTAAACTGGTGATGAGTTTGACCTGACACATGGGAGTGAAACTATAATACAACATTGTAGGAACATGGCATGTGTGATTTGTATCATCACAATTTCTTGAGTATAAGATTAGTACTATATGTGTGGATTGATGCTTTGCTGTTTTTATATTATTACTTACCCCCATTAACAATACAATGGAACCTTAGTTCTTGAACTGAATTTATTCTTGAATGTCATTCGAAACCTGAATGTTTGGAAAGTAAGATTATTTTATCCCTGATAAAATCAATGTAAAATGGATTGATGTATTCTCAGACATCAGTCTACCCTGCCTTAGTGGCTTATGACAGACACTTCCACAGTCAAGATGGCTGCTTCATATGTCCAGCTCAGAAATTTTTTTATCTGCAAAGGATGTATTGAATCAACTTAGTGACACAGAACTTATCAGAAGATATTGTTCAGACCGTGCAGGTCTTCTCTTTGCCACTGATCAAATGAGGAAGCCTTACAGACTGACACAGAGAGGAACAACCCACTTATCATAAAACTGAAGGTGATCATAACACTTGGACATCTTGCTGCTGAGAAAAGCAACAGTACTGGGCAATTACAGTTATGCTGTAGTGATGGTGTTGTGAGTTACTGAGAGAGCCTTGGGTGGCTTGGGATTTTTCCTGAGACAGCTGAAAACTATTTGTTTACATTGATGCTCTTCAATGTTTTCACATTTAACTACTTTGGAGATTGAATAATGTACTTTCTTACCCATTAAGTCTCTCCTCAAAATACATTAAAAATAGGAAAATATTTATAGAAACTATAAATAGTAATAAATTGCTGGTTTTGCTCCATCTTTTAATAAGTAAAATAAAATTACTGAGAACCAAATTATGGTACAACTGAAATAAACGTGAATTCAAAATTGTTTAAGAAGGGAGGCGTTCAGTAACTGAGGTTCCACACTACGTAGTTTGTTTTCCAATAGCTTAATAAGTACAAGAATTAGGTTAAAAGACTTACTGTAACATTTGAGCTACATCTTTTTCCTGAATCTGACAATGGCTCTGTGATTCTGGTGTATCTGAGAAAAGTATATATATTGATGCTAAGTCAATGGAAAATAGATGAGTAGGTTCCTAAATAAACTGAAACAATTAATGAAATGAAACCAAACATGATGTATTATGAATGGTGCTGATATATATATTATATATATATATATATATATATATATATATATATATATATATATATATATATATATATATATATATATATATATATATATATAATAATAATAAAAGATAACTTAAAGCAGACATATCCAGGTGGCACTTAACACTGTAAGGGATTCTCTGAAGAATGTACAAATTATCACTAGAAAAGAAATGTATTAGTAAATTGATTGTAGGCTTTACCTTTTAAATAGAAGTGATGGTTACAGTTTTAGTCTATTGGTGTGGATTATTGTTTTAGTTCGATATTATCATAATTATTATTTCAAATTCATAGCTTTATATATATATATATATATATTTTGTTATTCTTTGTTATTACCATTATTATTTTAAATTCATGGCTTATCAAGAAGTGTAGGTAGAGAGGATCTATTCAAAATGCTTCAGTGGCTTGAGGGTTATGTGTAACAAGGATGATGTGAACAAAATACGTATGAGTTTATAATCAACATACAAAAGATTGGAAGTAACAAATTCAAGTTAAATATTTTGATAGGAGAGGGAGATGAGAAGATAGGAAGAAATTGGATCCCAAATAGTGGTTGATGATTGGTTGTTGGTGATTAGATAGTGAAAAGCTTTGCCGATCAGATAAGTTTATAGATGGAATAGTAAATGGATATGGATAAGTATATTTTGTGTAATGACTTTAATATGTAGGATCGATGATATTTTTTTTTTTTTTTTTTTTTTTTCATGTATTATTATTATTATTGTTATTATTATTATTATTATTATTATTATTATTATTATCATCATTATTATTATCTTTGTTATTATTATTATTATTATTATTATCATCATCATTATTATTATCTTTATTATTTTTATTATTATTATTATTATTATTATTATTATTATTAATCATCATCATTGTTATCTATCATCATCATCATAATCATTGTAATTGTTACAATTTATGTCATTTTGTTGTGACATAAGACTGGCAACTAATTTGAAAGCATAGCATCATCACAGGGTTTATCTCTTGAGTGTGACATAGCTTGGTAAACTTAATGAAATAAGTTGATCTGCCAAAGGATCAAATTGTACTAGAGTGAAAGCACATCTTTTGGGGCTGAGGTACTTGAGTGATGAGGTGCCTTTGTTTAGTTTACTTCTCTGCAGCAGTGAGATATGAGTGTTTAAATGGATAAGGTTATGCTGCTGTAAGACAAAGGAGATGATTGAATGACAGATTTGTATTTGTATTTATTTTACTATTTTATTATTTTATTTTATATATTTATTTATTATTATTGTTATTATTATTATTATTATTATTATTATTATTATTATGTATTTATTTACTTTATTTTATTTATTCATCAGAATCACACTGTGCTTAAGAAAAAAGAGGAACTGTGGATAATAGTTTAAGAAATGTTGGATGTTGCATTACATCTTACAGTACCATTGAATCATGAGTTCAGTGTTGGATGTTGCATTACTGTACATCTTACTCTGCTTTAGTATCATTGATTAATTTGTGCATACTTGATTTCCATGTACACTTCTAATCATAAACTTACTGACACCGGTAAGTTTATTACTGCACCTGCATTTTTCTTTGTATTGATTTTTCTAATATAATATACTCATAAGGAAAAAAAATCAGTATAGTTCCTGTTGTAAGGTTGTGCTCACAGGATCTTGTAGAAAAGGCTCCTCTGTGTAGTAATGTTTTTGATGTGATTGTTGTTTCTTTTAGTAGCTTACTTAAAGTTTCAGTGTTACAATATGTTAACATTGTTGTGATGTGGTAAAAGGAAAGTGTCACTAATAAAAGACAAGGATTTAGTTTAGTTGCATTGCTATTTGTGTAACATTCTACTGCTCACTTGACTGTTGTGTAAAGTGAGAGTTTGCAACTTCTCTTGCTAAGATACCAGCTTCAACTGCGTGACAATAAAGTTTAACAGATGTCATACTTTATTGAAACCATATCTTCAGATTATATGGGGAGAGAAAAAGTTTGATAATTTAAAAAAAAATTTATACTTGATATAGTAAATTAAAAGAATAAAAAAAAAAAAAATTGACTACCTCAATGAATAAGCGAGGTGTCTCAACAGGTGGGCGTGGACCCTGGCTGTCAGGGAGCAAACTGGAGGCAGCGCACAAGAGGTGACAAAGCCAGCCTGGCAGCGGCAGGGTCCACCAGTGCCCCTCATGCCCATACAGCACCACCATTACAACAAATCTCAAGAAACATATCAGAACGCACACTGGAGAAAGACCATTTCCTTGCCCTTACTGCCCCTTCAGGGCAATCCAAGAAGAGAATTTAAAAGTTCATATTCGCTCACATACCGGGGAGAAGCCCTTTGCTTGCCCTCATTGCCAGTTTCACACCAGCAAAAATGCAAATCTCAGTCGTCACATCAAAACTCACTCCACCGTGAAGACTTTTGCTTGTACCTTGTGTACCTTTCAGTGTCCCCAAGAAACTACCTTAAGGCTCCACATGTTGATGCACCAGTAGTGGGAGAATTGCACCATATGGTACATATGTGCAGTGTATGAAAGTACACAGTATTGCAGATGATAATGCATACTGTGAGAAAGAGCAATTGTCACAAAAACAAGTTATGAATATCCTTCTGTAGGTTTACACAGAATTGATTTCTGTAGTTCGCTGTTTCTCAGTGAGAGATAGATAATGGGAAAGGCCCTAGTATAGAATAGAGTTGTATGTTTCACTGATGAGAATCCTACTTTAGGGTGAAAGGCCAATGTAAAGTGAAGTCCAGAATGAATGATAAGTTAACCCTGTTTTACTAGTTAATTATGTACTGCTTAGGTGTCCTTGAGAAGTGAGAATGCAGGTGGGACTTGTCAGCATTTAAAACACTGAACAGGTAATGGTGGTCAGCAATTGATATTTAAGAAGTCTCTGTTCAACACTTAAAATTCATTACTCTGTGATATACATATTTTTGTGAATTTCATTTGACTTAAAAAGAAAAAGGAAACTAGTTTAGTCTTGCTGTGATCTTATCAAATACCACTTACCATAGAACTTAAGGCTTATCATGACATCCAGGTTATTAGGAAGTGTGAATGGTGAAACTGCCCTTCACACCATATTTTGAGTATACATTAATGCAATTATCTCTTCTTCAATGTAAAGGAATCTTCAATTTATCTTAAAAACCACATTAATATTATGTGGGAAAAATATAGAATGAATATCATGTTGATTTTTTTTTTAATTAATACATTTCTTCAAAGGATTTAAGAGTCCATCAGAAATTCATGCTGATATACTGTATAGCATGAAGAGATAATGTATTAAATATATAAATTATGAATTACAAAAAATTAGGCACTTTGAAATTGAATTCTGCATTGCAACAATTGTGATGCTGCTGCTAGTTGTCATGTGTGAGTCAACATGCTGCACTGCACTTAACTTAGAGAGGGCATGTCTGGTTGTTTATGGTTGTCATACAGTCACATACAATGACCATGTGAATATTTATTGTGAAATTTATTCTACAAGCTTACTGTTTGGACTGTCTGAGTAATAGCATTTTGGTTGCTATTGCAGATGGTAAGAACTGATTTACTAAGCTCACCTGAACTATCTTTTATAGGCTAGAAAAAAAAGAGAAAGTGAGTATTCACATCAGTATACTTACAGTGCATCACCATGAGAATAAAGGAAATTAATTTGTAGCTCTAAGTAAGTCTTAGATTAATCTCACCTCCCATTCACACAAAGCACATGCTTGTACAAAGAGGTTTATTTTCTTAGTAGGAAGATATAACAATGCTATAAAGATTATTTGTGGTGTGGGAGACTGCTTGGTAAAAAATAATCCTTCATAACTGGCTTATATCGTAGAGGATGGTTTAATTAGTATTTGGAAGTATGGTTGTAATTACCTCCTATCACTAAACATCGCAAATCCATTAATTCCCTATCCATGTCTGCTATATAAATGGGGTGAGGGATGTAGACATAAGTAGGAACAAGTATCTATCTGAAATGGAGATTGGGTTTTGGCACATGCTATGCTCCTTACTTGTACCTCTGGTTTCAGGTATGTTGTGGGAAAAATAGTTATGCATCTGTTTTCTAATCAAGTCTCATAAAAAATATTGGCCATTCTGTCACCAGTATTAGAAGAATTAAATTCATAATGATCAATAACATACCTGTATATTCAATACTTTTGAGTTATTTGTTTTTTTGCTGGATGTATCTCCTCAAACATGAAGACAGCAACTTTCATCTTTGTATATATTCTCATTCAAAACTTGTTGTCATCTAGGAATTTTGCATGAGCCTTGCAAGCATAGACTATTGTCTTATTTAAATGTGAAGCGTTTTACATGATTGTTAACAAAGTACAAGTACATTATTCACCTGATTAGTTTTAGCATGAAATGGCTTCCTCAGTTATTTCTCCATCACCATTATTGATTTGTTAGGGAAAAAAGAAGTTTATGTAAAATATGTGGTGGCTTTATGGCCTGGCTACAAGTATAGGCTCATGCCCACGAGTTAGGCATCGTGTCACAATAATGTTGCAAGCAGTTTTGTGCGGTAGCTCATGTAGATACTCTATCATAGCCATGTGTTCATTTTTCCAAGGAATATCACAAAGTGTGAAGTGAGTAGTAAGAGAGCCATCCCCCACAGGTGGGCATGGCAGGAGGCAGTGTGAGAGGAGCCTTGGCAGCGGGCACCACCAAGATACATCGTTGTCCCTACTGTTCCTACTTCACTCCTGTCACCACTCACTTGCGGGACCACTTGCGCACACACACTGGAGAAAAGCCATTCTCATGTTCATACTGTTCCTATCAAGCAACAACCAAGAGCAATCTCACTAAGCATACACGTATCCATACAGGGAACAAGCCCTTCACCTGTCCTCACTGTTCCTATTATTGTACAAAAAAGTTTTATCTTGATAATCATATGCTGACACATAACTGGAATAAGTGAAATCAGCATTGAAGGTTTAGTATCTTCTACTTCACTATTTATGTTGTTTTGATTTAATGGTTAGGTGGACAACAAAGTGGGATATATTGAAGATGTGTTGTGTGGGTGGGAGATGACTGACTGGGTAATAAATATGTGTAAGAGAATTTGTCAAATGAATGTAGTAATGTAGAATGGCATCACCCTTAGATGATATGGTTACAATGAATGGTGAACAGTGAGGTGACTAGGGAAGTACTATATGTATTACAGTTTCAGTGGAATGGGAGGAAGAAATACAAGTGTATTTAAGAGAAAAAGACCATAAAGAACATTAAAATGGGAGAAGAGATCATAAGAACAAGAATGGATGCAGCCATATTAGGAACAAGCATCACATGTAAATAGGAACTGTTGAAATATTACTTTTCCTATGATAGATAGTAGAATTGTAATCATTGGAATCCTTAGTGAAGGTTACTGCTTCTGGTTATAGCAAAAAAGTTATAGCAAAAAAAAAAAAAAAAAGAAAGAGAAAAAAGAAAAATGTATTCTCTTTAAGGAAAATGTAATTCTACAAAGTAAACAATTTGTAAATTTTCATATGATTAAAACCCCCCCACCCCCTACCCCCAAAAAAAAAATAACGAATAAGTTTTTGTATTTTAAAAGATTTTTATTTGATGTTTAGTGAAAAATAAGGGAGTTGGTAGACATCAAAGTGATACAGATTGGCTTATTTATCTTGTACGAATATGATAGATATTCTGTTTGTGAAAGAAAAGAATGGAACTTCAATTTGATAACTAAGTGCTACATGGAATTAGGCATGGAATCAATATTCCTTTTAAGGTATTCTCTGTTGAGATGGTGGGAGACATAACATAATGGTCATGTTCATTATGTCCATATCTTTCAGGATGTTGTTCAAGAGTGTTAACAGCTGTGTAATTTCTACAAACAAGTTATTTCAGGGGAAGAGTCATTAGAGTAAATATGAAATTATTTTTCATGGAAATGGGAATAGTGCCAAAGCTGATGATTAAATAAAATTGATATAAGAATGCATAAGACATGAGAGGGTTATACAAAAGTAAAGCAAGGACTAGTGCCATACAAGGATGACAAGGGTAAAGTGAGAGTACAATATTTGATTGCAGAGAGAGAGAGAGAGAGAGAGAAAGGAGACTGAAGTGTAAGGGCAGATGGTGAAAACTTGCACATTGAACAAGAACTGGTGTCATAGTTTTTTTATTTATTTTTTATTTATTTATTTTTTTTTATATATATATTTATTTGTTTTTATTTTATTATTTTATTTATTTATTTTATTTATTTTATTTTATTTATTTTATTTATTTTTTTTTTTTCTTAGTCCACCTCCATATTCAGCATAACAATATTTTCTTCATTGTGTCTCATTTTTGTTACAACTATCGTACATTTACCTGACAGAATTTGCACAGCCATAGCTTTCCTGAGTGGTAACACCACAACACACCAATTGCAGGCATATTCATATTGCCCTTTGCAGTGTACTGTTGGAAGAAAATATTAATGAAGTGATTTCATATGAGGCAACAGATGCATCTACATATACTCCATTTTAGTAAGGTCAAGATTAATATATGGATAATTTTGTTATAAAGATTTATTTTTTGTGACATTCTGATGAATGACATGATTGCTGTGTTAGCCTTGCGTCATATATTGCCAACACAAAGTTTCTTTTATAGAATCAGTCTTTGGATTCTGAATTTAAGCCATGATAGGCATCCCAAAGTAAGAATCAGAAAAGGAAATATTTGAACTTATTGTTTGAATGAGTTTTATATATTATTTTACAAATTCTTTAAGGTATTTAGTAAGTGAATGTCCCAACAGGTTGGGTTCGACTGTGGTGGTCAGACAGCCTCTTGGAGGAGCAGTCAAGGGCCAGGGCCTGGCTTAGGCACCCACAACAAGAGGCATCAGTGTTCCTTCTGTTCCTATACCACATATGTCACAACCAACCTCACCAATCATATGCGAACTCATACAGGGGAGAAACCCTTTTCCTGTCCATTCTGTACATACTGTGCAACTACAAAAGACAACTTAAAGAAACATTATCGCATTCATACTGGAGAAAAGCCTTTTGCATGCGAGTATTGTCCATATCGCTCAGTAACAAAAGGCTACCTGAAGAGGCACATGCTAGTCCATTCCAGTGAAAGAAATAGACAGCGTATTTGTGTGGTGTGTGGATATCACGCCATTAGTGAAGATGACTTGCACCAACACAGTGCAGTTCATAAGCAATAATTCACACACACACACACACACACACACACACACACACACACACACACACACACACACACACACACACACACACACACTGCCTTGTATTATCTAGTACTTGACAAAAGTGTGCTGAGGTTCACGCAAGACATCACAAAAAAAAAAAAAAAAAAAAAATTATGAAAAAAAAGTTTGGAATTAAGGACAGAAGTGTGTGGTGACTACTTGAGGTCACAGCAGCTTCATGTTTTACTGAGGCTGCTTCCTGTGTGGGCTCTAGACTGTAAGAGAAAGCAGAGCTTGTTCCTCAACTAGAATGAGAACTTTATAGTTGCAGTTGGTGTTTATATTATAGCCTTGATACATTACTGTGGCTTCTGCTTACACAGGAATTAACCAGTGAAGGCATTGTTGGCATCACTGTTAAAGAATACAGGCTTCAAAATGACTGGAAGATCTTGGTAGGAACCATATTGAATTATCAAAACCACAAACTGCCTAAAACAAAGAGAATCTTAAACCCAGTCAAAAACAAGACCTGCTTTCTCTATTAACCAAAAGTGTACTGGGATTATGGTCAGTCATTACAACACACTGCCAGAGGCTGCTGTGACAGCATATAGTCATGACATATTTGTCTTTGTTTGTTTTCTCCCAAGAAACCTTAAGACTTTTACTTCATATCTATCTATCTATCTATCTATCTATCTATCTATATATATATATATATATATATATATATATATATATATATATATATATATATATATATATATATATATATTTTATTAAATTATTTTATCATTGTTATTTTAATTTATTTATTTTTCTTATTTTTATTTTTATTTATTTTTTTTTTTATTTATTTATTTATTTATTATTATTTTTATTTATTTATTATTTTTTTATTTATTTGTGCATTACTAATTTCAATTGACACTAATGAGCCAAGCACCACATACTTTTATTAAGTATTCTTTTTATTATTATTGTTTTATTGTTTATCTCTTTTATAGAAAAATGAAATGTCTAATTTTACTGCCATTTTGTAATGATTAAGAGATGGTGCACATTGCCCCTGTCATGGAGCATAACTTCAAGGGGTCGCATAAAGGTATCTTTTCCAGACGAAAATATTGCAAAGAGATAGATAATTATTTTGATTATGGTGCCTTAGTGAATTATGATAAGCATGATGGGCGTCCCCTACAGGTGGGGCTGGAGAGTGACGGGGAGACCGCTGCAGGGAGAGGACCCGCTGCATCCTTGAGAGGCTTCACAAACAGCAACAAGATACACCAGTGCTCCTACTGTGCCTACACCACTAATGTTGTGACAAATCTGAGGAACCACATGCGTACCCACACAGGGGAGAAGCCTTTCTCTTGTCAGTTTTGTGCTTTCCGCACCACACAAAAGAGGAATCTCATTACGCACATTCGAACCCACACTGGAGAAAAGCCATATGCTTGTGCTCATTGCCCCTACCGGTCAGCTTGGAAGGGCAATCTTAATGCCCACTTATTGACACATCGCAATGTTGATGAACAGGGAGTTGGCAACAGAAATGATGCCCTTGGATCACAGGGAAATTATGGTTGACTGCAAGTTCTTTAACTGAATTAAATATGCAGTTTTTTTTTTTTTTTTTTTTTTTTTTTTTTTTTTTTTTTCCTAAAGTGTTGTGTTTTTTGTAAAAAAAAATCTTATAATATATCCATATACTCTCAGCCCTCGCCTAACATGACCATTAGCCATTCTTGCTGGACTAATTTTGTGAATGGCAAAATTTCATATTGATAAAGAAAAATAGATTAGGTTTCCAGATCTTCCTAAATTTCTCATCATACATCTGTACTCACATTCTTTATAAAAAGGGTAAGATTAGCAGCTAAAATTTGACTTTGTCATTTGAAAGATTACTGCTGTGCCACTTGGAAAGTGAAGTGGATAGCAATCAGATCTCCTTACATCTGTGCTGTCATCCATTCAGGAGTGAATGGTTACCTGCTGTTAGCCAGGATTTGTTTGTATCTCCCCAGATGACAGTCTGGCACTTACCGCAGTGTGTAGCTCAAAGAGTATTATTGCAAAAGCTGTACTTAGACCCCATGTGTAAGATTCACAGCCCCACTGAGTCATGAGTAATGTGTAACACTTACTTTCAACACTTCATTACTGCAAGTAAAGAGTGTTGTATGTAATTATTATTGCAATGTATTGTTAGTGTTGGGTTAATTGAACTAGTTGTGATATTGAAATTAAACTTAACAGGCAAGTACTTACTTGATGTTGATGTGATGTCATTTGAGAGGCATGTTTGCTTGCCTTAATGTAATCACATATATTCATCTTGGATCGTGGATTTGGCTTCAGAGAGTTTTGAGTAGAGAATGCATCATATTAGTAATTTGATACAATATTGCACATATGAAAACTCTTGATTTCTACAGTTTCTGCTGATTGCATGTGATTTTATGCACTACTGTAAAGTCAAAATTGCTACATGTAAAGATAAAAAACAACAGATGCAATTTAAAAGACCTTGAAAATCTAAATTCCTTTAAAGATTCATGTTGTTATGTATACATATATGTATTTGACATTTTGGGGATGTTGTATTAGAAAACAATCATGGATGTTGTGGTTAGGGAAGTTGTGTTCAGCAAGGGTTGACTGTATACCAGTATTTATTTGTAAAAAGACAGTATCAGATGATGCTGAATCTCTCTCTCTCTCTCTCTCTCTCTCTCTCTCTCTCTCTCTCTCTCTCTCTCTCTCTCTCTCTCTCTCTCTCTCATACACACATTGACTTTATTAACCCATGACCTACATTTCTTCTACACTCATGTGGCAATGGCTTGTCTGCATCCTACAACATGATGCCAAAAATTTGCAGCTTCATAATTTTTTAGATTTTTATTTTCTTCATCTGCTCATCATCTTTTGAATAATTGTATCTTATATGGAGTTTTATGGAGTGTTCTGCCAGTAAACATTTATTTTCAAGTTAATAGTTGAAAATTTTAATGTACATTAACAGCCAGAATTATCTGTTTTTGATTATATGAGATTTATGGAAAATGAATCATTCTATGCAACTCTGAAATATTGCATTTAAAGAAAGACAATTTGATATGGTAGCTACATATACATACATAAAAAAAAAAAATGTTTGACAATAGTTTTCTGTTTCAATAAATGGATGGAAGCTACAGTGTCCTTGCAACTCCTCTCTTCACCATGCTATGTGTTAAACTCTTTAACATGGTCATTGAGTATATTGTGTGTGTGTGTGTGTGTGTGTGTGTGTGTGTGTGTGTGTGTGTGTGTGTGTGTTTCACTGTTTGATCTGCTGCAGTCTCTGACGAGACAGCCAGACGTTACCCTACGGAACGAGCTCAGAGCTCATTATTTCCGATCTTCGGATAGGCCTGAGACAAGGCACACACCACACACCAGGACAACAAGGTCACAACTCCTCAATTTACATCCCATACCTACTCACTGCTAGGTGAACAGGGACTACACATGAAAGGAGACACACCCAAATATCTCCACCCGGCCGGGGAATCGAACCCCGGTCCTCTGGCTTGTGAAGCCAGCACTCTAACCACTGAGCTACCGGGTGTGTGTGTGTGTATTTACCTAGTTGTAGTTTTACAGGGCCTGGGCTTTATGCTCGTGTGGTCCCGTCTCCATATCTACACTTATCCAATTTTTCTTTAAAACTATGTACACTCTTTGCTGATACCATTTCCTCACTCAAACTGTTCCAAGTCTCAACACATCTTTGCGGGAAACTAAATTTTTTAACATCTCTCAGACATCGTCCCTTCCTTAGTTTCTTACTATGCGATCTTGTGCTTCTAAAGTCATATTCTTCTCTCAGGATCAGTTTCTCATTATCCACTTCATCCATTCCGTTAATCAATTTATAAACTTGTATCAGATCCTCTCTCTCTTCTCTGCTCCAAGGTTGGTAGATCCATTGCCTTTAGTCTCTCCTCATATGCCATCCCTTTAAATTCTGGAACCATTCTTGTAGCCATTTTTGTAGTCTCTCTAATTTTCTTATGTGTTTCTTTTTATGGGAGTCCACACAACTCCTGCATATTCCAATCTAGGTCTTATTTTAGTACTTATCAATTTCTTCATCATTTCCTTGTCCATATAGTGAAATGCTACTCCAATATTCCTTAGCAAATTATACGTCTCTCTGAAAATTCTATCAATATGGCTAACCGGTTGATTATTTTCTTCCATTGTCACTCCCAAGTCCTTTTCCTTTTTTACTTTTTCTAGTTCTACTCCATCTCCCATCTTATAGATTCCCACTGGTCGTCTTTCACTTTTTCCCATTTCCATGACATGGCTTTTGTGTGTGTGTGTGTGTTTACCTAGTTGTTTACCTAGTTGTAGTTTTACAGGGCCTGGGCTTTATGCTCGTGTGGCCCCGTCTCCATATCTACACTTATCCAATTTTTCTTTAAATTTATGCACACTTTGCTGACACCACTTCCTCACTCAAACTGTTCCAAGTTTCAACACATCTTTGCGGGAAACTATGTTTTTTAACATCTCTCAGACATCTTGCCTTCCTCAGTGTGTGTGTGTGTGTGTGTGTGAGAACACTGCACATGTATAAAGAGATAAGAAAAAAGATTTGCATTTTGCTTCTACTTTTGATTTATAGCTAAAAAGAATCTTGAAAGTAAATGCCTAGTTAATTGACACGTATCATGAATTGTGTTATGTACTTGAAATTATAACAAATTTGATGACAAGCTTCAGTAGTAAATACATGGGAATAGAACAAGTATAGTGTGAGTCTGTATTTTAGATACTGTATGTGGCTAATTGATTTTTGCATCTTAGCAAAAATCTCTATTTATTTGTTAGAGAACAGTATCATTGGCTCTAGTATAATTTTATATCTTTTAAGTAAATTAGAAATACAGAGTAGATTTCTTTTGTTTTCTAAAACCAGATGGAAATGCATAGGCCAGTCAGCATGGTTCATTGACTCCCTGCGGCACCAAATTTAGAGTGTATCCATTACTGCCTTCTTCTCATGTATGCAATTCAGTAAATGTCTCAGATTAATTAAAGCTTTGGTTAAGTAATTCACTGATTGTTATCATAACTTCTGTGCTCAAACTTTATGGCAAAGACGTGAATTAAGATCACCAGTTAGGGGTCGGGTGGCACTCACGTTGTTGTGTCTGTGTGTGTGCATGCAACATGCTTGTGTGCAAGCAGCACAAACAGGCTTTTTTTTTCATTTACTCGGAAGGACCAAATGTTTGAATGTTAGTTACTTGGAAATTAAACACACCCACATGAACATACATAAACAATCAATCAATTATTTAACTTTAATATCATATCTGAAGCAGAGTACTGGACCTCTTTTTGTTATAGAAGTGCAATAATCCCCTCTTTTACTGTTGTGTTAACAAAGTCCAGTGTTGTGTAAGGGTTTTTGCAATACTAAAAAAAATACATTAGATAATGTATTGTATGATCAAAAGTAAAAGAGGGTTTTTCTGCAGGTGGGCCAGGTTATTGCTGCTCACACAGGAAGGGGAAAAGGAGCCTTGGGAAGCGAGAAGAAGACACATCAGTGCGTCTACTGCTCCTACGTAGCTACCACTTCAACAAATTTGATTAATCATATACGAACTCATACTGGAGAGAAGCCTTTTTCCTGTAGTCTCTGTTTTCACAGAACTGCCACTAAAGAAAACCTGAAAAAGCACATGAAAATTCATTTTGGAGATAAGCCTTTTGCATGTCAGATTTGCCCTTACCGCAGCATTCAAAAGGCAAGCTTACAGAAACACATGTGGACTCACCAAAAGAGGAGAAATTGAATTTGATTGAAGTAAAGTTTTCTTCAGTATGGGAAAAATAAGGCATTAAGAATATGACAAACCAACTTTGCACATGCAGGCTTATCTATTTTTTAAAGTTTGGTCTCACTTCTGCATTCATTGTTGAGCTCTGAAGTGACATATCATTGAATGAGATGTACATGTAACCTCACCAGTAACCCCTATTTTGCTACAACAGCTTGAGGAAGAAATCACTGTGGCTCATATAATTACATGTGAGTAGTGTACATCTTGATGTAAATGGCATAAATGGCTGGACAGTGTTACCTGTTGCTTATGTCTTTGTGGTTCATTATGCTGTAGGCTCTAAATGTACGAGTAGTGCTATTTGTGAGGTGTGCGCTAGAGATGCTGCTTAGCAAACAATTATAAGGGTGTGCTTCAGCAGTTGCATGCAGTGAACTGGGTCTTGTTTTTTGCTTTTGAGAACTTTTACCTGGAAAATTGTTTGTGGTGCAATGATTTAACGTTTGGCAGAATTTTCGAAATTTTGTGAATTATATGATCAGAAGATTAGACAAGTCTGAATATTGAGCTCATGGTATTTCCAAGGATCAGCACAAGTAATTCATGTCTTCTGGGATTATTTATCTGGACATGATGTATTGTATTTATGAGGATGAGTAAGTGCGGCCTCCCCTACAGGCAGGGCTTGGCAGAGCAGGTCACCAGAGGACTGGCCGAGGTGGAGCTGCAAGGGTCGTGAAGGGCCTCTCAGGCGCCACCAAGATTCACCAATGCCCCTACTGTTCCTATAGCACCATTAGGAGTACCCATCTAACCCGACACATATGTACCCATACTGGAGAGAAGCCTTATTTGTGCCCTCATTGTCCTTTCCGAGCAGCTCAGATGGACAGTCTAAAAACACACATCCGCACACACACTGGCGAGAAACCCTTTGCTTGCAATTATTGCCCCTATCGCTCAACTCAAAAAGTTCACTTGCAGAGCCACATCAGAAATAGACACAGTTGGTTATTGGAAGGTACAAATTACTCAAAATAATAACTAGGCATTGTAAGTAACTCCATAGTTGACCTTCTCAATTTAGAATACAGAAATCAGTGTCTATATACACATAAATACATATTACAGTTGGCTTTGAATTGGAAGTTACAGAGAACATGAATTACTTCATGTTATAAAAGAGCTTTAATATATTTAAACTGTATATATTTATTGTGATGTACATCACAAATATATATATTGAAAACTATCTTCATGGTTTAATTTATCTAGCAGAGTATATTTTTTGTGAATGTAGGGATGCCAAATGGCCAATATGTGATTCTATATATTAATTCTTTTGAACTGTTTTGGGATTGCTTTTTGTTTTCTTGTTCTTTATTTATTCATTAATTTATTATTATTATTATTATTATTATTATTATTATCATTATTATCATCATTGTGATGTGATTATCATTATTATCATTACCATTATTATTTTATTATATTCTTACTTATTCATTTTTGTTTTTGGGTTGGGGAGGGGAGAAGTTGGTACATGTTCAGTCTTCTCTTCCACATTCATCACTTAGCATTGCCAGTGTGTGAATTGCCTGCAATGAACTACCTGCTTTCATCTGTATCCAAAACAAATCCTAATAATCTCTCCATCACCCTCCCACTTACTCATACTGACAGATGTATTTTGGATATGAGTCAAATCGGGCAGGGCAGTTTACAGCAGGTAGTTCACACATTAGCAACATAAGTGCTGAACATGAAAGTGGAGGGGGACTTCATATGATTTTTTTCTTTATTTATTCAACCATTTATTTATTTATAGATTTATTTATTTATTTATTTATTTATTCATTCTTATCTTCATTGTGTTGTGTTATTAGGAATTTGCTGGTGACTGAATCTGGTACTGGTCTGTGTGTGTTATTCATTCCATAGTTATCTGCCAAGCTCATGACAGCCAACTATTCCCTTATAGACAGAGGTTAGAGACCATAATGGTGAGACTAGTCACACACCACATACCAGTACAGCAAGATCACAGCTCCTTGGCCTACACCATGTACTTACATTGTCAGTTGAACATGGGCTACACATAAAGAGGCTCACCCATCTGCCACACCACTCCTGAGACTGAAATTCAGGCCTTCTGTGTTATGTGCTCAATGTGCTAACCAGTACATTGTTTTTTTTTTTTTTTTTTTTTTTTGTGTGTGTGTGTGTGTGTGTATTTACCTAATTGTAACATGCTATGCTGTGTGTGTGTGTGTGTGTTTTCCGTTGAGCATTTTGTTTTAATGTGTCTTTCATAGGGAATTGAATGAAAACACATTTCTCTTACTGTAAAGACAAGTTAGGAAATTTAAAAGACATGACTGCCATTGATTATTATCCTTCCATTAACAGGGAATATGGAAGATGAAAATAAGAACTAGTGTACTGAAAAATATCCTTTATTGTGTGAGCATTGAAGGTGAAGGAGAGACACTTCAGAAGTATCACTTACTTTTTAATCTTCATGCATTTAATTTTTATATACATACAGGTGACATTTTGACTTATTATATCTAATAAGAAGTTTAGTTCTGAAAATATCATCAGTAAAACAAGCATCCTCAACAGGTGTTTGTGGACTGTGGAGAGGATGATGTCCTTGACTTGAGGAAGGGTACCCCCACCACTAACAAGATGCACCAGTGTACGTACTGTGCGTACAGCACTGATGTTGCTATCAGCTTAACTCGACACATGCGCACTCACACGGGAGAGAAGCCTTTTGCCTGTCCCCACTGTTCTTATAGTACCATTCAAAAGATAAATTTGAAGAGACACATCAGAACCCACACAGGTGAAAAGCCATTTGAGTGCACTCACTGTCACTACCGCACCAGTCAGAAGAGCCACTTGAAGAGGCATGTTTGGTCACATCATACATCCTGAGCTGAAAAACATTAATGATCTCTCCAACTGGTGCGCTATAAAGAAAACTTTCTTTTTTCATCTGAGAGTACATAATTTGAATTTAAAAGTGCAAGAAACTAGTGAAAAGTACCAACCTTTGTTGTCAGTGATTTGTGGTTACATATGTCCTTGCCTGTCTAGATACACTTGTTGCATTGAATACAGTTTGGCAGAGCATCACTACTTCAGGAAAGTGAAAAATTATTATTATTATAAAACAATGATGCTGGAAAGATTTTAGTGAAGGTGTTGAAGAGTTGATGAGCTCAGTTATGCATTCACAGGATACAATGCATTACTTATAAAAAGTGCACAGTGTTGTACAATAATGAAGGTGAGCATCACTTTTATTACACCTGAAGGTGACACAGTAACAATAGTACTTTTTAATACATTTTTTGCTTTTTAGTGTTGTTTTAAAGTGATGAAGCATCATCTTCACATGTTGGTGTTGTGATTTGAACTTTAGTTGTGATGTGCAGCTTTTGCTTGTCGGTGACTGTGATGCTAAGAGAACGGGCGTTCCTACAGGTAAAGTTGGACACAGACTGTGTGAGGCCAGGCGGAAGAGGATCTGTGGCCAAGCTGCACCTGTGTCCACTCTGTTCCTACAAAACATCTAATTACGCCCATCTGATGGACCACATGCGAGCACATACAGGGGAGAAGCCTTTCTCCTGCCCCCAGTGCCCCTACCGCTCTGCACAAAAGACAAATCTCAAGACTCACATGCGTACACACACTGGAGAGCGACCTTACCTCTGTAGTCAATGTTCATACAGATCCACCACCAAGAGTGCTCTGAACCGCCACTTTTTTACTCACAAGTAGAGCAAGAACAACAGTATTCTGAAATTGATGGATATATTGATTGATGTGGCTAAATTTTAGGTTCACATTCAACATGTATGTATGTTACTTGACAAAAGTATACTGCACTGACTTAGAAAGACAAGAATGATATTCTTATGGATAAATTGACAGACATAAACCTACACAGTGGCAGTTACATAATATCATGGTCACTGTTGGTATTCCAGCATACTACCTTGCTGCTTCATCCATTGCCCAAACTTGTCAGAGACCAAATGCATATCACTTTCTATTTCATCAGGCGATACAGTGTGTATGTATAGCTTTCATAATGTAGTGCTGACCAAGGTGATATACATTCAAACCAGGGTATTGAAGAGGTGGTGGTGTAGTGGATTAGGTGGTGAGCGTGGGATCAGGCAGACGTCCACGCGTAAGTTCGAAGCCCACTACATACTGCTTTGAAGCTATGCCATTTGTCGATTTGTTTAAACTTACTTACATGTCACCATAATATCCAGGTTCTAGGTGGTTATACCAGAGATGCGCTTAGGTGGTGGTATGGCCCCTGATATGGGTACCGCTATAAATAAAATTGCCTGTGTCAGTAATAGGCAGAAGCTTAACAGCACTTCCCACATATACTCTTCAAGTATGCCTACAGGTGCTATGGGAAGTATAAAAAAAAAAAAAAAAAGTTATCTAATTTAATGACGTAAATAATTGAGTCGGTGGGATAGGAAAGTCATCATTGCAGAAATTTTCAGCAGTCTTTAAGAAAACAATGAAAGAAAACATCTTCAGTAAAGAAAAAAAAATGTTCATCCCAGTAAGACCACTCAGGTATATAATATCATATTTAGCAATCTAGCTCTCCCTGCACACTTCTATAACATCTCTGTTCTTACTTGTACCAATTGACTCATTCCTTTTGTTAAGTGGTATGATTCTGTCTGATTTGAAATATTAAATCCTTGTTTGATGACTGATATTGAATCCATCAATACAGTCTGTAGCTACAAAGACCTCCACACGGCTGAGCAGTGAGGGCAACATTCTTTGGTTATCATTGACACCTGGACAAGCTGAGATAGTAATTTGGTAGTGTGTTGTATTTTCAATTACTACCATGATGCCACTTAGCTGCCCCATAATTCAGTCTTTTGTTCATTTATGTACATACAAGAATATTGTTATTCTCTCCATGGAAAGCTGCATCACAAAACAACCATCAGACACATTGTTGAGATAATTGATTGTGTTCTCATCTGCAAATTCTCTGATTCACCTTAAAATGTTCTAAAGCATACTGGTAAGCAAAATTTATACATTGAATTAAAAGAAATGTCATTTGTGTAATTTGATCAAAGTCGAAATCTTTCAAGTCGTACATATATATGTAACATTACAATTACTCTTGAGGTTTTATGTAACCTTGCATTTGCAACAGTAACCAGCTGATCTTGAGACATTTAACTGAAGTTCAGTGTTGTCAGCATCTGGTACAAAATGTTCATGTAATAAGTATTGTCATTCAGAGATACTTTCCAGCCTTGCAAACATAGTGAGGTTTTAAGAAAGGGCATTGTTTTGGCAGTTCTGAGGCAAGGTAGTAAGTGAGATTAAGAGAGAGAGAGCGAGAATGTAGTTGGTGGTTGAGGTAGTGCTGAATGCACTTTACCAATTCCCAATACACTGCAGCAACACTGATAGACAAAACTGCCCTAACTCTTTAAAATTTCTTGTCCCTGAGGTATCCTGGAGGCTATGAACAGTTATTAAGAATTTTTCATTGTCATCTAACAACTCTCTGAGCCAGCTGACAGTCATAAGTTCAGACTGCTCATCCTGCTGGCTGATGTCCCCTGAATGTTTTGGAGGGAATATCAGCTCTGTAGAACTTAAATGAAGGCTAGAGTGCGGCAGGCATGGCATGACCCACAAGTCAATCATCCCAAGAGATGTTAGAAGGATGTAATCTTAGTGGAAGGTCAGGCTGAGCCTTTAGTGAGGTCTTAATCCTGTCACGATATCCTCCTTGAGTATCACCATGACTATGCTAACGTATCAAGTGTCTTCAAAGTTTAAAGTTAATCACTCGTATGCACTGTGATTTTGTATTTGACAAACAACCTATAACTGCCCACTAGCAACTATTGTTTTTCCTACTAACTTTGACAAGAAACAAACCCAATTGGGTGGGTAAACTTTAGACTTGTCTGCTTTGCCTTAAGTCTCACAGCAGCAGTCAAAGTGGAAGGTTGATGCGCTTGTATGTATGTATGTATGTATGTATGTGTAGAATATATGTATTTTGTTTAGTCATTTGTTTGTAATGTAAACATCCAGAGTGAGTGTGAGCGTAAGCAAGATTGAGGAACACAGTGGTATGGTGCCACAGGTACTGTGGGTGCAAGCCGATGCAAGTCTTGGGCATCAGGAAAAGGAATAAGCTTTGGGTGCATTCTGGAGCAGGTGTAACTTGGGGTACCATTGTATTTGTGTGTGTGTGTGTGTGTGTGTGTATATATATATATATATATATATATATATATATATATATATATATATATATATATATATATATATATATATATATATATATATATATATATATATATATATATATATATATATATATATATATATATATATATATATATATAGTGGTACCTTGAGATATGAGTTTAATTCGTTCCGTGATGGAGCTCGTGCCTCAAAATTTTTCCCGTTGAAATTTTTTTTTTTTTTTTTCCGTGTTTTTAGTAAGAAAAATGTATTCATAAATAATAATTATTGCATAGAAACATAATAAAACTTAAAAAAAAGCTAATATGAATAGATAAACTACTCTTATAAAGTATATTTATCTCGGAGGATGCATTCCACGGGACGTTACCATACCGCATTCTCAACCCTCGCTTAGGACTGTCAATCAGCTGGAGTGTACAAATATAGCCACCCACAGAAGAGCTCGTTGATGATCCTGTAAACATTACTCACTGAATAAATGAAGTTTCAAGTAGAAGAGAGAGAGAGAAACATGGCATAGAGGTTTATTTACATTCCCCTACCCTCCTCCATGATAAGTGTTGGTGTAGGAGGTAGACGGAGATAGGAGAAATTTGTTTTGCGTTTCAGTTACGTACACATGCATACTTTATCAATGCATGAAAATATATGAAATAACAGCAAAAGTTTATATAGTGTTCTTACCTTGGAGACACACATTTTCAGCTAATGGTGATAAATGGTGGTGGAGGAGTGAGGGAGGAAGGAAAGGATGCAGGCACCATTTTCACGTAAATATTAGACGTAAATTAAAACTGTACTTTCTTTAGACAATAAAAAAAAAGGTCAGTAAATGGTGTGAAAATGATGAAAGAACAATCACAGTGCATGAGATCCACAGGAAACATGTAAATACTAGCTCAGCTGTGGCTGGACTGATGCGCCGAGCTGCTGACCACAGCGGCAACATCCCTAAGCACTACTCATATCTCAAAATTTTGCATGTACCTCATAATAAAAGATTTATCAAATCGTAGCTCGTATCTCAAAAGACTCATAACTCAGGCAGCTTGTATCTCAAGGTACCACTGTGTGTGTATATATATATATATATATATATATATATATATATATATATATATATATATATATATATATATATATATATATATATATATATATATATATATATATATATATATATATATATATATATATATATATATATATATATATATATATATATATATATATATATATATATATATATATATATATATATATATATTTATTTATACCATTTTTTTATTTATACCATGTGGGCTTTTCACGGGAATTTATGGGCTAAAGGGAATACTTTTCGGGTACCTCCTATCTCAAAACCCACCCGCTAGGAAACCGTTGCCCCGAGTGAGGAAGCCCAACCTACACTCGGACCGTGGACAGGATTCGAACCCAAGCGCTTGGAGACCACTCGGATCCCAAAGCACGTATGGTTCCACTGTACACACACACACACACACACACACACACACACACACACACACACACACACACACACACACACACATACACGGCCCGGTAGCTCAGTGGTTAGAGCGCTGGCTTCACAAGCCAGATGACCGGGTTCGATTCCCCGGCCGGGTGGAGATATTTGGGTGTGTCTCCTTTCACGTGTAGCCCCTGTTCACCTAGCAGTGAGTAGGTACGGGATGTAAATCGAGGAGTTGTGACCTTGTTGTCCCGGTGTGTGGTGTGTGCCTGGTCTCAGACCTATCCCAAGATCGGAAATAATGAGCTCTGAGCTCGTTCCATAGGGTAACGTCTGGCTGTCTTGTCAGAGACTGCAGCAGATCAAACAGTGAAATTACACACACACATAAGATGGGAGATGGAGTAGAACTAGAAAAAGGAAAAAAGGAAAAGGACTTGGGAGTGACAATGGAAGAAAGCAATCAACCGGTAAGCCATATTGATAGAATTTTCAGAGAGACATATAATTTGCTAAGGAATATTGGATTAGCATTTCACTATATGGACAAAGAAATGATGAAGAAATTGATAATTACTAAAATAAGACCCAGATTGGAATATGCAGGAGTTGTGTGGACTCCCCATAAAAAGAAACACATAAGAAAATTAGAGAGACTACAAAAATGGCTACAAGAATGGTTCCAGAATTTAAAGGGATGACATATGAGGAGAGACTAAAGGCTATGGATCTACCAACCTTGGAGCAGAGAAGAGAGACAGGGGATCTGATACAAGTTTATAAATTGATTAACGGAATGGATGAAGTGGATAATGAGAAACTGATCCTGAGAGAAGAATATGACTTTAGAAGCACAAGATCGCATAGTAAGAAACTAAGGAAGGGACGATGTCTGAGAGATGTTAAAAAATTTAGTTTCCCACAAAGATGTGTTGAGACTTGGAACAGTTTGAGTGAGGAAGTGGTGTCAGCAAAGAGTGTACATAGTTTTAAAGAAAAATTAGATTGTAGATATGGAAACGGGACCACACGAGCATAAAGCCCAGGCCCTGTAAAACTACAACTAGGTAAATACACACACACACACACACACACACACACACACACACACACACACACACACACACACACACACACACACACACACACACACACACACACACACACACACACACACAAGAAAATATTGGATAAGTGTAGATATGGAGATGGGACCACACGAGCATAAAGCCCAGGCCCTGTAAAACTACAACTAGGTAAACAACTAGGTAAATACATACACACACAAGGAAGTTGGAGAGACTACAAAAAATGGCTACAAGAATGGTTCCAGAATTTGAAGGGATGACATATGAGGAGAGACTAAAGGCTATGGATCTACCAACCCTGGAACAAAAAAGGGAAAGTGGAGATCTGATACAAGTTTATAAATTGATCAATGGAATGGACCAAGTGGATAATGAGAAACTGATCCTTAGAGAAGAATATGACATCCGAAGCACAAGATCACATAGTAAAAAGCTGAGAAAGGGAAGATATCTGAGAGATGTTAAAAAATATAGTTTCCTGTAAAGATGTATTGAGACGCGGAACAGTTTAAATGAAGAAGTAGTGTCTGCAACGAGTGTGCATACTTTTAAAGTAAGATTGGATAAGTGTAGATATGGAGACGGGGCCACACAAGCATAAAGCCCAGGCCCTGTAAAACTACAACTAGGTAAATACACACATGTACATATATTACATACATACATACATAGAGTGGTACTTTGTTATATGTTCATTAATTTATTCCAGATCCTTGGACTAATACCAAACCATTTTTTCCCCACAAGAAAGAAAGAGGAAACATTAATTGGTTCCCATGAAGAAAACAAATCCTATTGTTGGCATAACATATGACACTGATGAATTGGTATAAGGTAATTCAAGCACTGCTTAATATTAAGATACACACTATTTGATGGCTTGTAAGATGCTGGTCTCCTGCCATTTCAAGCAGGGCATTTTCAATTGTTTACTTTTTTATTTATTTACTTTTTTAGTTATTTAAGCATGCTTAAAGCAACCTAGTGATAGAGTTGAATGTAAAGAATCAATCGCAACAGTAAAAATATCCTGTATGATTGCAGTAATAAAATAGGTAGTGGCTTAGTAACAAAGGCAAGGCAAAGAACGTAGCCCACAGTTACCGAGATGTCAACAACACATTTGGCATGTCACTGAAGTTGGCTTCATTTTCATTTTCAACATTTTCTTACATCACATTATAGTTGAAAATTTGATACAGCACCCTTACCTATAATACATATGTATAAATCTTTAGGTATACAAATAAAGAAAAAAAAATTACAGTAAGGCCCGCACTCAGTGAATTAATTAGTCTGGCGAAACTACCGCCAAATGCGAATTTCGCCAAACACGAGTTCTGTATACCATATAATCAGTCTTTGGTCATTGTCAAAGTCCCTCTTTTGACCCCTAAAATGCCATCTTTCGAGCTGAAATAAAATCTTTTGCCTTCACATACTAGAAGACATGTACAAAACAGACCAATAAACAATAAATAACGCTAATAAGACGATATAAAGACTGTAACTCCTGTTTTTCCACCGTTTCTCTCGCCCACTTTTGTCTTTGTCGCCACCACCATTGTCCTTACCCCCACCGATACTACCTGTTGCGCTGGTAGAGGCCATGTTGGCGGTAAATCACCAGACTTCGTTCCCACGCTAGCAGAACAGAGGGTAACACAAATAATATGGCTGAAGGGACTCTCACACTGCACTCTGATAGGTTTAGAGAGAGGTCTGACGTCGCCGGGGAGCCACATGGTTCGCTGTGTGGCCGCCAGGGGACCACCAAGTTTGAATTCAAATCGCCAAGCTAAGATTTGCCAAGTGTGGGGGAGGGAAGCTTATTGTAGGTAAATCTACAAGAACTTCATGTTGGCATATAAGTTGGAGGGTGATATTTTGACTTTTTTTTTCTCCCATCCTTTTTAGATGCATATTGTATATTGTCAATTGCAGTAAATATAAAAGCAATTAAATTATATAATTTTTTAAAAGCCTGGCAACACTGGGTAGTTGTGACTTCGTCTTGAGAGATAAATAAGGGTAGCACATGATGTGATTCATTTTGATCCATACAGTCTCTATCATGTGAGTCACATTCCAAACAAAGTCATACTTATCAAGCAATTTTTTTCATGTTGAACCAAACACTGTGTGTGTGTGTGTTTACCTATTTGTATTTACCTATTTGTGATTACAGGGCCCGAGCCATAGCTCTCTATGTCCTGTCTCTTTGTCCACACTTGTCCAATTTTTCCTTCATTTGACTGACACTCGCCGCACACACCACATCCACGTTCAGTTTGTTCCATGCATCAATGCTCTGATACGGAAAGTTATACTTCTTGTATTCACCTAGTTGTAATTTTACAGGGCCTGGGTATCATACTCGTGTGGCCCCGTCTTCATATCTACACACATCCAACTTTCCTTTAAAACTATGCACACTCCTCGCTGACACCACCTCCTCACTCAAACTATACCACACCTCCACACATCTCTGTGGGAAACTATATTTCTTCACATCCTTCAAGCATATTCCCTTGGCTATCTTTTTACTATGCGATCTCGTAGTTCGATTTAAATTTTCTTCTCTCAACATCATTTGCTCATTATCCACTTCATCCAAACCGTTCAACAGTTTATAAACCCTCTTTCTCTTCTTTGTTCCAAGGTAAGCAAATTAATTTCATTTAATCTCTCCTCATAGGTCATTTCTACCAGTTCCGGAACCATCTTTGTTGCCATTCTCTGCAATCTCTCCAACTTCCTTATATGCTTCTTTTTATAAGGGGACCAAACCACCCCGGCATATTCCAATCTTGGTCTAATTACCGTACTAATTAATTTCTTCATCATATCTTTATCCATATAATGAAAGGCTAATCCAATATTTCTAATCAAATTATATGTTTCTCCAAACATCTTGTCAATATGATCCTCAAACTGCCCATGGGTGTGTGTGTGTGTGTGTGTGTGTGTGTGTGTGTGTGTGTGTGTGTGTGTGTGTGTGTGTGTGTGTGTATTTACCTAATTGTATTTACCTAATTGTAACATACGGGAAAGGAGCTATGCTCGTACTGTCCCGTCTCCATATCTACTAATGTCCAGCTTTTTCTTAAAATCATGAATATTCCTTGCGTTGACCACTTCCACGTCTAAACTATTCCATGCTTCATGTGTGTGTGTGTGTGTGTGTGTGTGTGTGTGTGTGTGTGTGTGTGTGTGTATATATATATATATATATATATATATATATATATATATATATATATATATATATATATATATATATATATATATATATATATATAGATAGATAGATAGATAGATAGATAGATAGATAGATAGATAATCTATTCAATTATTTATCTTTGATAGAGGATGGAGGGATAGGGGAAAGTATTTCTCACAAGATGTACCAAAGAATTTCCTTGTTGGTTGCATAATGTGCTTCTGGTTATCAGTCAAGCGATTACATTATGCATTCCTTCAATAACAGCTTAGCAGCTGGGCATTGCTGCATGTGTTGCATTGTGAATAAGTTGATGATAAAATAAAATGCTTGTGGAAGGTTTTGTGTATGCGAGGGAAGAGAAAAGGAACAAGTCATGGAATAGTGGAGGTGGTGAGATGCATCTTTCTGAATTGGTCTATTTCATTGTGAGAATGTGTGGGAGTGAAATAAGAAACCTGGAATTGATCCTTTCCCTTAATATGCATACAAACTTTGATAGTTTTATATATTTATATATTTATATATATATATATATATATATATATATATATATATATATATATATATATATATATATATATATATATATATATATATATAGGCTACCCTTCCATTAATGTCATCATCCTCTCAGTTCACACTGTAGCACTGGCAAAATAATTAACCTTCACTGCTTCTCTGATCTTTAGGTAGTAAGTTTAAAGAGAATCTAATCAGGAGTAACTCAGGATTCATGTTGATAGAGAATGAAATACCAGTGTGTCAGAGAGGCAAGAGTTATATTGTGATGATGGAGCTAAAATGAAAGTACATCATGATACTTATGAGGTTGGAAGAGAGAGAGAGAGAGAGAGAGAGAGAGATTAACTTCCATATATTTATGTAATAATTATGTATTTATGGAACTTATGGAAGAGAAAGACAGTAATTGCGATAGAATGATTGATGTATGGGAAGCTCCTGGAGTGAGACTGAAAGGAGAAACATCTGTGAATTTATGATGATTATCAGAGATGGTAGACAAAAAAAGCCTATTGACCATAGAGAGAGATTGATGCATGGAAATATATGGATAATATACCAAGAGAGATCTTCAGCCTCTATAAATAGTGATGCAGCTACAACAAACCACTGATGCATGGAAATTTATGGATAATGTAGCAAGAGAGATCTTCAGCCTCTATAAAAGAGTGATGCAGCTTCAACAAACCACCAAGAAGGCTGGAAAATTTCATATATATATATATATATATATATATATATATATATATATATATATATATATATATATATATATATATATATATATATATATATATATATATATATATATATATATATATATATATATATATAATTGTTGTTATTAAAGAAAACAGTGAATATGATAGAATGCTAAAGGTATGTAGTAAAATACATATCTAAGCAAAATGTAAATACTACTGTTTGGGCATTATACTAGTTACTTTTTTGTTTGGGGAGAGACAAAAGAGTAAGTGGGTGTGGGAAAAGAGACTGTTGTGGTACTGAAAAGCATCATACTGATACATGGAAAAGGATGAATTGGAGCAAAGTTGTTTATGATGTTAATTGTACGTACAAATAACATAGCACGTTTACAATACAGTATATACACCATATTCACAACACATCACAGCATACTCACAACATAACACAGCATATTTATACAATGTAATGCAGCATTTTGGAATTAGCATCCATGTGGTGGTGCTTATAGGATTCACTGCTCTGCATTATTTTCCTAAGCATAGTGAGGTGGTTCAAATAGACCAGTGGAAGTCTGTTTGTGGTGCCATATTTGGATATGTCTTTTTTAATAGTTTAAGTCTATGTAATTCATAATATGTAGGTGGTTTTTGTTTTTCATGGACTGGGTATTTATGAAAGTGCACACTCACTCAATGAAAACAAAAGTTATATGTACACACTTTCAGATCAAGTACAGGAGTTTTTTCCCTATACTCAAGACCACATCCCTCAGGTCTCATCTTAGGATTAGAATTGAGAAAGCCACATATATACTTTAGAGGTGCAGACAAATGCTTTGGTGTCTTGATAGTAACATGGTATGATGGGCATCCTCTACAGGTGGGCATGGATTATGGTGGCTCCATGCTGAGCTGGACAGGTGGCCATGAGCTCCCGTGTCCCCCCACCAGACTCCACCAGTGTGCCTACTGTACTTACACCACAAAGAAGAAAGCCCACTTGGTGACACATATACGCCTTCACACTGGAGAACGGCCATTTGCTTGCTCTCAGTGTCAGTTTTCCACTGTTACAAAGGAAAGACTAAAGAGACACATCAGGATTCACACAGGAGAGAAGCCATACAGCTGCCCCCAGTGTCCCTACAGGTCTGCTGAACTTGGCAACTTAAGGATCCACATGAAAACTCACAAGATTAGGGAATGATAAATTTTTTTTAGCTCTACATGGAGATTTAAAGATATTTTTTTAATGTATGTATATTTTGAATGTCATGTTTTCAGTCACATGAAGTTATGTTCTAGTATTTACCCAATGTTTCTGTTAATTGAACTTTGTATTTGGCACATAGCCATTCTTATTCTTTTATGAAACTCATTCAGTTGTGAATATTATTTCATCAATTGTTTATATAAAATATACCTACCATCATTGTACATTACCTGAATGTTTCATTGAAATACCAAGTTTTTAAGTAAAAAAACATGTACTTTAAGGAATATGTATCCAGAGATGAATACATACATAGCATGAAGAAAGCATTAGAAGCAAGACTGAGAGTGGTTGTGAATAATAGGAACCTATGGAAAGCAGATTTGAATGCACGGAATGGAGCTGTGGCCTCAGAGGCACAGTATACAGGAAAAATACCTCTGATGTTGAGCTCTGAGGTAGACATTGCTGTTGCACAAGGTGCACAAAGGACCAGTGTGCAGTGCTTTGATCCTTTCTGTAAGGGGCCTTGAGCTTTGAACCTGAGGGAATGCATGGGAAAATAATCATGAATATGAATTTATGCATATAGATTATGACTATCCTCAATTAAAGAGGATGTCAGCCTGGTATTTACAGATACAGGCAACCCTCGTTTAACGAAGAGGTTACGTTCCTAAAAAAACACTTTGTTAAGCGAAACTTCGTTAAGCGAACCGATTATAGCAAGTTTAACCCCTGATTAGAACTTCCATTGAGAGTAAGCAAAGCGAGAGTGCATCATAGTACAGTAAAAGGTTTAATGAAAGTAAAAATTATGAAGTTAAATATTTAGAAAGTTTGATTTAAGTCATTATAATGTACACTAATGTATGTATGTATGTAACTTTATAATATTGATGATCTTAACTTTATGAAGGGAGGAAGAGTGAAACGGGAAAGACACAAACCGGCAACCTGTGGAATGTAAACAAAGTGCGCATCATTGTACTGCATACAAAACTTATGTACCACATTTCCACAAGGCTTTCCATTTTCTCCATTGTAGAGTCACGAGTTCAGGTGGTTCTTTTAGCTTGCAAGAAAGATACGGTCTCACCAGCCTTCTTAATAGAGTCTGCTGACTTGAAAATAGAGACAGTATAATATGGAGTCAAGATGGTGACCAGCACTGCTATAGTTTTCTGGCCTCTCTCGTGTCTGTGAATAATATCTAGCTTCATTTGGAGAGTAAGAGACTTCCTGGTCTTCTTACGAACACTAGGCCAATTGCAGGGCATTATGGTGGTAAGTTGAGCTAGGGAAGACAAGCTGCAGCTGACGCTGTTATATTTTGACTGGGGAGTGAGTGTTGCGCGTGTTGTCCACAAGAGGCTTGATCTTGATCTTGATCTTTATTCTATAGGTGTCCCAGGATTTTTCCTGAGGCAGGCCTTAGTACCAGCAGCTCCTGGTGTATTCAAAAGCCTGTCAGCTTGCATGATATGGTGGGGCTTTCAAATTTGGAAAAAAATTACCTGGATAAAACTTCGTTAAAGCGAGTTTGATGTTCGTTAAACGAGCAGATGGTAGTAAAATGAAACCTTCGTTGTAGCGAAATTTCGTTGTGTGAACCTTTGTTAAACGGGGGTTGCCTGTATATAGATGTATTTTGTGATATATCAAGTGAAACTTGACACAAAATTCTACTCAATGGATGAGCACTCTTTAGCCATTGAAACAGTCTAGAATGATTACTGAAATACAAACTCCTTTTAATGACACTGAAGACATTTTGCCTTGAAGTTGGTGTTTTGAAAAAATCACAAATAGCTGCTGGAATTGACTGAAACAGTTTTCTTGTGTTTGTTGTTAATGTTGCTGGAAGTTTTCTTGGAATTTATTTACATTGTTGCATTTAGTATTTAGTTTTTCAAGATGTCAAGTTGTAATGTTTGAGTTTAGGTTATTGATTGATTAATGTCATCATGAATAAGTGAAACATTGCCGGCAGGTGGGGCTGGTCATCAGCGGCGTGAAAGGTGGTTGGAGTGAAGGCTCAGGACCAAGGCCAAACCGTAAAGTGAGCAGCAAATTGCACTGTTGTCCATATTGCCCTTATGTCACTAATAAGAGCACAAACATTATGACTCATTTGTGTGTTCACACCGGAGAGAAACCATATGCCTGCCCACACTGCCCTCGACAGTTTTCTCAGAAAGGAAACCTTCAGTCTCATGTGTACACACACACAGGAGAAAAGCCATTTGCTTGTACCTTTTGTCCTTATCGCTCCACTCAGAAGAGCAATTTGAAAAGTCACATTCTTACACACCATGCTCAGAATGAAAGTTCACCTCTACAGTCACCTAACAATTTGGGTCACACTCAGGTTTCCTTGGATAGCACAGAATTTGCATGAATTATTGAATTAAAAAAAAGAATGATCCATGAGACTTTTTTTCTTAAGTTAGAAACAAAAGTCATGTTCTTCAAAGATGCAATAACATATAGTAATGTATTGCAAGTTTTTTTTTATGCTGTTTTCTTTTTAACTCTCTCTCTCTCTCTCTCTCTCTCTCTCTCTCTCTCTCTCTCTCTCTCTCTCTCTCTCTCTCTCTCTCTCTCTCTCTCTCTCTCTCTCTCTCTCTCTCTCTCTCTCTCTCTCTCTCTCTCTCTCTCGTGGAATAAGATAGTTAAGAATTCTTCCTCCAGATATTGATAACATTATTCATGTGATAAGCATGAACGAAATTAGATAAGTTTATATTTCTACATATTTTTTTTTTTTTCTTACTTCTACTATCTCATTATCTCTGAGGGTTCTTTGTGTGTGTTAAATATATGTCTCATAATTTCTGACAAATGAGACATGTATTGCAATTGGGAATGGTGTGTGACTGAGGCTACAGGAAGAAGACAGTGTGGCATGCAAACACCATCCCACTGTGGTATTCTTGTTTATACCAAATAAATTATACACATATTTTTGCTTTCCATTTTATTAATTTTATCAAGTAATGTGGAAACACTTGTGAAATACTCTTCAATATTATTTTTTTCCACTTATTTACAGTGCAAGAGATGATTAATTAATGATTTTAGTTACCTCGTTTACAGTTCTATTGGTTCTTGATTAATGTACTCCACCAACTTATTCAGTGTTCTTAGCAGGCACTATTTTGTAATGTTACTGCTGGTCTGGTGTTGATCTCACTGGTCACACTATTGATTTTATGTTATTTTGTCAGCTTAAATTTCTCTCGTAACACATGTTTAAATCTTCAAAACTCATTTAATGATTGAAAAAAAGTTGGGGTTTCAGTGGTTTTACTCTTGCATAACCTCGTGTATCATTGAATCAGGGGTGATCAGTGTGTGTGTGTGTGTGTGTGTGTGTGTGTGTGTGTGTGTGTGTGTGTGTGTGTGTGTGTGTGTGTGTGTGTGTGTGTGTGTGTGTGTGTGTGTGAGAGAGAGAGAGAGAGTGTGTGTGTGTGTGTGTGTGTGTGTGTGTGTGTGTGTGTGTGTGTGTGTGTGTGTTACCTAATTGTATTTACCTAATTGACAGAGAGAGAGAGCTCGAGAGAGAGAGATCTAGAGAGAGATCATGATATTCCTTGAGAGACCACTTCCACGTCTAAACTATTCCATGCTTCCACCCTTCTATGAGGGAAGCTATATTTTTCACATCTCTCCTATAAGTGGCCATTTTAGTTTTTTCCCATGCCCTCTCGACATTCTTTCATTCCACATACACAGATCTTCCCTATCCATTTTTTCCATGCCAATCATCACTCTGTATATTGCTATCAGGTCTCCCCTTTCTCTTCTGTTTTCCAGGGTCGGAAGTTGCATTCTTTTCAGTCTGTCTTCATAAGTCAAATCTCTTAAGTCAGGCACCATTTTTGTTGCAGCCCTCTGTACTTTCTCTAGTTTCCTTATGTGTTTCTTTAAGTTCGGAGCCCACTGTATTGTTGCATATTCAAGCCTCGGTCTTATCATTGCAGTAATTATTTTCTTCATCATTTCTTCATCTAAATATACGAACGCCACTCTTATGTTCCTCAATAAGTTCAATACTTCTCCAATTATTTTGTTTATATGTCTCTCTGGCGATAGGTCATTGGTAATTGTCTTCACTCTTGTGTGTGTGTGTGTGTGTGTGTGTGTTTGCCACATTGGATTTGTTATTGTGTGATTTACAATAAAATCCGTTGTGCTCATACTGTTCTGTCTCTATATTTACTAGTATCCAACTCTTCTTAAAGTGAAACATTTAACTTTCTTTGGGAGAGGAAACCTTGTTTTCATGGGAATCCCCCCACCCAACCACAGACTTCTATATCATTGAGACACAGCTTAGTGCATGGAATTCAGCAAGGAGATAACATTGTAATTCCTTGAATCGTAAGTAGTGTCATAAACAGACATTGATATCAGGCCAAAAAAGATTTAATTATTTAGATTAGATTGAATTTCCGTACAATATTATTAGACGAATTATAATTCAGCATCTGGAAAGTGATAACAGGAAAAAAATTATCTTAACCAAATTTAATATAAGAGTAATTGGTTACTATTGTCTAGATAAACAAGCAGACAAGTGGATGAAAGCAGGGGTGTTGACAGTTTTGTCATAGGTGGCTGTGGGGTTGAACGCATTGCAGTCACAAAAGGAAATGGTTTGATGTACAGTCGCTCACAAAACTATCGGTGCATAGGGGTCCGATAGCTATGGACGTATTCGATCAGGTTTTATGGGAAGGGTTGGTGTGCCTGTATGTTGCTGTTTTGGAAGAATCGAACAGGCGGACTGTTGTTTCGAAACGTCGGGAGTGAGACTTACAGTATTAACTAAGTAAGATTTTTCATCATCTGTAGTAAAGGGCGGAAAGAAAAGAAAGGCAGAATTAAAGGTCAGAAAGAGAGAGAGAGAGAGAGAGAGAGAGAGAGTGGAGGGACAACTACGAGCATCAGGTCTACAAACATACAACAAGATGGACAGTGAAGTTTCGGTTAGCTTCTCCCCATGTTCCACAATGTTTAGACGAATTTTGCACTGATACTTTTGTGAGCGACTGTACACACATGCAAACTCTGTTGAGAAAATTCCATTGATTACGAAAAAATAGTTATTGAAGCATAGTAATGATATGATCAGTTTGCACACTTTCAGTTTTCTTACATTGATTTAGAAGAATTAATGAAAAAAAGTTTCCAGCAGATAATTTTATGTTCTATGAAGCATACTGTATGTACTTTTTCATTGCACTTTTCACCAGTGGTTTGGATGCAGTAGTATCACTAGTTATGCACTTAATATGAAACAAGGAAATATATTTTATCAGAGAATAATTTTTCATGGTTGGTTCTAGCCAATAAGTAATGTCCCACACTTGATATAGTCATGATTCCCTTTAGGAATATCAGCAACAGTTTCAGCCCATAGAATTTGCCATTCATGATGTTAAACAACATAAAAGTTAATTTCATTAAATCATTGTTGAATGTTAATTCATTATTCACTGATGTGATAGATTGCTGAGTTCCATTACTTGCTCCTCCCATTGAAAGTATCTTGTTTGTAAGATATATATATTGGAAAGTTTTCCCAAAGAAGTACAAGGTTAGGAAAACAGTATAATTGATGAAATTATTAAGGTATTTACTTAAGGACTTTTAAGTGAACTGAAGTGACCTTGAATAAAACAATTTACTTTCTTAAAAAATTTGATTAATATTTTCTTTGATAAGATGATTTCCTTGGATTCATAAGTAAGATGGCATCCTCTACAGGTGAGGCTGAACAGTGATGGTCAAGTGACTGACGATGGAGGAGCCAAGGGATCGGGGAAGGAGAGCGGCGGCACCAGCAAGACACACCAGTGCCCCCATTGTTCTTACTCCACCAATGTCACTGCTCGCATGATAGAACACATGCGTGCTCATATTGGAGAGAGACCATTCCTGTGCCCGCATTGCCCTTACTCCACATCTAAAAAAGATCACTTGAGGAGACACGTCCTCACTCATACTGGAGAAAAGCCTTATGCCTGCAACATTTGCCCCTACCGCTCTAACCGTAAAGACACCCTCAAGGGTCATGTCTGGACTCACCATTCCTAGTTACTGTAAAATTTAAGCATTATTGTGATAAGATATCGATGTCAATTGGCTTACAGCCTCTTCTAATGAGTTGCTGTAACTTTCAGGTACATACCTATATTATGATTCATTTTCAAATTTATTAGAAAACCTCATATTAATCATTAACTGTAACTTGTCTTTGTATTAGGAATTTAACACTATTTTACTTTGAATTCCCAGTTATTTTAACGTTGAGAAAGAAAATAAACAGTGACAAATGCTGCCTTTTTTCTTCTTGAAGGACGTCCTCATGCTTAGTGTGCAGAGAATTCAGATCTGAAACTGTTCACCTTACAGGAGCCATGTAAAATTGTTCTCTTTTATGGAGAGATGTACATTCAACAAAAATCTTGGCAAGCATCTGCATTAGCAGTAAGGGAAAAAGCATCCTCAAGCAGACAGGCTGACAAGAGCTGGGAAGATTCAATTCTTAAAAGAAAGAAAAACAATTTTGATAACCACAACATGGAGCTTCCGAGTTGGTGAACATCAGCTAGGAAGGAAGAACCACAATCATGCAGCCCTATGATTATATAAAATATTACAGTATTTAAAAAGGAGGAAAAAAAAAATTCAGTATGTATATGAAGGAATGCAATGATTGACCAAGGGGTTTTATTTTCATTGTCTTTCAGTTATGCACCAGTCCTCTTTTTCATCCAGTAGTTTCTATTATAATCTTAATGAAAGCATTAACAAATACTAATGAACATCATCTTGATAGGAAATCTTTGCCTCATATTTACTTCATAAGTGTTTGTTTTGTATTACTGTCCCACAGTTTCATTCACATTAGAAACATTGAATTGCAAGGAAAGGTGCAAACCATGATGGGATGCCAAGCCAAAGCATAAGAGAATACTCTAAAATCTGAGCTTTAGTACCTAATTAAACTGCCTTTGTGATAAATTGTTCCTCTCTCTCTCTCTCTCTCTCTCTCTCTCTCTCTCTCTCTCTCTCTCTCTCTCTCTCTCTCTCTCTCTCTCTCTTATAATGCATAAAACGTTAGTTAGGAAACTATATGCAAACACACTAGACTTTACTGCTAACAGTTTTAGAGTGTCAGGTGTTATCAACTGTCTTTATAGGAGACATATCTTTATTTTAACAAACAGCAACAGTTTTTTTCATGAAATTTTATATTTCAATAAAAGCATTCCCCTCCCAAAAAGTAATTTTAACATCTTACTTGCTGTCATCTGCTTAGTATGCGATTGACTCCCAGACACCCTTGTAAGATGGGCATCCTCTACAGGTGGGGCTGGACTGTAGCATGGAGTGGACAGGGAGGAGTGGAGACGGAAGTGTCAAGGCAGCCGGTACAAACAGTAAGGTGCACCAGTGTCCCTTCTGCCAGTACTCAACAAACATTCTAACTAATATCACAAAACATGTGCGAATACACACTGGAGAGAAGCCGTTTGCCTGCCCTCACTGCCCTTACCGGTGCTCTGCCCAGGAAAATTTGAAGACACACATCAGAACTCACACTGGAGAAAAGCCCTATGGTTGTCCTTACTGTCCCTACCGATCATCACGTTCATACTCTTTGAGAAACCACATGCTCACGCATAAAACCTAGAAAATTATGGTTTTACTTCCATCAATAAAGTGCAATAGTTTCACTTTAGTGGATCTTGGTCCATGGAAGGTTTACCACAGTAAAGGAAGTATTGTTAGTCCCCAGAGTAAGCATAGCTCTTTTCTCACTTCATATTTGCTAAATCTTTGATGAGAGAATTCACATTTATTGAATTTAATTACCACTATCACTGCCTATAAACTGTAACACATTCATCTACTTGTAAGATGAAGTTTGTGCAAAATTGACATGTAGCTGGTATGATTCGTGAAATTTGTAAGATTTCCTCAGCTTTATTCTGTGAACATGATTAGTTGCTTATGACAGTAGTCTTGATTGGATTTCAAGAAGTGTACATAAAGAAAATTTACATGCTTTCTGTCAAATAGATTAAAACTTATTGTGTATCATGAGCATATATTAATACAAAGAGAACTGATTGATTTTAATGTATGTCAGTGATTTGATAAAACTAATTTTCCAATTATTTGTGATCTTTCAAAATCTTTAAAGTGTACTAAATATCACTGGAATTTTAGTCACAAGTCAAGATGAAGAAATGCTTTTCCCTCAACTTCATGACAGTACAGAGATAGATGGTTAGAAAGTAAAACTTGGATTAATTATTATCTTTGTCTAATAACTATAACTACAAGCTTATGTTGTAAATACATATAGTATTCTCTTATACAGTATGTATATACATAGTTGTCATAGTTGTCATGTTCCTACACAAAAGCAGCACAAAAGTTTTTTTGAGACATGATTTAGTGGGCAATCCAAAGGAGTGAGATACCTGAAGGACAGGCCTCAAGGCAACCCTGATATGTGTAAATGTAAAGTATTAAAGTTTGATGAGGAAGTCTTGACGGCAATAGAATACTATAGTTCTTATTTGTAATTTGTGCCTCTTTTCTTTTTATTTCATTGCATTATTTATGTAACTTATTTTTTTTTTTTTACCTCTAAGTATCATATTGACATAATTGTATGAATGATGTAAAGAAAATTTTTGTTGAAGAGTAAGTACAAAACATTGCTTGCAGTATGCATAAATATTGACACACACACACACACACACACACACACACACACACACACACACACACACACACACACACACACACACACACACACACACACACACACACACACACACACACGAGACGCGGTAGAGGAAGCACGCAATACCGTCGCTCCCGAGAATCAGCTGATCTTCACTACCTTTGTTTGGGTTTACAGTGGCCTGGGCGAAAAGTGTGGACTCATTTTTTTTCATGAATACAGTGTTAAATAATAATGAGTGAGAAAGATATTCCATCAAAATGCAGGTATGTGACAAGGGAAAGAATGAAAGCTGATGATGACAATGTTGGTGAGGGAGAAAGAGAATTTGAAGGCTTTGATACGGCGCAAACTTCACTACTTGATAGAGTCTTGACTATCGAACGTAAATTAGATAAATTGATCAAGGAAAGTATGGGAATGAAAGAGAATGAAGAACAGGATAAAAAGCTCCAGAAATTGAAAGAAAGGATAAAAAGAGTGGAAGAAAACGAAACTAGGCTAAGAACCGAAAATGAAGAATTAAAAGTGCAAATAGCGAACTACAAGAAATTGATGGAAGGACTCGGTAAAGCCGAGAAAGAAAAAGAGAAGCTAAAAGATCTAGTTAACAAAGAAGAAGAAAGAGTACAAGACGTGATTAAAAAAGAAGTACAAGCATGGAGAATCCAAGATAAGAAAGACAAGGAATCATTTCAAGAAGTATTTCAAGAACAGTTAAAAGAAAGAGATGAAAATATGACAAGCAAAATGATAGGAGTCCTCAAGAAAAAAGAAAATTTAGTAAGAGAAATTGCGGAAAAAAGAAGAGTGTAATTATTTTTGGACTGAAAGAAAAAATGTTAAATATAGACCAAGAAGGGAAAAGACGAAATGAAATCAGTAAAAGACCTACTAAAACATCTGAATGACGAGGATAGACAGAACTTAGAAGAGGAAGTAGAAGAAATCCATAGAATGGGACCATATCAAGAAGGAACAGTGAGACCAATTAAGATATTACTAAAATCACAAGCAGCAGCAGAAGAAGTACTATATAGAAAAACAAAACTCAGAGAAACAGAAGGTTGCAAAGATATATATATATATATATATATATATATATATATATATATATATATATATATATATATATATATATATATATATGGCGGTGGCGGAAGCGCGAAGAGCCTTCCGCCACTAAAATTTTGTAACCCCTCTAAGTCCGTTATTTATTCGGGGATTCGGAATCTAGCGACATCTGGCAGGTTACTGGGACCGTTGCCTATAGGAAACAAAAAAAAACTTGCCTCAGTGATTAATTACCCTCGTGGTGGTGGGTTTCGGAGTCGAGTGCCCATTTTTCTGTCGCATTTTAGCTCACGTGACGATCTTGCTGTTTTACCAGCCAAGCATGGGGCCTAGAAAGCTTTTAAATAGCTCTCAAATATCAGTGATATGTGCTTTAGTGAAAGAGAATAAAACAAACAAGGAAATAGCTGCTCACACCGGACTAGCACTGAGAACTGTTCAACGTTGGACTTTGAAAATTAGGCGTGAAGGGCCTAGCAGCCTAAAACTATCTCAGAGGACTCTCAACGTTATAGGAGGCAGCTTGAGGTCGAACCTCGTATAACTAGTAAGGAACTTAAGTCTAGGAACCCACGTCTGTTGGCTGGAGTGGCGGAACGAACACTACATGACTACTTGAGGAAAGTGCTGGGAAACCGAAGTTGCCGTGCTGTGCCTAAGCCATGGGTAACACGTGCCCACAGAGTAAATAGACTGCGTTTTGTGGCTGAACACCGTGAATGGACCCTTGACAAGTGGCGTACAGTGTTGTGGTCTGACGAGGCTAGCTTTGAGGTTACTGATAACCAGAGATGGAGAGTGTACTGACGCCGTGGGAGCGACCCTACCGACCCACGCACACCAAGCACACCGTGAAACATCCAGACTCGCTTATGGTGTGGGGGTGTTTTTCATACCACGGTGTTGGCAAGCTAGTGTTCTTACCTAAAAACATTCGGATGAATCAAATTAACTATTTTCAGTTAGTTTTGGATGAACTTGATGAGTGCATGTTGCAGTGCAAGGCTGATATTTTCATGCAAGACGGTGCACCTTGCCACAGAGCTAAGTTGATCAGTGATTGGTTTGATTTTGTGGGTTGAGTTACTGGCACCTTGGCCTGGTAATTCACGGACCTTAACCCCATTGAAAATCTTTGGGCAATCATCAAGCGTCGACTGCAAGATAAGGATACATCTTCCATCGATCGCCTTAAGTCAGTTATTCAAGATATTTGGGATAATCTTGATGAGGAACACCTTCAACATCTAGCTGATTCTCTTCCCACACGCCTGGAGAAGGTCAAGAAGAAGAAAGGCTACCCAATTAACTACTAATTTTGGTAAGTAACCCATATTTTACCCCATTAATTATCTTCTCCCCACATGCAACAGGTTGTTGCCGCACTGGGAGGAGATGGAAAACTCATTAACGGTTCAAGAGAAATATAACTTATTTTGGGAAATATACAAAACTGGGGTCAGGGAATATGTTCCGCGAAATATAGACCTAAAGAAGAAGGAAAGAAAGATTGGTTTAATGCAAGATGTGCTAGGGCAAAGGAGAAACGAGATGGAGCATGGAAAAGGTGGAGAAGAAACAGAAATCCAGAAAATAAGGAAAACTTCAAAACAGCAAGAAATGAATATGCTAAGGTGAGAAAGGAAGAAGAAAAGAACTATGAAAAGGACATTGTCGAAAAATGTAAGGAACAACCAAAATTGTTCTACAGATTCATAAATGGAAAAATAAGACAAAAAGAAACAATAGAAAGGTTAAAAGGAGAAAACGGAATGGTGGAAGACCCAAAAGTATGGCAGAACTGTTAAATAGTAAATTTCATGAGGTCTTTACTAAGGAATCCAAATTTGAAAGACCACAGGGTAATAGAGAGACTGTCTATATGAAAGAGATTAAAGTAACCAAGCTTGAAATAAAAAGTTGATGACGGAATTGGATGAGGAAAAGGCAATGGGACCGGATGAAGTCTCAGGCAGAATACTGAAAGAATGTAGGGAAGAACTAGCAAGTCCAATATACAACATCATAAAATGCTCAATAGAAAATGGAACAGTGCCAGTGGAGTGGAAAAGAGCTGAGGTGGTTCCCATATATAAGAGCGGAAGGAAGGAAGAACCTTTAAATTACAGACCGGTATCACTAACTAGTGTAATATGCAAGATGTGTGAAAAAGTAATAAAGAAGCAATGGATCGGGTTTCTTGAAGACAACAAAATATTATCAAATAGCCAATTTGGTTTTAGAAAAGGTCGGTCATGTGTGACAAATTTATTGAGTTTCTACTCTAGAATAGTTGATAAAGTACAAGAGAGAGAGGATGGGTTGACTGTATTTATTTAGATCTAAAAAAGGCTTTTGATAAAGTGCCACATGAAAGATTACTATGGAAGTTAGAGGAGAAGGGTGGCTTAAAAGGAAGCACATTGAGATGGATGAAGAATTACTTAATGGGAAGAGAAATAAGGACGATAGTTAAAGATATGAAGTCCAAGTGGAGAACAGTAGACAGCGGAGTGCCACAGGGGTCAGTATTGGCACCAATACTTTTTCTCGTATATATAAATGACATGCCAGAGGAGTGAACAGCTACATAAATCTGTTTGCGGACGATGCGAAACTGTGCAGAGTCATTAAACAAAAGAGGATTGTGAAATACTACAGGAAGACTTAAACAAGATCTGGAAATGGAGCAAAAAATGGGAGATGGAATTCAATGTGGACAAAAGCCATGTCATGGAAATGGGAAAAAGTGAAAGACGACCAGTGGGAATCTATAAGATGGGAGATGGAGTAGAACTAGAAAAGTAAAAAGGAAAAGGACTTGGGAGTGACAATGGAAGAAAATAATCAACCGGTTAGCCATATTGATAGAATTTTCAGAGAGACGATAATTTGCTAAGGAATATTGGAGTAGCATTTCACTATATGGACAAGGAAATGATGAAGAAATTGATAAGTACTAAAATAAGACCTAGATTGGAATATGCAGGAGTTGTGTGGACTCCCATAAAAAGAAACACATAAGAAAATTAGAGAGACTACAAAAATGGCTACAAGAATGGTTCCAGAATTTAAAGGGATGGCATATGAGGAGAGACTAAAGGCAATGGATCTACCAACCTTGGAGCAGAGGAGAGAGAGAGGGGATCTGATACAAGTTTATAAATTGATTAACGGAATGGATGAAGTGGATAATGAGAAACTGATCCTGAGAGAAGAATATGACTTTAGAAGCACAAGATCGCATAGTAAGAAACTAAGGAAGGGACGATGTCTGAGAGATGTTAAAAATTTAGTTTCCAAAGATGTGTTGAGACTTGGAACAGTTTGAGTGAGGAAGTGGTATCAGCAAAGAGTGTACATAGTTTTAAGGAAAAATTGGATAAGTGTAGATATGGAGACGGGACCACACGAGCATAAAGCCCAGGCCCTGTAAAACTACAACTAGGTAAATACAACTAGGTAAATACACACACACACACACACACACACACACACACACACACACACACACACACACACACACACACACACACACACACACACACACACACACACACACACACACACACACACACACACACACACACACACAACAAGATCTCTGTGGAAGAAGAGGACCTATATGCTGAGGTAGAAGAAAGTGTGAGATTGGGAGCTTTTGAGGAAGGCAAGAATAGACCATTAACATTGAAATTAAAGTCTCAGGTGGCAGCGGAGGCCTTGTTGAGGAGGGCTTGGAAACTTAAGGACTCTGAGGAAACCAAAACAATTTACATAAGAAGAAATATGTCACAAGATGAGCGAATGAAAATGAAGGAGCTTGTAACTGAAGTGAAAGAGAGGAATGACGAAAGAATAGAGGAGGAAAAGACCAAGTTTTGGTGGATAAAACAGACGGAATAGGCATTACATGGAAGAATGAGACTAGGAATGGAATAAAAGTGACTTACACGAACATAGATGGATTTCTGTCTAAGAGGCTAGAATGTATGGATTACCTAAGAAATAACGAACTGGACATAATGTGTGTAGTGGAAACAAAGCTAAGCCCGAAATAAAGCTAGACTGGTTTGTTGTAAAACACTACAAAGTATGAAGAAATGATAGAAAAAATAAAGGAGATGGTGGTATAATGGTTCTTACTAAGGAAGATCTGATAGTGAAGGAGGTGAACTATAGTAAGAGAAATGAGGAAGTGATAAGTATGCTTATAACAGATGGCAAGAGGGACATTAATATTATAACAGTATACATACCACCCAGAACCAGTGCTTGGGAATATGAACAGTACCAAATGGTGATGAGAAATACTCTAGACAGAATGAAGCAAGAACTCATCAGAAAGGATAGAGTGATGATAGTCGGAGACTTTAATTGCAAAGAAATAGTGTGGGAAGACTACTAAGTGGTGAACGGTGGTGAGTGGGCAAAGGAATTGTTAAAGGTAGCAACAAATAACTTGATGACACAGTGGGTGAGATCACCAACAAGGTGCAGGGGACAAGATGTTGCAGCAAGGTTGGATTTGGTATTTACCAGGGAATCTCTAAAAGAGGAAATTGAACATAAATGTCCCTTGGGGAGAAGCGATCATGATGTCCTAAGCTTTGAGCTGGATACGAAATTAAGCACGAATAAGATTGTGGAACGCAAGGAGGAAAAATTAAATTATATTAGGGCAAATTATAACCATATAAGGGAGTTCTTTAATGAAATTGACTGGTCAGTGGTATACCAGGAAAGGGATATGCAATTGAAATATGATAAATTTATGGATTTGTATAACTGCTGTGAAAAAGTTTGTGCCATATCACAGAAAGAGGACTTTAAATAATAAACAGTGGTTTAATAGAAATTGTGAAGAAGCAAAAAAGAACAAAGAAAAGGCATGGAAGAAACTTAAGAAAAACAGTGAAGTATTATCAAGAGAAGTCTACAAAACAGCAAGGAATAGTTATGTTGAAGTAAGGAGAACAGCACAGAAGGAATATGAACAGAGGGTGGTGGAAAACTGTGATAGTGACCCAAAAATGTTTTACAAATTCATAAATGGAAAACTAAATATAAGGGAGGCAATAGAAAAGGTAAAAAATGGGGAAGAAGTATATGAGGATGCTGGAGATATAGCTGAAATTTTGAATGACAATTTTTGCAAAGTGTTTACAAAGGAGGAGCATTTTATGGGAGGAAGACCTACGGAAATAAAGCAAATGCAGGACATAATGGTTACTAAGGAAGATGTAAGTAAAATTATAAGCAATCTGGATATTAATAAATCAATGGGGCCTGATGGCATATCTGGGAGGTTGCTAAAGGAATGTAAGGATCAATTGTTGAACCCCGTATTTGATATTGTGGAAACCTCCATACGAACAGGATTAGTCCTGAAAGAGTGGAAAAGAGCTGACATTGTGCCTATATATAAGAATGGTAGTAGAATGGAACCGCTAAATTATAGACCAGTATCGTTGACTAGTACATTGTGCAAGGTATGTGAAGAAGTAATTAAAGCTAAGTGGAGTGAGTATCTAGAAAGTGAAAACATTCTGAGTGAAAGGCAGTTTGGTTTCAGAAAAGGAAGATCGTGTATCCAATTTATTATGTTTTTATTCAAGAGTGACTGACATACTACAACATAGAGAGGGATGGGTGGATGCTATCTACCTGGACTTGAGAAAGGCCTTTGATAAAGTACCACACAATAGACTGATGTGGAAACTAAAGATGATTGGAGGAGTAAATGATAAACTAGCAAAATGGATGGAAAATTACTTAATGGGAAGAGAAATGAGAACAGTGGTGAGAGGAAGGAAGTCCGAGTGGAAGAAGGTAACCAGTGGAGTTCCACAAGAGTCAGTGCAGGGTCCCATCATGTTTTTTATTTATGTTAATGATATGCCAGTAGGAATTGACAGTTACATGAACATGTTTGCGGATGATACTAAAATTATGAGGAGAGTAAAGAATGTGGAAGATTGTAACAAGTTACAGGAAGATCTTGATAAAATATATGAGTGGAGTAAGGAGTGGCAGATGGAATTTAATATAGACAAGACCCATGTTATGAAAATGGGAAGAAGTAGATACAGACCAAACTGGGATTACAGGCTGGGTGATGAGAAAATTAAAGAGACCAATGAGGAGAAAGACTTAGGAGTAACCGTGCAAAACACTTTGTCACCGGAGAAACACATTAACAAGATTTTTTGGAAAACATACAACATGCTTCAAAATATTGGCCTTGCATTCCACTACCTAAATGAAGGAATGATGAAGAAGATATTATGTACCTTAATAAGATCCCAGTTAGAATATGCACCATGTGTCTGGTCACCGCATATGAAGAAAAATGTGAAGAAGGTGGAAAGGGTACAGAGGCTGGCAACAAGGATGGTACCAGGATTCAGGGAGTTAGACTATGAGGAAAGACTGAGGAAACTGGGGCTGACCACATTAGAAGAGAGAAGAACAAGAGGAGACATGATAACTATGTATAAATTGGTGAACAAGATTGACATACTGGACAGAGAGTTGATAAAGGTGACCACAAGTAATCATCACCTGGGACATGGAAAAAAGCTAATAAAAGACATCTGTCTAAATGACGTGAGAAAATACAGTTTCCCGCATCGTAGCATTGATAAGTGGAATAAACTGAGCAGTGATGTCGTTGACGCGGTGTGTGTCAATCAGATGAAAGAGAGATATGACAGAAATGGACAAGGAGACAGGACACAGAGAGCTTAACTCGGGCCCTGTAATACACAAATACACACAACACACACACACACACACACACACACACACACACACACACACACACACACACACACACACACACACACACACACACATGGATGGGTTGACTGTATTTATTTGGATTTAAAAAAGGCGTTCGAAAAAGTGCCACATGCAAGATTACTATGGAAGTTAGAGGAGAAGGGTGGCTTAAAAGGAAGCACATTGAGATGGATAGAAAATTATTTGAGGGGAAGAGAAATAAGGTATGAAGTCCAAGTAGAGAGCAGTAGAAAGCGGAGTGCCAAAGGGGTCAGTATTGGCACCAATACTTTTCCTCATTTATGTTAATGAGATGCCAGAAGGAGTGAACAGCTACATAAATCTGTTTGCAGATGATATGAAACTGTGCAGAGTTATTAAGCAAAAGTAGGATTGTGAAATACTGCAAGAAGACCTAAATAAGATCTGGGAATGGAGTAAAAAGTGGGAAATGGAATTCAATGTTGACAAAAGCCATGTCACAAAAATGGGAAAGAGTGAAAGATGACCAGTGGGAATCTATAAGATGGGAGATGGAGTAGAACTAGAAAAAGTAAGAAAGGAAAAGGACTTGGGAGTGACGATGGAAGAAAACAATCAACCGTTAAGCCACATTGATAGAATTTTTAGAGAAACATATAATTTGCTAAGGAATATTGGAGTAGTATTTCACTACATGGACAAAGCATTGATGAAGAAATTGCTAAGTACTATTATAAGACCCAGATTGGAATATGCAGGAGTAGTGTGGATCCTTCATAAAAAGAAACACATAAGAAAGTTGGAGAGACTACAAAAAATAGCTACAGGAATGGTTCCAGAATTTGAAGGGATGACATTTGAGAGACTAAAGTCTATGGATCTGCCAACCCTCAAACAAAGAAGGAGAGAGGAGATCTGATACAAGTTTATAAATTGATCAATAGAATGGACCAAGTGGATAATGAGAAACTGATCCTGAGAGAAGAATATGACATTCGAAGCACAAGATCACATAGTAAAAACTGAGAAAAGGAAGATGTCTGAGAGATGTTAGAAAATATAGTTTCCTGCAAAGATGTATTGAGACATGGAGCAGTTTAAATGAAGAAGTAGTGTCTGCAACGAGTGTGCATACTTTTAAAGTAAGATTGGATAAGTGTAGATATGGAGACGGGGCCACACGAGCATAAAGCCCAGGCCCTGTAAAACTACAACTAGGTAAAAAAAAAAAAAAAAAAAAAAAAAAAAAAGGATAATTGAAGACATGGAGACAGGACACTATGAGCTTCACTCGAACTCTGTATAATACAACTACACACATGCGCACACACACATGAATAATGAAATTATTATATGTACACATTTTGTAATTTCATCAGTTTGTGTTGTTTGACACAATTATATCAGGTTAGTGTTTATTGGCAGCTGAAACATTGTGCTTAGCACAGCATTCCAGAACAGCAGGGAGTAATATTGATTTTAAGAAAGTAAGTTTTTTGAAAGGAAGTTTGTGTATAGTTAGTACTTGTACATAAAACAGGCATTGTATGGGCACAAGAAAATAATTAATGCAATAATTTGTAATAACTTCGGAAGAGATGACATTATAAAGGAAATGTGTATTGGAGGATGCTGGTGTGGATGAATATTTACGACTGCTGTGACACTTGAAAAGAATGAGAGGCTTTAATATTGGAAGTGCTTGGGTGAGCAAATCTGAATGGTCAAATGTAAAAGAGAAACTGAGTCAGGAAAAGTAACAACAAAAAAAAAAAAAAAAAAAAAAAAAAAAAAGTGAGATAAATCATAGAGGAATTCAGACCTTCATTAGTGTTGATCTCTATACATAAATACTTTTCTGATATGCAAAAACCATAATCAGTCTTTTGCTAACACAAGTACTATCAGATAATGGCAATTTTTTTTTCTATGAATAATGAAATTAAATCTTGAGCAAATATGTGAGTGTTGTGTCATTGCCCTCTAATTTGTGTGTCATGGCCATTGCTGCATATATCAGCTCTAAAAGTATAAATTACACAATGTATTATTAATAACATTTTCTTAACCTTATGTTAAAGCTGCTCATTTTAATAAGGATTCTGAATGTTGATGTTGCCATATGAGTGTTTGCCTTGGAGTCGTGGTACAGAACAGAACTTTATATAATATAATATATATATATATATATATATATATATATATATATATATATGTGTGTGTGTGTGTGTGTGTGTGTGTGTATGTGTGTATATATATATATATATATATATATATATATATATATATATATATATATATAGAGAGAGAGAGAGAGAGAGAGAGAGAGAGAGAGAATATTAATCATCAAGGTTTAATTCATAGGAAATAAACCTCTTTACATTTGGTAACTTTCTGAATCAACATGATTTGTGAATACTGATGAAATTTTATAAAAAAAAAAAATCCTTGATCCAGGATATGTTTACTTATTTTGGGGAAGGAAAGGTATTAGCCATGTGTTTGTGATGTCCTAGGGTTGCCCTCAGTAAGATAGGCATACTCAACAGGTGACAGTGGACAGTGGCGGGCAGTGGAGTGGGGAAACAGTCCTCCGAAGAGATGTGAAGCCCCACAACACTTCTATCAAAATGCACCAGTGTCCCTCCTGCCACTACTCCTCGAGTATCTTAACGCATCTCAAGAGACACATGCGCATTCACACTGGAGAGAAGCCATTTGCTTGTACATTTTGTTCCTACACATGTAGCACTAAAGAAAATCTGAAAAAACACATTCGAACTCATACTGGAGAAAAACCATATTTCTGTCCACATTGTCCATACCGTTCCTCCCGAACAGACTCATTGAAGTCTCACCTTTTTCTTCATCAGCGTTAATGCAATTAGCTTCACTTACCATTGTGCCCACAACAACATAAAGGCTTCACAGGCACCCTAGTTCACACATGTTGTGAAGTGATAGGCAGCTTTTTGTTGATTTGCCTCAATTATTTAATTTTTAGGGATTTACAAGACACTTATGAATTGAGACTACTTTGTATCCTCATGTAGAATAGCATGAGCATACTACAGCACTGAGGCATTCTTTAGTACAGTTGAATACAGTTCCAATTATTTTTTTTTACATATGTACATATGGAGGGAGAATTAGTCAAGCTGTAGGATAAACATCTGAAACATCAGTTGGTTCTTTATGAGACATCATAATTTCAATACCACTTCATTGTTCCTTTGTGTATATCATTTAGTGTTTTTTTCTTTATAGCTAAAGGAAAACTTATGAGCATAGAATCCTATATAGTTTTTACCTGGAAAAAGAAGGCAAGAAATTAACTCTGCTTAAATAAAGTGAGATTTGTAGTTCTTTCTTTTAATCAGTTTTCAGTCCATGTTTTGTGACACAGTTTAGTATGTGAACCATCAGGTGAACAGTGGCTGAGAAGCACACACATTAAACAACATTGTTATTATATACCTTGCCACCACTGCTCTTTACCTCACCTTGTAAAGGAAATATTCAAACAATTTATTTTTCTTTTCTTTCATGGAGAGTATAATTTTTAAAGCTGGTTCCCTATAACATGTAGGTAGATTGAGTATATCTAAATAGATATTCATGGGGTGAGATGTTGCCCCTGTTTTTACCTAGGTACGTAATTAATATAATAAATAATATTGAAGTGATAGTTATTCTCCCTTGGATATTTTCCTTCATGAAAATACCATATCTACACACATACAAAATACTTTAGGGCAGGGGTTGACAAACTTTAATATGTGTATGCTAAACATATTTGGATGACCACCTGGTTAAATTAGCTGGGCATCCCCTGCAGGTGGGCCTGGAGAGTTGCAGTCAGTGGATGAGTGGAAAAGGAATGGCAAGAAATCGAAAGATGTCATGCTCAACCACCAAGATGCATCAGTGTCCCTTCTGCCAATACTCTACAGCTGTCTTAACAAACCTAAACAGACATGTGCGCACCCACACAGGAGAGAAGCCCTTTGCATGCCCTCATTGCCCCTATACTTGTACACAAAAGGAGAACCTCAAAACACACATCCGTACACACACTGGGGAGAAGCCCTATGCTTGCCCTTACTGTCCATATCGCTCCTCTAGAACAGATTCACTAAAAAATCATATGTATTTGCATCAAACATAGATTCTCAAGAAGGTGTGAGTAGATAACATAGAGGTAGGTGTAGAGGAGTAGGTAACATAGTGGTGAGTGTGAAGGTAAAAAGGGGCACGGGTGTTGTAGCTGTGTGTGGAATGATATTCTCTTTCCATTGTCAACTTCACTATCAGTCAGTATTCCTTCCAGTGATGCTTATATCATTGACATGATATTCCATACTCTTGTCTCTTCTGTTTCCTCAGAATATGATAGGAAGGCATAGGTTGTCACTGTCAGTTAAGTGTGTTGTCATCTACAATAATGCCACTAACTGCATAGTAATTAACTAGACATTTGTGACTTGTTGTGAGCCACTGCATTCATGTGATCGGTCCATTCCCTCTTTGTTGAATCATTGGTCAAAGTAAAAGTAGAAGTTGATGTGATACTTTTATATTCTATGAGTTATAATCTAACTTGCCTCTAAGCATCACCACTGTGGTTTGTCACTGTCAACTGAGCAAACTGTGATCAGTCTCTCTCTCTCTCTCTCTCTCTCTCTCTCTCTCTCTCTCTCTCTCTCTCTCTCTCTCTCTCTCTCTCTCTCTCTCTCTCTCTCTCTCTCTCTCTCTCTCTCTCTCTATGCTGTGTGCCAGGAGGTAAAAGTTGATTGTGGGTTAGGCTATGCAGTGGACACACACACACACACACACATGGATTTATATAACTCTGCTGTGAAGAAGTTTGTGCCATATCACAGAAAGAGGACTTTAAATAATAAACAGTGGTTTAATAGAAATTGTGAAGAAGCAAAAAAGAACAAAGTAAAGGCATGGAAGAAACTTAAGAAAAACAGTGAAGTATTATCAAGAGAAGTCTACAAAACAGCAAGGAATAGATATGTTGAAGTAAGAAGAACAGCACAAAAGGAATATGAACAGAGAGTGGTGGAAAACTGTGATAGTGACCCTAAAATGTTTTACAAATTCATAAATGGAAAACTAAATAAAAGGGAGGCAATAGAAAAAGTAAAAGAGGGGGAAGTATATGAGTATGCTAGAGATATAGCTGAAATTTTGAACAACAACTTTTGCAAAGTGTTTACAAAGGAGGAGCATTTTACAGGAGAAAGGCCTACGCAAATAAAGCAAATGCAGGACATCATGGTTACTAAGAAGATATAAGGAAAATTATAAGTAACTTGAATATTAATAAATCAATGGGGCCTGATGGCATATCTGGGAGGTTGCTGAAAGAATGTAAAGATCAATTGTTGAACCCCATATTTGATATTGTGGAAACCTCCATATGAACAGGAATAGTCCCGAAAGAGTGGAAAAGAGCTGACATTGTGCCTATATATAAGAATGGAAGTAGAATGGAACCGTTGAATTACAGACCAGTATCGTTAACTAGTATAATGTGCAAGGTAAGTGAAGAAGTAATTAAAGCAAAGTAGAGTGAGTATCTAGAAAGTGAAAACATTCTGAGTGAAAGGCAGTTTGGTTTCAGAAAAGGAAGATCGTGCGTATCCAATTTATTATGTTTTTATTCAAGAGTGACTGACATACTACAACATAGAGAGGGATGGGTGGATGCTATTTGCCTGGACTTGAGAAAGGCCTTTGATAAAGTACCACACAATAGACTGATGTGGAAACTAAAGAAAATTGGAGGAGTAAGTGATAAACTAGCAAAATGAATGGAAAATTACTTAGTGGGAAGAAAAATGTGAACAGTGGTGAGAGGAAGGAAGTTCGAGTGGAAGAAGATAACCAGTGGTGTTCCACAAGGGTCAGTGCTTGGTCCCATCATGTTTTTTATTTATGTTAATGATATGCCAATAGGAATAGACTGTTATATGAATATGTTCGGGGACGATACTAAAATTATGAGGAGAGTAAAGAATGTGGAAGATTGTAACAAGTTACAGGAAGATAAAATATATGAGTGGAGTAAAGAGTAGCAGATGGAATTTAATATAAACAAGAGCCTTGTTATGAAAATGGGAAGAAGTAGATACAGACCAAACAGGGGTTACAGGCTGGGTGATGAGAAAATTGAAGAGACCAATGAGGAGAAAGACTTTGAAGTAACTGTGCAAAACACTTTGTCATCGGAGAAACACATTAAATACATATTTTTGAAAACATATAACATGCTTCAAAATATTGGTCTTGCATTCCACTACCTAGATGAAGGAATAATGAAGAAGATACTATGCACTTTAATAAGACCCCAGTTAGAATATGCAGCTTGCGTCTGGTCACCGCACATGAAGAAAAATGTGAAGAAAGTGGAAAGGGTACAGAGGCTGGCAACAAGGATGGTACCAGGATTCAAAGAGTTAGACTATGAGGAAAGACTGAGGGAACTGGGGCTGACCACATTAGAAGAGAGAAGAACAAGGGGAGACATGATAACTATGTATAAATTGGTGAACAGAGAATTGATAAAGGTAATCATCTCCGAGAACATGGAAAAAAACTAATAAAAGACATCTGTCTAAATGACGTGAGAAAATACAGTTTTCCGCATCGTAGTATTGATAAGTGGAATAAACTGAGCAGTGATGTTGTTGATGCAGTGTGTGTCAATCAGATGAAAGAGAGATATGACAGGAGTGGACAAGGAGACAGGACACAGAGAGCTTAGCTTGGGCCCTGTAATACACAAATAGGTAAATACACACACCGTGTAGTGTAGTGGTTAGCACGCTCGACTCACAATCGAGAGGGCCGGGTTCGAGTCCCGGTAAGCGGCGAGGCAAATGGGCAAGCCTCTTAATGTGTGGCCCTTTTCACCTAGCAGCAAATAGGTACAGGATGTAACTTTGGGGGTTGTGGCCTCGCTTTCTCGGTGTGTGTTTTGTGTTGATGTGGTCTCAGTCCTACCAGAAGATCGGTCTATGGGCTCTGAGCTCTCTCCGTAATGGGGAAGACTGGCTGGGTGACCAGCAGGCGACCGAGGTGAAATTACACACACACACACACACAGATATGAAGATGAAGTCCAAGTGGAGAGCAGTAGAAAGTGGAGTGCCACAGGGGTCAGTACTGTATTGGCGCCAATACTTTTTCTCATATATATAAACGACATGCCAGAGGGAGTGAACAGCTACATAAATCTGTTTGCGGACAATACGAAACTGTGCAGAGTTATAAAGCAAAAAAGAGGATTATCAAATACTGCAGGAAGACTTAAACAAGATCTGAAAATGGAATAAAAAATGGGAGATGGAATTCAATGTGGACAAAAGCCATGTCATGGAAATGGGAAAAAGTGAAAGGCGACCAATGGGAATCTATAAATTGGGAGATGGAGTAGAACTAGAAAAAATAAAAAAGAAAAAGGACTTGGGAGTGATGATGGAAGAAAACAATCAACCGTATGGTAAGCCACATTGATAGAATTTTCAGAAAGACATATAATCTGCTCAGGAATATTGGATTAGCATTTCACTACATGGACAAAGAAATGATGAAGAAATTGATAAGAACTAAAATAAGACCCGGATTGGAATAGGCAGGAGTTGTGTGATGAAATACTGCAGGAAGACTTAAACAAGATCTGGAAATGGAGCAAAAAATGGGAGATGGAATTCAATGTGGACAAAAGCCATGTCATGGAAATGGGAAAAAGTGAAAGACGACCAGTGGGAATCTATAAGATGGGAGATGGAGTAGAACTAGAAAAAGTAAAAAAGGAAAAGGACTTAGGAGTGACGATGGAAGAAAACAATCAACCAGTAAGCCACATTGATAGAATTTTTAGAGATATAATTTGCTAAGGAATATTGGATTAGCATTTCATTACATGGACAAAGAAATGATGAAGAAATTGATAAGTACAGGCAACCCCCGTTTAACGAAGATTCATACAACAAAATATCACTACAACGAAGGTTTCATTTTACTACCATCTGCTCGTTTAACGAACACCAAACTCGCTTTAACGAAGTTTTATCCAGGTAACTTTTTCCAAGTTTGAAAGCCCCGCTGTATCACGCAAGCCAACAAGCTTTTGAATACACCAGGAGCTGCAAATACTAAGGCCTGCCTTAGGAGAAATTCTGAAACATCTGTAGAATCAAGATCAAGATCAAGATCAAGCCTCTCGTGGACAACACGCACCACATAACGGCGTCATCAGCACCTTGTCTTCACTCGCTCAACTTACCACCAAAACACCCTGCAATATGGCCTAGCATTCCTAAGAAGACCAGGAAGTCTCTTACTCTGGAAGTGAAGCTGGATATTATTCACAGACACGAAAGAGGAGAGAAAACTATAGCATTACTGGCCACCATCTTGACTCCATATACTGTCTCTACTATTTTCAAGTCAGCAGACTATTAAGAAGGCTGGTGAGACCATATCTTCCTTGCAAGCTAAAAGAACCACCTGAACTCGTGACTTTACAATGGATAAAATGGAAAGCCTTGTGGAAATGTGGTACATAAGTTTTGTATGTGGTACAATGATGCGCTCTTTGTTTATATTCCACAGGTTGCTGGTTAGTGTCTTTCCCGTTTCACTTTCCCTCCCTTCATAAATGTAAGATCATCAACATTATAAAGTTACATACATACATACATTATTGTACATTATAATGACTTAAATTAAATTTAACTGCCTAAATGTTAAACTTCAAAATATTTACTTTCATTAAAACTTTCACTGTTCTATGATGCACTCTCGCTTTGCTTACTCTCAGTGGAAGTTCAAGTCAGGGGTCATAATCAGTTCGCTTAACGAAGTTTCGCTTAACGAAGTGTTTTTAGGAACGTAACCCCTTCATTAAGCGGGGGTTGCCTGTACTAAAATAAGACCCAGATTGGAATATGCAGGAGTTGTGTGGACCCCACGTAAAAAGAAACACATAAAGAAATTGGAGAAACTACAAAAAATGGCTACAAGAATAGTTCCAGAATTTAAAGGGATGACATATGAGGAGAGACTAAAAGCTATGGATCTAGCAACCCTGGAACAGAGAAAAGAGAGAAGGGATCTGATACAAGTTTATAAATTGATTAACGGAATGGATCAAGAAACTAATCCTGAGAGAAGCATATGACATTAGAAGCACAAGATCGCATAGTAAGAAACTGAGGAAGGGAAGATGTCTGAGAGATGTTAAAAAATATAGTTTTCCGCAAAGATGTGTTGAGACTTGGAACAGTTTGAGTGAGGAAGTGGTGTCAGCAACAAGTGTGCATAGTTTTAAAGAAAAGTTGGATATGTGTAGATATGGAGACGGGGCCACACGAGCACAAGCATAAAACTACAACAGGTAAATGTACAACACACACACAACACACACACACACACACACACACACACACACACACACACACACACACACACACACACACACACACACACACACACACACACACACACACACACACACACACACACACACACACACGAAATGAAATCAGTAAAAGACCTACTAAAACATCTGAATGACGAGGATAGACAGAACTTAGAAGAGGAAGTAGAAGAAATCCATAGAATGGGACCATATCAAGAAGGAACAGTGAGACCAATTAAGATATTACTAAAATCACAAGCAGCAGCAGAAAAAGTACTATATAGAAAAACAAAACTCTGAGAAACAGAAGGTTGCAAAGATATATATATAAAGAAAAATAGAAACAAGGAGGAAAGGAAGAGACACAATGAACTGGTGGCAGAAGCAAGAGAAAAAAATAATGAAAGGTCAGAGGAGGAGAAGAAGGCATTTTTTTGGAGAATTATAGGAGACAGGATAAGGAAATGGTATATAAAAGAGAAAGAAGAGAAAAAAATGGAGCAAGTTTAACTTAAAATGATAAGAACAAGAGATTAAAAATGATGTATACAAACATAGATGGATTTTATCTAGTAAATTAGAATTAAGAGATTACATAAAGAAAGAAGAACCAGATATTGTATGCCTGGTGGAAACAAAGTTAAATGAGGCAATAAAAATAGACATAGATAAAAGGTATAATATATGGAGGAGAGACAGAGTGGGTAAAGGAGGAGGAGGAGTCATGATGATGTTAAGGAAGGAGATAGTGGTAAATCAAGTGGAGTTTGGGGAAGGAAAATCAGAAATACTGTATGTTAAGATGCATATTAACAAAAGGAGTTAACAATCATTGGAACATATGTGCCACCAAAACAAACTCATGGACTAACCAAGAATATAGAGACATGATAGATGACACAATAAGGAGTCTTACAAGAATCATTAAGGAAAGGAGAAAAGTGATATTGGTAGGAGATTTCAACTGTAAGGAGGTAGACTGGGAAAATTATGAAAGTGGTATGGGGGAAGAAGCCTGGGGAGATAGATTCCTGAACCTAATGATAGATAATTTGATGGTCCAAAGAGTAAAGGCAAACACGAGATTCAGAGGAAACAGTGAGCTGGCAAGATTAGACCTAGTTTTCACAAGGGATATAACAATTAACGATGATATAAGATACAAGTGCCCATTGGGAAAGAGTGACCATGTAATTTTAGAAATGGATATAGAAGAAGGAAAGGAAGATAGAGATGAATCATACAAAGGAGACCGATTAAATTACAGAAAGGCTGATGTTGAGAATCTCAAGAACTATTTTAAAAACGTAAACTGGGAGGAGATGGAAAACTCATTAACGGTTCAAGAGAAATATAACTTATTTTTGGAAATATACAAAACTGGGGTCAGGAATATGTTCCGAAATATAGACCTAAAGAAGAAGGAAAGAAAGATTGGTTTAATGCAAGATGTGCTAGGGCAAACGAGATGGAGCATGGAAAAGGTGGAGAAGAAACAGAAATCCAGAAAATAAGGAAAACTTCAAAACAGCAAGAAATGAATATGCTAAGGTGAGAAAGGAAGAAGAAAAGAACTATGAAAAGGACATTGTCGAAAAATGTAAGGAACAACCAAAATTGTTCTACAGATTCATAAATGGAAAAATAAGACAAAAGAAACAATAGAAAGGTTAAAAGGAGAAACGGAATGGTGGAAGACCCAAAAGTATGGCAGAACTGTTAAATAGTAAATTTCATGAGGTCTTTACTAAGGAATCCAAATTTGAAAGACCACAGGGTAATAGAGAGACTGTCTATATGAAAGAGATTAAAGTAACCAAGCTTGAAATAAAAAGTTGATGACGGAATTGGATGAGGAAAAGGCAATGGGACCGGATGAAGTCTCAGGCAGAATACTGAAAGAATGTAGGAAGAACTAGCAAGTCCAATATACAACATCATAAAATGCTCAATAGAAAATGGAACAGTGCCAGTGGAGTGGAAAAGAGCTGAGGTGGTTCCCATATATAAGAGCGGAAGGAAGGAAGAACCTTTAAATTACAGGCCGGTATCACTAACTAGTGTAATATGCAAGATGTGTGAAAAAGTAATAAAGAAGCAATGGATTGAGTTTCTTGAAGACAACAAAATATTATCAAATAGCCAATTTGGTTTTAGAAAAGGTCGGTCATGTGTGACAAATTTATTGAGTTTCTACTCTAGAATAGTTGATAAAGTACAAGAGAGAGAGGATGGGTTGACTGTATTTATTTAGATCTAAAAAAGGCTTTTGATAAAGTGCCACATGAAAGATTACTATGGAAGTTAGAGGAGAAGGGTGGCTTAAAAGGAAGCACATTGAGATGGATGAAGAATTACTTAAGGGGGAGAGAAATAAGGACGATAGTTAAAGATATGAAGTCCAAGTGGAGAACAGTAGACAGCGGAGTGCCACAGGGTCAGTATTGGCACCAATACTTTTTCTCGTATATATAAATGACATGCCAGAGGGAGTGAACAGCTACATAAATCTGTTTGCGGACGATGCGAAACTGTGCAGAGTCATTAAACAAAAGAGGATTGTGAAATACTACAGGAAGACTTAAACAAGATCTGGAAATGGAGCAAAAAATGGGAGATGGAATTCAATGTGGACAAGAGCCATGTCATGGAAATGGGAAAAAGTGAAAGACGACCAGTGGGAATCTATAAGATGGGAGATGGAGTAGAACTAGAAAAAGTAAAAAAGGAAAAGGACTTGGGAGTGACAATGGAAGAAAATAATCAACCGGTAAGCCATATTGATAGAATTTTCAGAGAGACGTATAATTTGCTAAGGAATATTGGAGTAGCATTTCACTATATGGACAAGGAAATGATGAAGAAATTCATAAGTACTAAAATAAGACCTAGATTGGAATATGCAGGAGTTGTGTGGACTCCCAATAAAAAGAAACACATAAGAAAATTAGAGAGACTACAAAAAATGGCTACAAGAATGGTTCCAGAATTTAAAGGGATGGCATATAAGGAGAGACTAAAGGCAATGGATCTACGAACCTTGGAGCAGAGAAGGGAGAGAGGGGATCTGATACAAGTTTATAAATTGATTAATGGAATGGATGAAGAAACTGATCCTGAGAGAAGAATATGACTTTAGAAGCACAAGATCGCATAGTAAGAAACTAAGGAAGGGACGATATCTGAGAGATGTTAAAAAATTTAGTTTCCCGCAAAGATGTGTTGAGACTTGGAACAGTTTGAGTGAGGAAGTGGTGTCAGCAAAGAGTGTACATAGTTTTAAAGTAAAATTGGATAAGTGTAGATATGGAGACGGGACCACACGAGCATAAAGCCCAGGCCCTGTAAAACTACAACTAGGTAAATACACACACACACACACACACACACACACACACACACACACACACACACACACACACACACACACACACACACACACACACACACACACACACACACACACACACACACACAGAGTGAAATGGTAAAGGCACTAAAGGAAAATGAGTATATGGTGAGAGATATTGCTGAAAAGAAAAAATGTGTGATCATAACAGGATTTAGGGAGAAACTAACAGAAACTGGCAGGATAGGAGGAATAAGGAAAATGACAGGATTAAGTCTTTACTGAATAAGATCTCTGTGGAGGAAGAAGAGTTATATGCTGAGGTAGAAGAAAGTGTGAGATTGGGAGCTTTTGAGGAAGGCAAGAATAGACCATTAAAATTGAAATTAAAGTCTCAGGTGGCAGCTGAGGCCTTGTTGAGGAGGGCTTGAAAACTTAAGGACTGAGGAAACCAAAACAATTTAATAAGAAGAAATATGTCACAGGATGAGCGAATGAAAATGAAAGAGCTTGTAACTGAAGTGAAAGAGAGGAATGACAAAAGAACAGAGGAGGAAAAGACCAAGTTTTTTTTGGAGGATGAGAAATGGGAGGCTAAAGAAGTGGTGGATAAAACAGGCGGAGTAGACATTACATGGAAGAAAGAGACTAGGAATGGAATAAAAGTGAATACATGAATATAGATGGATTTCTGTCTAAGAGGCTAGAATGTATGGATTACCTAAGAAATAACGAACCGGACATAAATGTGTGTAGTGGAAACAAAGCTAAGGCCCGAAATAAAGCTAAATTGGTTTGTTGTAAAACACTACAAAGTATGGAGAAATGATAGAAAAAATTAAGGAGGTGGTGGTATAATGGTTCTTACTAAGGAAGATCTGATAGTGAAGGAGGTGAACTATAGTAAGAGAAATGAGGAAGTGATAGTATGCTTATAACAGATGGCAAGAGGGACATTAATATTATAACAGTATACATAACACCCAGAACCAGTCCTTGGGAATATGAACAGTACCAAATGGTGATGAGAAATACTGTAGACAGAATGAAGCAAGATCTCATCAGAAAGGATAGAGTGATGATAGTCGGAGACTTTAATTGCAAAGAAATAGTGTGGGAAGACTACTAAGTGGTGAACGGTGGTGAGTGGGCAGAGGAATTGTTAAAGGTAGCAACAAATAACTTGATGACACAGTGGGTGAGATCACCAACAAGGTGCAGGGGACAAGATGTTGCAGCAAGGTTGGATTTGGTATTTACCAGGGGAATCTCTCTAAAAGAGGAAATTGAACATAAATGTCCCTTGGGGAAAAGCGATCATGATGTCCTAAGCTTTGAGCTGGATACGAATTAAGCACGAATAAGATTGTGGAACAGGGAGGAAAAATTAAATTATATTAGGGCAAATTATAACCATATAAGGGAGTTCTTTAATGAAATTGACTGGTCCGTGGTATACCAGGAAAGGGATATGCAATTGAAATACGATAAATTTATGGATTTGTATAACTCTGCTGTGAAAAGTTTGTGCCATATTACAGAAAGAGGACTTTAAATAATAAACAGTGGTTTAATAGAAATTGTGAAGAAGCAAAAAGAACAAAGAAAAGGCATGGAAGAAACTTAAGAAAACAGTGATGTATTATCAAGAGAAGTTTACAAAACAGCAAGGAATAGATATGTTGAAGTAAGGAGAACAGCACAGAAGGAATATGAACAGAGGGTGGTGGAAAACTGTGATAGTGACCCAAAATGTTTTACAAATTCATAAATGGAAAACTAAATATAAGGGAGGCAATAGTAAAGGTAAAAATGGGAAGAAGTATATGAGGATGCTGGAGATATAGCTGAAATTTTGAACGACAACTTTTGCAAAGTGTTTACAAAGGAGGAGCATTTTATGGGAGGAAGGCCTACGGAAATAAAGCAAATGCAGGACATCATGGTTACTAAGGAAGATGTAAGGAAAATTATAAGCAATCTGGATATTAATAAATCAATGGGGCCTGATGGCATATCTGGGAGGTTGCTAAATGAATGTAAGGATCAATTGTTGAACCCGTATTTGATATTGTGGAAACCTCCATACGAACAGGATTAGTCCTGAAAGAGTGGAAAAGAGCTGACATTGTGCCTATATATAAGAATGGTAGTAGAATGGAACCGCTAAATTATAGACCAGTATCATTGACTAGTATATTGTGCAAGGTATGTGAAGAAGTAATTAAAGCTAAGTGGAGTGAGTATCTAGAAAGTGAAAACATTCTGAGTGAAAGACAGTTTGGTTTCAGAAAAGGAAGATCGTGCATATCCAATTTATTATGTTTTTATTCAAGAGTGACTGACATACTACAACATAGAGAGGGATGGGTGGATGCTATCTACCTGGACTTGAGAAAGGCCTTTGATAAAGTACCACACAATAGACTGATGTGGAAACTAAAGAAGATTGGAGGAGTAAATGATAAACTAGCAAAATGGATGGAAAATTACTTAGTGGGAAGAGAAATGAGAACAGTGGTGAGAGGAAGGAAGTCCGATTGGAAGAAGGTAACCAGTGGAGTTCCACAAGGGTCAGTGCTGGGTCCCATCATGTTTTTGATTTATGTTAATGATATGCCAGTAGGAATTGACAGTTACATGAACATGTTTATGGACGATGCTAAAATTATAAGGAGAGTAAAGAATGTGGAAGATTGTAACAAGTTACAGGAAGATCTTGATAAAATATATGAGTGGATTAAGGAGTGGCAGATGGAATTTAATATAGACAAGACCCATGTTATGAAAATGGGAAGAAGTAGATACAGACCAAACTGGAATTACAGGCTGGGTGATGAGAAAATTAAAGAGACCAATGAGGAGAAAGACTTAGGAGTAACCGTGCAAAACACTTTGTCACCGGAGAAACACATTAACAAGATTTTTTTGAAAACATATAACATGCTTCAAAATATTGGCCTTGCATTCCTAGATGAAGTTAGAATATGCAGCTTGTGTCTGGTCACCGCATATGAAGAAAAATGTGAAGAAGGTAGAAAGGGTACAGAGGCTGGCAACAAGGATGGTACCAGGACTCAGGGAGTTAGACTATGAGGAAAGACTGAGGAAGCTGGGGTTGACCACATTAGAAGAGAGAAGAACAAGAGGAGACATGATAACTATGTATAAATTGGTGAACAAGATTGACATACTGGACAGAGAGTTGATAAAGGTGACCACAAGTAATCATCTCCGAGGACATAGAAAAAAGCTAATAAAAGACATCTGTCTAAATGACATAAGAAAATACAGTTTCCCGCATCGTAGCATTGATAAGTGGAATAAACTGAGCAGTGATGTCGTTGACGCGGTGTGTGTCAACCAGATGAAAGAGAGATATGACAGGAATGGACATGGAGACAGGACACAGAGAGCTTAGCTCGGGCCCTGTAATACACAAATAGGTAAATACACACTCTCTCTCTCTCTCTCTCTCTCTCTCTCTCTCTCTCTCTCTCTCTCTCTCTCTCTCTCTCTGATCAAATGATATTGTAATGTATTAATTTGTTTTTGTTACATTCTAATGCATTGTGTGCTGGAAGGTGTTGTTCAGGTAGTGTGAATCTTTATTTCATCCATGAGGAAAAATGAATGTGTAGCAAGATTAAGAAATCATTTTGCTTCCCCCCCATCTCTCTCTCTCTCTCTCTCTCTCTCTCTCTCTCTGACCTTTGAAGCTTGTAAATTGATAAAAAAGCAAATATAACGAAAAAAGTGTTCTGAATGCTGAAAATATTTGTGAATTCATCCAAATGCAGCTTTCAACCAAAATAAAATTAATATAATTCAGATTTTTTTCTTTTTTCTATTTTATTTTATGTATTTTATTGATTATTTTCTATTATTTTCATTTATCTTTTTTTTTTTTTTATGATCTGGAGATTTGTGTAACCAAAACCATTACTTTCACTCTTAATGTGGAAATTGAACCCTAAGTAGTATATCTGTAGATGATGGTCAGCTGAAAAGAATGTTTAATTGACTTACGAGTCAGTGATCTAGTCTTGGTGAGTGGGTGTTTGGTAGACAGTGAGCCTCACCAAGCACTACAAGAGACAGGTTATTTATTTGCAGTGAGATTTTTTCCTTACTTTGAGATCTATCTTGTAACCTTGATAAGTAAATTTTCATTGACAAAGTATTGAAGAATGATATGGAATATATGTTTAGTTTCACTAAAAATGGCATATCACTTGGTGTCTTGAGTACATACAGTGCATCAAGACAAATTTTGAGTATTTACATTCTTAGTTGGAAAGAAAAGTATGCATTAGAACATTGAATATGTACATAGTACCTGCATATTGAGAATCCTTATTTCTGATGGAAAATTAAGACTATTTTTTAGAAAATACAGTATTGTATATAGGTATTTATATCAGTATACATGTACAGCGTTGTTAGAAAGTAGAATAGGTAGCGGATATTTTATTCTATATTCTTTCTGTGCAAATTAAGAATGCATTATACTAACTAAAAATCATATGCTGTATTCATTATTCTATATTCTTTCTGTGCAAATTAAGAATGCATTATGCTAACTAAAAATCATATGCTGTATTCATTGTTATAATTATCTAAGCCAGCATTGTGTGCATACCAATGTCAAGTGCAGATAAAAGCATCAATGTAACAATGCAAAGTCTTTTTAGGATTTACTGAGAAAGATCAGAGCCACATACATAACTGCTCTGTCTGGTTAACATTTACCACATAAATACAACTTCATACTGAAAGACTGGAACAAATTTTAAAGTGAATATGCTAAGTCATGTCAGATTGTTACTGTATTTATAATTTCTTCAAGGGATGATCTTACTCTCTTATCACAAATACATAATTCCACATGATCATGTCAATTTTTATTGCAATTGTATCTAGCATTTTTTTACTACAATAGTACTAAACTGGTCAATTAACTATAATAATTATATATGTTGAATAAAAGAGATGTTGCTGTGTGATAGTTAATGAACTCCTGAAGCCTAAAGTAAGCTGGGCATCTCTGCAGGTGGGGCTGGACAGCGGTGAATACTGGGCTGCTGCAACATCCCCCAAGCAATCCTGGACCTGCCCTAGTAACATCAGGATGCACAAGTGTCCCTACTGTGAATATTCTTGCAGTGTTTTGCCACGCCTCAAAAGGCACTTAAATGTCCACACTGGAGAGAAGCCATTTGTTTGTCCCCATTGCCCGTACAGTTGTTCAAGGAAAGGAAACCTTCAAACACACATTCGGACACACACTGGGGAAAAACCTTACCAGTGTCCCCATTGTCCCTATCGATCTTCCAGAATGTTTTCCTTGAAGAGTCACATGGCTACTCGGCATCCCAATCAGTCTCTCACGTCTCTCAACACATGATTCAGCATCATCACAAAGCTGGTTAAACAATGTAAATTTTCAAGAACCTTTTCTGTGTGGCTTTCTTTATAAGTATTGTATTACTTAGTTATGGAAATATTTGACAGTCATACAGTTGTTTTGTAAAGCAAATGCATATGATACCTGATTATGCAGTTAATATATATATATATATATATATATATATATATATATATATATATATATATATATATATATATATATATATATATATATATATATATATATATATATATATATATATATATATATATATATATATATATATATATATATATATATATATATAATATATATATATATGTTAATGTATAAAGAATATTCATATTTCAAATGGACAAAATATAAGGTTTTACTTTTGACAGTATATATGAACTGATTATCACACAGTTCAGGGATACAGGATAGCTACAGTGCATTATGTAGATTTTCCACATGAGTAAAATTATCCGTTTTCCTGTAAAGTTAGTCTTATTCCAAAGGTAAAAAAAACATGTGTATCAGCATTGCCAAATAAGTTTAAACATGCTAAAGTACAATATGTCTTTTTCAATTATTCTTTTGTAGAATAATATATATATATATATATATATATATATATATATATATATATATATATATATATATATATATATATATATATATGACCTTGCCACATAAATCTCACATTTGGAAACTGAAAGAGAAGGCAAAAGGCAATGTGACTGTAAATGCTCTATCAAGTACGTACTGTATTATAAAGATCATATAGACTCTCAAGCTTTAGGAAATATTTTTAAACACTTACATTCTTTCAGTGTTTGCTGCTTGCAGCTTGAGAACAGTAACTAAATTGTCAGGGTCATGGTATAAAAAAGAAAGAATATCTTAATATTCCCTTATCTTTTAGAAAAAAAATAGTAATGTGACACGAGATCTTTCAAAACCATAGACAAAATTCTAACTTCAAACATTCATGATATCATTGCGATACTTGGGTGACCCTGAGTAAGTGAGACATCCTCAACAGGTGTGGATTGGCAGAAGAGGAGGTGGAGGGGGAGGAGTCATGGCTGCAGGCTGGGGAGCCCGTGGCAGCTCTTCCTCCACTGTCAAGCTGCACCACTGCCCCTACTGCGACTACTCCTCTAATGTCACCACTAACCTCAGGAACCACATCCACACACACACAGGAGAAAAGCCATTCTCCTGCCACTTGTGCACTTTTTCTTTTGCAACCAAAGATCGACTCACAACACATATTCGAACGCATACTGGGGAAAAGCCTTTTGAGTGCAGTGTTTGTCCTTATAGGTCCTCAAGGAAAGATTCATTGAAAAATCATGTTAACTCATCAAAGCTACGAAGGCTCATAAAATGGCATGATTATGTTTTAGAATAGATATCAATGAGTTGTCTTTCAACACGAAAATTACAAGACATGTAATCATTTATGTATTAATGTCTTTTCTTTTATAAATTTCATCTCTGTTAATCTGTGTAAACAAATGTTCACCTGGCATTCCTAAAGTAACTAAGGAAATTAACTAGTAAGGTACTCTTATGGTTCACTATTTGAAAAAGATGAAGTTATAAGATAAAAATGTTTAAAACTATAGTAACATGTTCCTATCACGTAAAAAAGGAAACAAGTGATCTTCTGTGAATCATTACCAGAATTTGCAACAAATTTTCATTATTTATAGTATGTATGTACTTCCTCATAAGGAACACTACTGTGTGTAGAAGGTATCAAGGGTAGGGAACCCAGCCAGTGCTCACCTCTCATTGTTTATTGGCTTGCATTTCTGTCTTTGGCCAATGACACAATAGATTCATTAGGAAGGGATGCTTTTGATCCGATTGTCTAGCTCCCATCTTTTGATACTGTCCTTTTTTTTTATCCAGACACTTGTCAGAGCAATTGTTTGGGACTAATTTGTGCAGGATAACTCAGATTTTCTCATTGAAGGAGACACTGTCCTGAAGGAAATTTCTGAACTGAAATAAAAGCAATGCCACAGTTTTTTTATGTGCTTGTTACAGCACAGAACCTTCCTCCAACATTTTTTTGCTTATCATTTACTGGATAGCCCCGAAAAAAAAATAATGCATAACGGCTGAGGCACATACATTGCAGTGTGAATGATTGGGAAACATTACTCAAAGAATGTTATTCACCCTCTTTACATATGAAACTGGAAGATAATGATTCACACTGCTCAGTTTATTTTTCTAGAAAATAGTAGAGTGGAAAGTGAATCTTTCATTTTGACATAGTTGGATATGGCCGAGGTATCCTTTATACATGAAGGGTTTTGAAAGTTGGCATGTGTGCACAAACTATTGAAAATTTAATATTCAAAGTATTGGTTTAAATCAGTGCCTTTGTTTTGTGTTTGATCTTTCTAATACTTTTCATGCATCTTTTGTTTTATAATGAACAGTTTTTGCTTTGATGTAAATGATAAAAGAGGGGCTTGAAATATTTACGTGTAATCTTATCTTATTATTTAGTTACAATAGAGTATAAACATGGTAATGACATAATGTACATACCTTCTTTGTTACTTCAAAAAGCTTTTACAAAATTTTAAGATTGTCTGTTCTGTTAGCATTCTACTGTCTAATAATGTGTACTATTTTTAAAGAAGAAAAATATATTGTACATTTTATTAATAATGCTTAATACATCTTTACCTGAAACAAGAAAATATTTACCAGGTGTAGTTCGTGAAGAAGTTTAATAAAGGCATTACTATTTTAACATAGCAAGTTTTGTGCCCAACCTGTCATTTCTAGAATCTCTCAAGATCTGAGCAATATTTACTCAGCCTTAATTTTTGTTGATGCATTGGTATAGAAAGGAGAGAAAAAAAATGTGGCTTCAGCTTGTCTCTGTGATGTGAAAAAATTCATTTTAAAGTTTATTTGATACTTTTAACAATGTATTGTGAAAATAATTAGCCTCAAATATCCTCTAAGCTTGAGGACAAGGTGAACCCTTCTTACAGGAGTCACAGGTCTCTAGGTAAGGGACAGAGAAAGTAAGATGTGCATTTCCAACAGGTGGAGTTGGAGGGTGCTACACTGAGGATGAATATGATGGAAGCACCACCTGGAGGAGCAACTTCCAGCCTCCTGCAAAATATACTCGTGTCCATATTGTGCCTACACTACTTTAGTTGATGCCAGTCTAAAGAAGCATGTTTTAACTCACACTAGGGAAAAGCCTTTCAAGTGTTCAGTATGGTCGTTCATCCTGACTACAAGGTCAAGTCTTCAGAAACACATGCGTATTCACACCGGAGAAAAGCCATTCTCTTGCACAATGTGCTCGTACAGATCAGCAAGAAAAGATACACTCACCACGCACATGTTGACTCATCGATACCAGATACCTTTCCCAAAATAGATTAAAAGTACAAAAGTGAAGAAGGTCAGTTATTATTTACTCTGGAAACATGTTGCTGACATAGGGATTAAGTTTTTTTCATACGAAACATTAAAGATGTTGGTTCTTTGATGTTGTCACTTTTAAGAGTATTATTATTATTTTATGATTTTTATGTTTGGAAAACATAATGAATGCCTCACTAATTGTTTCATTCAGCCATGCATGCAAAGCCCAAAGATTCATTATCATTACTGGGATTATATGTGACCTTCACCATAGAATATGCAGTTCGAGAAGTAAATTTTCTACAGATCAGATCAGTCTACATAAGAGTATTTAGAAAATAATAGAGTGATCTGTAATAAACCATTGAAAACATATGTGTTGTCTATACTGTACATATATGTATAGATTATTTGATTGCAAGTTTAACTTTTTTATCCCAAGGCAAATAAAGATTTCTGTATGAGTATTGCTTTCATCTTTGCAAAGTAAATCAGCTGGACATTTCCAACAGATGAGACTGGTCACTGTTGAGCCGAGGCCTAATCCAGGAACTGCTAACCCCAAGACTAACAGCCACGGTGGCTACAAGATGCACCAGTGCCCTTACTGCTCTTACTGCACTAAATACACCACTTCCTTAAGAAATCATATGCGTGTCCATACTGGAGAGAAGCCCTTCAATTGTTCATACTGCTCAGCTTCTTTTAGCAGTAAAGCAAGACTGAAGACACATACATATATTCATACTGGGGAGAAACCATTTGCCTGCTCATACTGTTCTCATCGCACATCTCGTGCAGACTCCCTGAGGATCCACATGTTAGCATTTCATTCGTCATAATTGTGTTGAAGTTGGATTTTAGCTAAAAAAAAAAAAAAAAAAAAAATGCTATGCCTTGTAGAGAAATGGAAAAAATGTAATTAGCTTACATAGAATTTTTATATTGGATATGGGATTATACATACATGTTTGTACATGTTTGTTTTATTCCAACATTTCTATTCTGTTATGTTGCCAAGAAACTTACTCTATTTTTGCTGTTTCTCATAGCCTTCATATTGCCTTTTTCAACTTTTGTATTAAAATTGAAAAAAAAAACTGTGATATCTTATCTCAGCTGCCTATCCTTACAAGGAATCTGCTTATTGTGTGTGTGTGTGTGTGTGTGTGTGTGTGTGTGTGTGTGTGTGTGTGTGTGTGTGTGTGTGTGTGTGTGTTCATGTTAATGTACAAGAGTAAAAGCATTATAAATAGTAACACAAGTTGAAAACCATAATTTTGTGTAATTTACCTCTGATGACGCATCAGTATCTTTAAAGTTTGAATATATTGTTTGTCTCTGTATCTTTTTTATGATTGTTACCCACTTTATGAAATATAGAATGCTATGCAAATACAAGAAAAAAAATATCTTTACAAATGTATGTCTTCAAAATAATGATAATGGTTCCAATTAATGCAAAATGTAATAATTATTTTTTTTATATGGTAATTTATACCACTGCCATATATTGTTTGGGATATTGATAGGATTTTTAGAGAGACATATAATTTGCTAAGGAATATTGGAGTAGCATTTCACTACATGGACAAAGAAATGATGAAGAAATTGATAAGTACTATAATAAGACCCAGATTAGAATATGCAGGAGTAGTGTGGACCCCTCATAAAAAGAAACATATGGAAGTTGGAGAGACTACAAAAAATGGCTACAAGAATGGTTCCAGAATTTGAAGGGATGACATATGAGGACTAAAGGCTATGGATCTACCAACCCTGGAACAAAGAAGGGAGAGAGGAGATCTGATACAAGTTTATAAATTGATCAACGGAATGGACTAAGTAGATAATGAGAAACTGATCCTGAGAGAAGAATATGATATTCGAAGCACAAGATTGCATAGTAAAAAGCTGAGAAAGGGAAGATGTCTGAGAGATGTTAAAAAATATAGTTTCCCACAAAGATGTATTGAGACGTGGAACAGTTTAAATGAAGTAGTGTCTGCAACGAGTGTGCATACTTGTAAAGTAAGATTGGATAAGTGTAGATATGGAGACGGGGCCACACGAGCATAAAGCCCAGGCCCTGTAAAACTACAACTAGGTAAATACACACACACACACACACACACACACACACACACACACACACACACACACACACACACACACACACACACACACACACACACACGGGACATCGTCGATGGCGGAGGTGGTCGCTGAGCTCCAGAGCAATCATCTATAATTCTACAGTTACCTAAGAGTAACCAAGGTGGGAAAGGAGCTGGTAATGTTTGTCCCGTCTCCATATAGTCATGTTAACTGTTGATTAGCAAAATAATGTCCAGTGAAGGTAAATATAAACTGTAGCCTGCGTTTGAGCCATCAGCTGGTTTGTTTACATCTGCGCAACATGGCGGCCGTGAACTCGAAAGATGAATCAGACTTCACAGGGTTTCAAGGAATAATGGAGAAGAGCGCTTATGTGAAGAAAATTCTGGAGTTAGAAGGTAAAATTGAAAAACTGTTTGAAAAGTATGAGGGCCTGGAAACGAGTTATGACAATGTAAAAAAAGACTGTGCCGATATGAAGAAGGAAAATGCAGCACTGAAAGAGGAAGTTAAGCTAATTAAAGTGAATTGCGAAAAATGTGGAGAATCTCTAGGAAAAGTGATGGAGAAGCAGGCTGAATGGAAAAAAAGTCAGGAAGTGGAAAGAAAGGAGGTAAATTACAAAGTTGCAAGTCTGGAAAAGGAAATCAAAGAGTCTGGGGAGAAAACTTTGGGCCTTGCTGAAATTATAGATCAACAGATCATAGAAGAGAAGATAGCTGAGAAAGTGGTGAAGGTTATTAAGTCAAATGAGACATTGGTGAGGGAAACTGTAGACAAAAAGAGATGTGTGGTGATATTTGGTGTGGAGGAGGATAAGACACCGAGTAAAATGGAGAGAGAAAAACATAAAAAAGGTGATAAATAATATCATTAATGTGGTGCAGGAGGAGGGAAAAGACCTAGTACAAGAAATAGAGGACTTCCATAGAATTGGAAAGTTCACAAGAGAAGGTATGAGGCCAATAAGAATCAAACTTAAGTCACAAAAGGATGTAGATGAATTGGTGGAGAAGTCATGGAGGCTAGCCCAGCAGGAAACAACAAGGAAGATTTGGTTGAGAAGAGATCTCGGTGAAAAGGAAAGAGAAATGTTAAATGAGTTGAGAAAGGAGGCTTTGAAAAAAATGAAGAGAGGACAGAAGAGGAGAAGAAAGAGTTTTTCTGGAGAATCTTGGATATGAGACTGAGGAAGTGGTTCATAACCCAGAAAAGTACAGCAAGAAAGGACTAAAGAAACTTACATATGAGCGAAATGTAATGTATTCCAACATAAATGGAGTGATATCGGGATTTTAGAACTCAACGATTACTTGAGGGACAAGAACCCAGATATTGTGGGTCTTACTGAAACAAAACTGAGAGAGGAGAAGACCTGATGATGGTTGGAGAAGGAAATATAATGTTTGGAAAAGAAATAGAGTAGGTAAGATGGGAGGAGGAGTGATGTTGCTGGTTAAAAAGATATAAAGGTGGATCAAGTGAAAAAGGTATGGGAAAGGCAGAAGTGCTAAAGATCAGAGCAGAAACTAATGAAGGAAAAAGAGGCACTACATAGTGGTGTACGTACCACCTAAGACAAATGCATGGTCAGTACAGGAATATGAAGAAATGATAAGTGATACAGGAACATGTCTGGAAGAAATGTTGGGTGGCTGTGAACGAACTATAATGATGGGAGATTTTAATTGTAAAGAGGTGTGTTGGGAGGACTGGTCAATGGAAGGATCAGAGACAACATGGGGAAATACACTATTGACACTGGCAATGGAAAATGTGTTAACTCAGTGGGTCAAAGAAGATACTAGGTTTGGAGGAGAGGGAGCATCGTCAAGACTGGACTTGGTCTTTAGTACAGAGCCAATGGTCATTGAGGAGATGAGGGTGGAGTGCCCTTTAGCAAAGAGTGATCATGCAGTTTTGGAGTTCAAGGTGATAGATGAAGAGAAATCTAGAAGAAATGAAGAATATAAAGTGGGAAGATGGAATTATGCCAAGACAGATTTTGGAAACCTAAAGAAATTCTTTCAAGAGACAAATTGGATGAAATTCAAGAGTGCTAAGGAGCAAATGAAAAGTGGAAGGAATTTATAAAAATATACAAAGAAGGTGAGAAAAATTTGTACCAATAAGACAACATAGAGAAGTTGGAAAGCAGGACTGGTTTAACGATAGATGTGAAAAGGCTAGAACAAGAAAAGAGGATGCATGGAAGAGGTGGAGAAGGAAAAGACGGATTAAGCAGTGGGAAAGTTACAAAAGAGCAAGAAATGAATATGTGTTGATTAGAAGAGAAGAAAGAAAGAAACAAGAAAAGGATATAATTGATAAATGTAAAGACCAACCAAGGCTTTTTACAGACATGTGAACAACAACATCAAAAATAGAGAAAGTATTGAAAGTTTAGAAGTAAATGGAGTATGCAGTGAAGATCCCAGGAAATGGCAGAGGCTATGAATGGATGCTTTCGGAAGGTATTCACAAAGGAGACTGCTTTTGACAAACCACTGGTAATGGAACAGAAAGGGATTATGAAGGAGTTTCAAGTAACTGTGGAGGAGATCAAGAACATGATGGGGAGTTTAGAAGTGAGAAAAGCTGTGGGACCTGATGGGGTATCAGGATGGATTTTAAGAGAATGCAGGGAGCAATTGGCAGAAAAAGTTTGTGAAGTAATTGATGCCTCATTAAGGGAAGGTGTAGTGCCCCAAGACTGGAAAAGAGCTAACATTGTCCCAATCTATAAATCAGGTAACAAGAGAGACCCATTGAACTATAGACCAGTGTCACTTACAAGTGTGGTAGCTAAGATGTGTGAGAGGGTGGTGAAGAATAGATGGACAGACTTCTTGGAGAAAAATGACATACTTTGTGAGTGTCAATTTGGTTTTAGAAAAGGGCGTTCATGCACGACAAACCTGATATGTTACTATTCGAGGGTGATAGATGTAATACAGGAAAGAGATGGTTGGGCTGATGGAATATATCTGGATTTAAAAAGGCCTTTGATAAGGTACCACACCAGAGACTGATCTGGAAACTTGAAATGGTAGGAGGAGTGCATGGCAGTTTACTAAAATGGATGGAAGACTTTTGGTAGGAAGAGAAATGAGAACAATAATTAAGGACAGACCATCAGAATGGGGATTGGTGGAGAGTGGAGTTCCACAGGGATCAGTGTTGGCACCAGTAATGTTCGCAGTCTACATAAATGACATGGTGGATGGGGTGTCCAGTTATGTGAGCCTATTTGCAGACGATGCAAAATTGTTAAGAAAAGTGAGATGTGACAAAGATTGCGAACTACTCCAGGAAGACTTGGACAGAATATGGAAATGGAGCTGTACATGGCAAATGGAGTTCAACACGACAAAATGCAAGAAAATAGAGTTTGGCAAGAGTGAAAGAAGAATCAGGAGTATGTACAAGATAGGAAATGAAGACATAAAACCAGTCATGAAGAAAAAGACCTTGGGGTGACAATTACCAATGACCTATCGCCAGAGAGACATATAAACAAAATAATTGGAGAAGTATTGAACTTATTGAGGAACATAAGAGTGGCGTTCGTATATTTAGATGAAGAAATGATGAAGAAAATAATTACTGCAATGATAAGACCGAGGCTTGAATATGCAACAATACAGTGGGCTCGAACTTAAAGAAACACATAAGGAAACTAGAGAAAGTACAGAGGGCTGCAACGAAAATGGTGCCTGACTTAAGAGATTTGACTTATGAAGACAGACTGAAAAGAATGCAACTTCCAACCCTGGAAAACAGAAGAGAAAGGGAGACCTGATAGCAATATACAGAGTGATGATTGGCATGGAAAAAATGGATAGGGAAGATCTGTGTATGTGGAATGGAAGAATGTCGAGAGGGCATGGGAAAAAACTAAAAATGGCCACTTATAGGAGAGATGTGAAAAAATATAGCTTCCCTCATAGAAGGGTGGAAGCATGGAATAGTTTAGACGTGGAAGTGGTCAACGCAAGGAATATTCATGATTTTAAGAAAAAGCTGGACATTAATAGATATGGAGACGGGACAACACGAGCATAGCTCTTTTCCCGTATGTTACAATTAGGTAAATACAATTAGGTAAATACACACACACTTTTGCTAACATTTATGGATTTTTCCTCTGCTACACCTTGTGTATATATATAATTAATTAAATGAGACAAAATTTTCTTAAGAAGAGTCCTAAACTGATTGTCTCCCAGCACTGCATCATGTTTTGTGTATCATAGAAGGCTTGTGGCAACAGAGAAGTGGATGCCATTGAGCGATCAACACTCGATGTTTTGAAAGAGGAAACAAGTAATCATTGTACTTTTTATTTATTTGACATGATTACCATATGTGAAACTGTTATCTTTCTAATGGAAAGGGGAGAAGGGAAGAGAAGGGAAAAACAAACTTATAATTAATGCCTATATAAATCATTAAAGAACTGAATGCGTATTTAAATACATTTTTTACCATGCACATACTACGTGTCTCGTTCATAAAATCTTGTAAACTAGTAACTCGCAGCATCACCAACACAGGTTTTATAATTTTGCGCTTGGATTTAAGACTTCAAAAATAAGATTTTTCTGTTTGGTGTGCAGTTTATTTAAACTTATAATTAAGATGGGAAATCCTCTACAGGTGAGGGTGAATACTGACGAACTCAGGCCTGGGAGGAGAGGAACAGCAGGAGCAGGAAAGAGCCTTCCCACATCCAGCAGGGTGTTGAAGTGTTCCTTCTGCACCTACACCACAAACGTACACACAAATCTGAAGAAACACTCACGCACACATACAGGCGAAAAACCTTATGCCTGTCCCTACTGCCCATTCAGAGCATCTCAGACAGAGAACTTAAAAAGACACATTCGTACTCACACTGGAGAAAAGCCATATGCTTGTAGTCACTGTCTGTACCGTGCTAATGAGAAGAGCAGCCTCAAGAATCACTTGTGGGTCCACCATGCCTCAGGTAAATTTAAACGGTCTTGCAGGGATTGGAGTTATAATATCTTGATTCATATGAGCAGTTATCCACCTATGTTCTTAGTGCTCTTGGTGCTAGACTAATCTGAGCTAACTCTTGAATAGATAGAGATAGGTATAAACTCTGATCAGTTTACTGTATCAAAATAATTCAGTCCCATGTTTCATGTTTGAATAATGTATTTTGAAATATCTGCAATCAAATTTGGCAGCATGATCAGAAAAGATGGAAAAATATGTAAGGAAGTAAATAGTAGTACAATTATTCACATCTATTGCTACCAGTTTGAGTATCAATATAATACATAGTGGTTCTACTCAACAAGTAAACCATTCAGTCTCTGAATGATAACACACAGATTTCAATTTTATATTTACTTACTGAATACAAGAGTGCAGTGCCAATTTTATAGGTGCTGAAGCTCTGTAGTTTAGGCCTGACAAAAGCCTCCCATTTCCTATACTGCTTCTATATGTCACACTTCGTGTTTGCATTTATTATATAATTGTCATCATAAAATAAATATGATTTTAAAGCAAATAATGAAAAATTATGTATTTCATCAATTTAAGAAGTTAAAACTACTTAATCTTTATGAAATATCAGCAGTGACAAGTTTCACAATACTGTAATTTCCATAAAGGGTCAAGCATGGTATGTTTTTGGGGATCACCTAAATTAAATTGCCTCCAAAATAACAGCAAGTCTATGGTATTTTAAAACGTAAAAAGTAACAATAATAATACCATAGGCCAAAATTCAATGATGCAGTGGTGCTGGAGGTCATAAAGGTATCAGAGCAACACTCCAGTGACCTTTGGCACCACTGCATCCTTGACTGAACACTATCTCATCAGAACTTAGTAATTATTTAGATGCATTTTGTGTGTGTGTGTGTGTGTGTGTGTGTGTGTGTGTGTGTACAAATTATTGTATGTGTGTGTGTTCTGTTTTCCTGAAAGTCATTCCTCAACAGGTGGGAATGGGCACTGGTAACAATGCACCATGGAGATTCTGGGGTGAAGAGGAGCACAGTTTCCTGCAAAGCTCAAAGTGCTGTAGGAACAATGTTCACAGCAGACACCTTGTCTTCAAAGCAGCTTATGGAAAATGAAAATGGGCACTTAGTGTTTGAGGACTGACTCAGTTTTCAGTTACAAACACTGAGACAGTACAAGTCTGTGTGAGCTATGACATTCCTTTAACATAATAAGTGATATGATAATTTTTGTTATACACTTTGATGTTGAACAAAAAATTGGAAGTAACTTGTCAGGATTGAATTTTATTATTTTTGGACTGGTGTTATTAATACTACTTTCTGTTGACAGTTTAATTTGCTTACTACTAGGGATAGGTCTTCATCCATATTAGGCATGTCATGTATGTTCTATACATATTAACTCACGAGCAAGAGCACAAGTATTATATATATATATATATATATATATATATATATATATATATATATATATATATATATATATATATACTGATTTCAGGCACTGAAATTAAAGTCCTGAAGGATTAGTGTCTTCTTTCATGGATCAGATTTCTTCCTAGTCATATTATTTGTCCCAAAACTTATGTATATTTATTTAACATTGCATCTTTATTAAAAAGAAGACAAGGCATCTACATTCCTGAGCATTGTCTCACATCAGAGCTCTTGGTTTCTAGGGAAGAGAAGATCTCTTTTTAAATATACATGCTGATATCACCCTGAGAGGGAGATAATCAACACTGCATTGAAAGTAACATTTACATTCATAAGCATTCCCTTACATCTAAGCCTCCATTTCTCTAGAGAAGAGAGAATCAATCCACAATGCACCACACTATGATAAAGTGCAGCAGCAGAACTGGTTTACCTATGCTGCATCATGACTGGCCCATGACCTTTCTCACATTGATCAGATCAGACGCAGGATACTTTCCTGTAGAGGCTTTATAACTAGGTTTACATGTTTGAATTCACAACTACTCTTTATTCATACATGAAATATACAACTACCAATTCTTCCCTCTTCTCTTACAACTAGGGTTCTCTTCATATTTTCCTCCTCTCCCTCTGACAATATTCTCTTTAACCTTAGAACTTCCAATTTAGATGGAGTTATCTTTATCATCAATAACTTTACCTCTATTCTTTCCATATGGTGAAACTATTTCTTAGAAGGTTCTCTTCTCTACCTAGTCAGTCAAATCTTGTGAAATACTTTGCCTTTTCTTATTCCACACTTGATTTTTACTTTTACTGTATGGATGCAAAATAGGAAGAAATAATTCACATGGATGTATTGCAGCTGTAACCCTCACTTGCTGTGGAGAGCAAAGGGTCAGTATAGTGGTTTGCTTTCTCACAAGGTTGTTGGTGCAGGATCTGTGATGGAATTCAAACTGAGAAACTTAATATAAGAAAACATATTATAGCATACAAAAATGCTGCTCCTCCAAAGATAAATAATATTCTTATTAATTCATTATGCCTACATTAAAAGCATGGAAGAATCATTGCCATGAAAAAGGACTCTGGAGATCTTTTGGAGTGTTTGTTGTTGTATGAGAAATCAATCAGCTTCATTTAATTTGTGGATAACATTTGATAAGATTTGAAAAGAATAAGTACACTTAATGGAAAATAGACTCTGAATCCTAAATAAATACATCTTTGAATCAGCTGGGCATTCTCTACAGGTGGGTGCTGAGAGTGGTGGCTGGCGAGGACCCACTGGGACCGGGCGGGGCTCAGTCAACAGACACAAGAGTCACCAATGCCAGTATTGTTCCTACACTACCAGTTTTACCACTAATCTCCAAAACCATGAGCGAACACACACTGGCGAGAGGCCTTATTCATGCTCTTATTGTTCACTAAGTTTCACTCAGAAAGGAAGTTTGCGTTCACATATACTGACTCACACTGGTGAGAAACCTTTTCCTTGTCCTTACTGCACTTATAGATCTTCAAGGAAAACCACACTAAGGGCCCATGTGTGTGCACACCACTCCCTGATGTCTTAGTGTTGATATCACTTCAGAATTTTTGTTATGTTTTTCCATGAAGTTCTACAAGATATTGCAATTTCTCTTTGTTCTCTATTTGTTTATGTTTTCTTTGCTACCATAAATTTTATGTTTACTGAATGAGTTTTGTTGTGCATCTGGTTTGCATTAACACGTATTTCCATTGATCTGCCGGAATTAAGTAGACATGCCATGTATTGTGTAAGTGATCTTATGTAAATAGTATTGGAAAAAACATGGGTGGTTCATAAATGAAGATTCAAAAAGAGACATTGATCTAGTACTGTAAATATATATGTACTACACTTTATATATATATATATATATATATATATATATATATATATATATATATATATATATATATATATATATATATATATATATATAAATACATACATACATGGCTATAATAATGAGTCTTGCACTATGTGATAGATATGATTTAGGATTCACAAGTAGGAACATGTTGTGTGTGTGTGTGTGTGTGTGTGTGTGTGTGTGTGTGTGTGTGTGTGTGTGTGTGTGTGTGTGTGTGTGTATATATATATATATATATATATATATATATATATATATATATATATATATATATATATATATATATATATATATATATATATTTCCATTTATCTGTGATTCGTGAATGGTATTTAAAAGAACAATAAGAAAATCAGAAATTAAGATAAAATAGAACAAAATACATATAGTATATATTTTTGTTATATATGTGAAAAAAAAATTTGTCTTTTTCCCTTAGCATAGCTTTCTTAAAAGAACAAAATGCATTACAAGCCCATCTACATAACATATAAAAGTGGTAATCTATCACACTGTACATACTGTATAATGTTATGGAGCTGCAGAACTCTCTCAGCTTCATTCTATGGAAATAAGATGTGCAATCCTGTTTTGAACATGATCATATTAGTAAATATTTCAGTATTTATGGAACTAAAAAATTAGATTGATTTAATTAGAAGTTTTGGTGAAAGAGGATTATAGATATATTTTGTGTTATCATCAAGTACTGTACATAGTGATTTTATATGGTACCTATGTATGTAGTATTGGACTTATGTTTAGAAACTGAATCCATATTTTTGTATGAAATTGTTACCCTGCATTTAGATAGAATTTTATGCCAGACTGTACATGATTTGTAAAATTCTTGTCAATTGTTCATTAAGATTCATTTAAATGACAGCCATTTCTTTCAACAAACATTTAATTGGCTCTCTCATTATGAATAAAATGTAAGGTCTGTAAAAATTTTGGCCGTGGATTTTTAATATGAATATATAAATATATGTAAATGAAATGTCACAAAAAATAAACATTTATTGACATCCTTGCATTGTATTATAAAATTTGTATTCTTAACATGAATTTGAGACTTTATGGCAACCAATATTTCAGAAAGCTTTGATTTAAAGTTTGGCAAAGTAATTTTTGTAATTAGAATTAGAATCTTACCACAGTAAAGCAGGGGAACTTTATTATTATTATTATTATTATTATTATTATTATTATTATTATTATTATTATTATTATTATTATTATTATTATTATTATTATTATTATTATTATTATTATTATTATTATTATTATGATTATCAAAGTTCAACTGCTGTACCATCTTATGCAATTGTGTCCTGAATATCTATTGTTGTGACTTAATGTATCCTAAAGAAGATTGTTTTCATTGAGCCTGAGAGGTGATGGGAACAGCAGGTGAAGGAGAAGATTCATGCAGGAATGTAGGGTATGAGGGGTATGAGAGCCAAGAATATATTATGAAATGAAGAGTTGCTTTTACCTCTCTAATACAATCAGCACAATAATTAATGGTGGCCCATACAGAGAGAACAGTCCAATAAAGGGCTCACTTGATCATTGTAGTTGTATGTCAGTCTAAGTAGTACTCCTAAATATGCATTGTACACATAATTATTTAAATGTTTGATTTTAAAGTTACCTACTGTGTACAGAAACATGTTTATTTCCTTTATTTTATTTCACCACAAAGAATGGCTAATGAGTGGTAGCATGCCTTCACAATCAATAACCACACTTGACAAAAGTGCTGTGGTTAACATGCTAAGATCTAAATGCTTCAGACTAAGTTAAGCACTATTAACACTAGCTCTTTCTGACACCAGAAAATAGTGCTTTTCACATCACCAGTGGATGGTGCATTTACCTTGTTGCAGTGGCTTAGTTGTATTGTACAAGATCTTAGGTGAGGCATATGTGTCCTGTCTCCATATCTATAGTTAACCAATTTCACTTTAAATTTGCTCACTTACAGCTGTTACCATCTCCTCAATTAAACCATCCCAGAGTTTGATGCATTGATACAGGAAACTATATTTCTTGATGTCACTGAGACATTTACTTTTCTTAATCTTTTTTGTTTGTTCTTGTGTACATCTTGTTCCCTCATCCCTGTGCATGTCCAAAACTTGTCTGTTTGCCTTTTTTCATATGGTTTACTAATTTGTGTATTTATCAAGTTTTCCCTTCCCTTCTCTCTTTAATGTTGTCAATCTCTTTTCTTCCAGTCACTCATCTTAAGTCTTTTCTTTCAATTCTGGCTCGATCTTATTTGCTGTCTTGTGTATGCTGGTGTGTGTGTGTGTGTGTGTGTGTGTGTGTGTGTGTGTGTGTGTGTGTGTGTGAATATATATTGGTTTGAAACTGTCATATCCTTTTTACCTTGTATACAGCTTTCTTTGCACCCTTCCTTCACCTTAAATTACTGTTCATGTGTTGTTCCTTCTCTTGCCTTCATGACTTGGTTTTTCTGGCCTTCATACCAGGCGACCAGAGAAAAATCATAATGCTGTGTTTGTAGCAAGAGCAGCACTTTTTAAGGGTAATTTGCTGTACATACTTATATGTATTCTGAAACATAATATTCATGGCTATGACTACAAGTCAATGCTTTGCTTGATTAGATTCACTTAAGGGCATTTAAATATCACACAATTAAGGGGAAAAAGTAACAGAGATTCACCAGACTGACTCAGTATAATCTATCACTTCTACAAATGTATGATACTGTAAACACCTGTAAAATTGAATTAGCTGTTACTGTGATTATGATTTTTGTAGCTGCTTGCTGAACCTCCACCACATTTGAAACCAGTTACTTTCTTAGTTAGAACTGTGAGAGGCTGTATAATTGTCTGGTGTTTTTCCAACAAGTAAAATACCATTTTGTTCCCTTGGGAACATGAAGAATTTGTTATAAAGGAGTCACAGATTCCTTACCAGTGAATGGTTTAATTAACAAACAGAGTATAATGCTGATATTTCCACTTATTTGGAATAATGAAGTAAGCTTTCATCATTAGCATTATTTTGAATATGAGTGACTGGCAAAATTCAGTTCTGAGTTTGCAGGACTTTTCGGATAACATATGAACATCAGATGTTATGTATTTTGTAAAGAATATACAGAGTAAATTTTTATTATAACCCTTACTTCCATTATTTATTTATGAAGACGCTAATTAATATTTTTTATTTAGTTGATTTAAAAGGCAGTGGCAACTTTGTATATTCCATTTTGTTGCTGTCTTAGAGAGCAAGTAGGTGTCAGCTTGTGAGTGGTGTATCTGCCATAATGTTATGATGCTTTGCTGTGATTTGTATTGAGACCGGTGGGCCTCCCCTACAGGTGGGCCAGGATAAGAGAGGAAGTACATCAGGGGCAGAGAAGATGGTCTCTTCAGTCAAGCCTCATCAGTGTCCCTACTGTGCCTACATCACTTCCAATTATGCTCACCTCATGAGACATGTCCGCATCCACACTGGGGAAAAGCCCTATGCTTGTCCCTACTGTCCATTCCGGGCTGCACAGAAGGATAACCTAAAGAGGCATGTTCGTACTCACACTGGGGAGAAGCCCTTTGCCTGTGATCATTGTCCCTACACCTTCTCTGAGAAGAGCAACCTCAAGAATCATATGCGAAGTCACCATAGTTAAGGTATTTTGAAAGCAATGCATAAATTAATATATTTTCTTTGTAATATATATTATACAAGTGAATGTTTTAAGTTCCTGTGCTGATAGACTACACTAATGATCCTACTCCTGTAGTGTTTGATCATGTATGGCTGCGACAGGTATTTGAACTTGAAGACCTTAGAACTGAATTGTAATGATGAAGTAAAAAACATGTTCTTGATTTTCCCATATTAGGCCAATACTGTCTGTAATTATTACAGTTGCAGCAACTTTACATACACTTTGTGAAGTAAAGCATTATTCTGTATATAGTCCAGTTATTTTCTTTGGATACCTATCTGAGAACATTTTTCTTACAGTTTACACAAGGAGAAATTAAAAAGAAACATTAATGCATTATTATGATGAATGGAGAGTTGGTCTTTTGAGGTGTGAAAGCTGCACGTGTAGTCCACAAGCTGCCACACCTAACTAACGATTGCTGTAAACACTATGCCCATGAGTAAGCCCGACGTCCCCAACAGGTGAGAGTGGAAGGTCAGAGGCTGAGGACGCACAGGAGTGGACAGTCGGGAGGCCAGAGGAGCCACGGCGCCTCCATGAAGGTGCACCAATGTGATCACTGCCCTTATTCAACTGTAGTCAAGTCCAACCTGATAAGACATGTGAGGAGTCACACTGGGGAGAAGCCCTTTTCGTGCCCTCAGTGTGTATACACAACTACAATTAAGGACAACTTGAAGCGACACGTCCTTACACACACTGGAGAGAAGCCCTTTGCTTGTCCCTTGTGTTCCTACCGCTCCATACAGAAGATCCACCTCACCTCGCACCTCCGGACACATTGCAACAGTGCCGGTGATGCTTTTTTCAATAATGCACAGTGATATGTACTAAGTCATTCCTTGTGAAAGGTGCAAACTTTCTTTTGCCGATACTATTTAGGTCTATGTGATGTGATTTTTTTTCCATTTCCAATGAGATAGAAGATATATATAATTACATAGTATTATGTATATGTACAACTATAGAGGTATTTTCAGTCAGTGTCATTTAGATTTAGTTATATATAAACCATAAACGTTACCTTTTTTGGAAGAACACTTTGAAAATATTATTATACAAAGAAAAATTTTATTCCATTGTTTGTCTGTAGTAATGACAGAATTAAGAATTACTCCCAAGTTGGAATGTCTCAACAACATTCACTCTCCTCAACTGCCACGGTGCTGTGCTGTGCAGCTCTGACTGCCAGCACCTGTGCTTGAACCTTCATGATGGATCCTCACCCTCCTCCTCCCTCTTCTCTCTCTCTCTCTCTCTCTCTCTCTCTCTCTCTCTCTCTCTCTCTCTCTCTCTCTCTCTCTCTCTCTCTCTCTCTCTCTCTCTCTCTCTCTCTCTCTCTCTCTCTCTCTCCTTTTTTTTCCAGATGAAAATGGCTTTCACTACAGTAATTAAGACATTTCATCTTAATTTATGTAATCTTCTGTTTCACTGAGTATTATATGCTTTTGTAGAACAATTTCTGCATTTGTCATTGAGCCAAGCTCAGCAACCCACTCCATTATTCACTACTCTCTTTCAATTAGTCTGTGTGTGGATCAACTCTTTTCTAAAGTGATATATTGTAAGGCTTGTACCCAAGTGGATGTTAGCAGTTTGTATGCGTAGTTATGTGTATGTACTATGTTATTGTGCATGGTATATAATATATATATTTATTATCTAAAATATATTTTTGTTTACAATTTCCAGTACTAGTGATGTAATATTGTATATGCATACCTGAATAGATAAATTTTGCATAAAATGAATTCTTGTATGGCAATAAAACATGAACTTAGTACATGGTGCTCTTTTATCAAATCTTGGCATGTAAATGTGTCACTAATCCTTCACAATTCCCAAGTGTGTCACTGTGGACCCAGTTTCATTGCAAGTCTGAGAAGCTAAAAATTTAAGTTCACCTGTGTATATAGTATGGAGAGGCACACCATGCTCAAGGCTGCTGGCAGGTGGCAAATAAACTAAGAGTGAACAGATATATTTTACATTTTAATTTTATTCATACTTATTTTCTTCAACAAACATGCATGGAATAAAAAACAAAATTGAAATATTCAAGCACAATTGGATTAAATGTTGAAGAGTTAAAAGTATCAGACTTTAATGCAATTGGGTATCCTCTACAGGTGTCGGTCTGCAGAAAGGCGGCGGTGCCGGACAGTCCTGTAGTGCGAGTGGAATCAAGTCACTCCTCCAGCAGCAGACAAACCACCAGCTACAAATGCCCCCACTGTGACCGCACCATGCCCCAGGTGTCTGCCATGATGCACCACATTCGATCACACACGGGCGAGAAGCCCTTTGCATGTCCTTACTGTCCCTACCGATCTGCACAGAAAGCAAACCTTAAGACCCACATACGAATCCACACTGGGGAGAAGCCTTTCGCGTGTAATCTTTGTTCTTTTCGGGCAATTCAGAAGATCCATTTGAAGAAGCACATGGCAAAACATCATTCCTGATGTGAATAAGCTGTCTAAAGTTTCAACTCTCCATACAACACAGTAATTGTATACAAGTAGTAATACTTCTTGGATTAAATAGGATAACATCTGTGCGTACTTGTAAATTCTAATCAAGAACCACGAGGAATTAGGGATAATTAAAGATTTCAAAGTAGCAGTAGTCTTTTACATCAGCTCAGTAAGAGAAGCAAATGTCAAAAGATGTTAATATCATAAGCTCCTTATTGATAATTTTATTTTTTGTTATTTAGCTATTCATCTATTTTACTGTCATTTCTATTTTTGTACAGTAGCATTATTTGTTGCAGTGCTCTGCATTTCTATGATAACTAATGACTTACAAAAATAACCTGTTAAGAGAAGGCCAGTACCTCCAATTGAAAATTTAAAAAAAGAAATTCCTTAAGTGCATTATAAATATATATACATATTTGATATGTATGACCATTATGGTACATAATAAACACATGTTGGGCATTGTTATACATGTTTGGTAATTAATTACCAAACCCAAATTAGATTTCCAAAGAATGGAGGCATCATTTGGTTGTTCTGTACATGCCAGCCAGCTGTGCAACATGAGACATTACCATTGTTACTTTGAGTTAAACAGTGTTCAAAACAAAAATTTCCTATGTACTATTTGCTTCTTCAGTGCCATTAATAGTAATTTCTTGTACATGATTTGGATTTTTATATAATCAGTCTGACTTTTACTATGACTGATACATAGATAGAGAAGTATCTAAACCACTCATTCCTGATCATGATATTCATAAGTAGAGATTTTCATATCAATATTTAGATGTTCATTTTGAAATTACAAAAATAAAATTTGTAGTGACTGTTGACTTGCTTGATTTACCAATACAGCATTCTTTCTTATGTGATGATTTCTTTCAGTACTGAAATTATGCCAAGAATGTAAGAGTGTGTTGATGTATGATGTATCAAAACCCACTATCATGTGATCATTTTTCAGTGCAAGGAAATAATGGAATGCATGTGATCAAGCCTTGACACATATGCGTGGAATATGGTGGTGGGAGGAAACACTAGAGGAAGCAGAGGTACTTTGTTACTGTGTCAGCCTGTGTCTCTCCTCATTCACATGAAAAAGCATCTACGACTTTACTATTTGGGGGGAGGTGCATGTCTGCCAGGTGATGTTGAGACAAGAAAACACAGAAGTGACTCCCTGCAGTCTTACACCACACACTGAACTTAAAACTATGAATCATAACAGAAAAGTCCAATGGTTCCTCTCAATATTCAGCATGCAAAGAGGTCCATAGAGAGAGGTAGGAATGCCTTTATTGGCTGTACTTTTATATTTTTATTACTATTATTTTGGTTTTAGTGACTGACGAACTTGGAGACTGCCTTGCAAATTCAAACCTGCAGCAATCCTCATAGTGGTACAAAAGATTCCTCCATGATAAATCCACTGATTCTTTTGGTGGCTGCACATTAGTATTTGTTTATATATTAAAGTATCCATAAAGTGAAAATGTAATAATGAAAGTGGAAGAAATTCAAAAAAAGCTGCAGAAAGCCAAGAGTATTTGAAGAGAGCAATACATGTTCAGTTGTTCCTTACTGACTACAGCCAAAATTATCAGAGAGTGACTTGCTGTACAGTACTTCTATATAGATTCTATTCCTACAATCTGGACTACAAGGGAACATGAAGGCATTGGACAATTTTCTCATCAGAAGAAATTAAGTAATTTTAAATGTTTTCTCTTCCATTGAGGTTCCTAGAGACTTGTTGTCTTAGATCAGCATTCATTAAGTAGGGGGACAGAAGCTGCATAATCGTATCTTTGGGGTGGAGGGAAATACTGCTGTACATTGTGAGTGTTCCTCAAGAGAGACACAAATGTCTGGAAAGAATTCTTTTTGACAGCTGCACTTTTCATTTGATAACCTTTAATATCTTCATTAACTGTGCTTGTGTATTTTAGCATAGTGTGTAAGAGCACTGAATTTATTCTAGAGTACTGATATTCTTCATATTTTGTTTCAGGAGTGTCTTTTCTTTTTTTATTATTATTATTTTTCTTGGTTTATCAGGGTGGGGATGGAACTTCCAAGTGAAGTACCATGAAGAATGAACAAAATGGTAGATTATAGTTCCATGTTACAACATCTTTGTAGTAATGTAGCAACTTTAGTCTGAAGGCCAGAATTTATAGGTTGCTGGGCTGCTGGACCTGAGTCACTACCAGGCATTCTGGGGTCCAAAAAAGTTAAAAGAAGAGGAAAAAATTTAATCTTATTGCAAAGATGGTTGTCACAATATTGTCTTTGAACAACAAAAATATTTTATTTTGCAAGATGTTATGAGAGAGAGAGAGAGAGAGAGATAGAGAGAGAGAGAGAGAGAGAGAGAGAGAGAGAGAGAGAGAGAGAGAGAGAGAGAGAGAGAGAGAATGTGTGTATTTACCTAGCTTTAGTTCTACAGGGCCTAGGCATTACGCTTGTGTGGCCCCATCTCCATATTTACATTTGTCCAACTTTTCTTTAAAGCTATCCACACTCCTTGCTGACACGGCACCTTCACTCAGGCTTCTATACTTCTTTGTGGAAAGTTGAATTTTTCCACATCCTTGCAGCATCTTCCCATCCTCAAGTTTTTACTATGACATCTTATGCTTCTACTGGTGACTTCATCTCTTAGTAACAGCTCCTCGTTATCTACTACAACCATTCTATTCAGTAGTTTGTAAACCTGTATTAGGTCCCCCCTCTCTCTTCTTTGCTCCAGTGTTGGTAGATCCAAAGCCCTCAGTCTTTCCTTGTACATCATCCCTCTTAGCTCTGATACTATCTTTGTTGCCATCCTTTGGAGTCTCTCCAATTTCCATACTTGTTTCTTTTTGTGTGGGGACCACACCATCTCTGCATACTCTAATCTAGGTCTTATCACAATGGATATCAGTTTCTTCATCATATCTTAATCCATGTAGTGGAAAGCCGATCTGATGTTTCTTACCAAGTTGTATGTCTTGCCAAATACGTATTTTGTCCACAAGGCTATCCTGTTGATTATTCTCTTGTATAGTCACTCCTAGGTCTCTTTTCTTGTTAACTTTCTTCAGTTGTACACTATCTCCCATCTCATAAATCCCCTCCAGCCATCTTCCACTCCTTCCCAATTTCATAACATGACTTTTATCCACATTGAATTCCATCTCCCACTTCCTACTCCACCTCCAGATCTTGTTAAGGTCCTCCTGTAATATCTCGCAGTCCTTGTTTTTTATTTGTCCGAGTAGCTTGGCATCATCTGCAAATAGATTCATGTAACTGTTTACTCCCTCTGGCATGTCATTTATGTATACAAGAAAAAGTATAGGTGCCAACACTGATCCTTGTGGCACTCTGCTCTCTACTGTTCTCCACTCTGATTTAGTATCCTTTACTACCGTTCTCATCTCCCTTCCTCTTAGGTAATTCTCCATCCTTTCTAATACCTTCCCCTGCAATCCTCCCTTATTCTTTAACTTCCATAGCAGTCTTTTTTAGATCCAGGTATATACAGTCAACACATCCATCTCCTGAATTATGTGTACTGCTCTAGAGTAAAAACTCAGCAAGTTTGTTACACAAGAGCGGCCCTTTCTTAAACCAAATTGTCTGTCTGAGATTAACTTGTTATCTTCTAAAAACACAATCCATTGTTTCTATATCACTCTCTCACACATCTTGCACACCACACTGGTTAGTGACACCAGTCTATAGTTTAAGGCTTCCTCCTTCCCACCACTCTTATATATGGGGACCACTTTGGCCCTTTTCCATTCCACCAGTACAGTGCCACTTTCTGTTGAGCATTTTATGATGTTGTGTATAGGGCCCACCAGTTCTTCCTTGCATGCTCTCAGTATGCTACCTGGAATTTCAGCTGGTCCCATTGCCTTTCCCTCCTCTAGTTCCTCCATCAATTTATATATTTCTGACTTTTCTACTCTGATCTTACCTAAGTGTAGACCTTCCTCACGATCATACGGCTTTTCAAATTTGGACTCTTGAGTGAAAACTTGTAGAAATCTGTTGTTTAACAATGCCACCATGCTTTTTGGGTCATCAATTATCCAGTGTTCTCCTCTTAGTCTATCAATAGTCTCCTTCAGTTGTGTATGTATTTACCTAGTTGTATTTACCTAGTTGTAGTTTTACAGGGCCTGGGCTTTATGCTCTTGTGGCCCCATCTCCATATCTACATTTATCCAATCTTACTTTAAAAGTATGCACACTCGTTGCAGACACTACTTCTTCATTTAAACTGTTCCACGTCTCAATACATCTTTGCGGGAAACTATATTTTTTAACATCTCTCAAACATCTTCCTTTTCTCAGCTTTTTACTTTTTCTAGTTCTACTCCATCTCCCATGTTTTGTCCACATTGAATTCCATCTCCCATTTTCTACTCCATTTCCAGATCTTGTTTAAGTATTCCTGCAGTATTTCACAATCCTCTTTTTGCTTTATAACACTGCACAGTTTCACATCGTCCGCAAACAGATTTATGTAGCTGTTCACTCTCTCTGGCATGTCGTTAATATATATGAGAAAAAGTATTGGCGCCAGTACTGACCCCTGTGGCACTCCGAACTGCTCTCCACTTGGATTTCATATCTTTAACTACCGTCCTTATTTCTCTCCCCTTCAAATAATTTTCCATCCATCTCAATGTGCTTCCTTTTAAGCCAGCCTTCTCCTCTAACTTCCACAGTAATCTTTCATGTGGCACTTTGTCAAACACCTTTTTCAAATCCAAATAAATACAGTCAATCCATCCCTCTCTCTCTTGTACTCTATCAACTATTCTAGAGTAGAAACTCAGTAAATTTGTTACACACGACCGACCTTTTCTAAAACCAAATTGGCTATTTGATAATAATTTGTTGTCTTCAAGAAACTCGATCCATTGTTTCTTTATTACTCTTTCACACATCTTGCATATTACACTAGTTAGTGATACCAGTCTGTAATTTAAAGGTTCTTCCTTCCTTCCTTTCTTATATATGGAAACCACCTCAGCTCTTTTCCATTCTGTGTATTTACCTAGTTGTAGTTTTACAGGGCCTGGGCTTTATGCTCGTGTGGCCCCGTCTCCATATCTACACTTATCCAATTTCTCTTTAAAACTATGCATACTCGTTGCTGACACCACTTCCTCACTCAAACTGTTCCAAGTTTCAACACATCTTTGTGGGAAACTATATTTTTTGACATCTCTCAGACATCTTTCCTTCCTCAGTTTCTTACTCTGCAATCTTGTGCTTCTAATGTCATATTCTTCTCTCAGGATTAATTTCTCATTATCCACTTGATCCATTCCATTAATCAATTTATAAACTTGTATCAGATCCCCTCTCTCTCTTCTCTGTTCCAGGGTTGGTAGATCCATAGCTTTTAGTCTCTCCTCATATGTCATCCCTTTAAATTCTGGAACCATTCTTGTAGCCATTTTTTGTAGTCTCTCCAATTTCCTTATGTGTTTCTTTTTATGGGGGTCCACACAACTCCTGCATATTCCAATCTGGGTCTTATTATAGTACTTATGTGTGTGTGTGTGTGTGTGTGTGTGTGTGTGTGTGTGTTTTTAATGATAATGTGAATTTTTTTTGTCGGTCACTAGAACCACAGTAACGGATGCATAAATAGATAAACTAATTGGTTAATAAATCATGTGCTATCACTTCAACCAGAATCTATTGAAAATAGTCATGTCACTCTATGTAGCAGCCAGTGCTGAGACATGGAACTGTAGCTATTCTCATTCCATCTCACCTTAGTAAAATAAAGTTGGAGTCATGAAGTGGGTCTTCAGTGATGTTTTCATGATTCTAGTAACAGTCTAACAAAGACTTTTACTTCATTGGTAAAAATTAAAGTCAAGGTCAGTTTGTAGTTAAACCCAACCATTGAATTCGGTATGTGGCTCATGTTTCTCTGGTGAGACATGTAGTGAAGTGATTGATGGTATATGCCATTTCCGTCACAAATGAATAATTTTTGAGTTATGGTTTTTTTGAATTCCAACTTATGCTTACCTCTCATTCCCATCGATCTTAGGGGACCTACAGTATTTTTTTTTTTTTTTTTTTTTTTTTTTTTTTGTGTGTTTGTGGGGGGACTTTTTTCTCACCAGAAAAAAAACATAAGCCACATACCAGATTCCATTGTTGATTGAAACTGCAAATTGACAAAAAAATATATAAACAGATAAACCTTAAAAGATCTTTGGTCTTTGAAAATGGTTCTGGAGGTTCGATAGAACAGTACGTAGTTCCTAAACTTGGGGGTATCCCGCCACAGGTGAGCATGAAGACATCTGGGTATTATTTTACTTTAGCATGAGCAGCAAGTTGGCTTTCATTACCCTTCTCATCTTAAAGACCTTGTTCTTCTGATCAATCTGCTCAAAAGTAATTATTTATTAGAAATTATTAGATATTTGCAAGAACATATGTGCAGAGTATAATTATATCAGATCTACATTTGTTTTATTCATTGTAATACAAGGAGAAATCTGTTTTCCTAAATGGTGATTATATATATATATATATATATATATATATATATATATATATATATATATATATATATATATATATATATATATATATATATATATATATATATATATATATATATATATATATATATATATATATATATATATATATATATATATATATATATATATATATATATATATATATATATATATATATATATATATATATATATATATATATATATATATATATATATATATATATATATATATATATATATATATATATATATATATATATATATATATATATATATATATATATATATATATATATATATATATATATATATATATATATATATATATATATATATATATATATATATATATATATATATATATATATATATATATATATATATATATATATATATATATATAATGTAATTTCATATACATACAAAAAAAGAGGGGTTGTGGATGTATGGGTCTACTGGAAGAAAAAAAAAGTAAGTGTCATGTAAGATAGTTTGGGAAATATTTCAATGGAATGTAGGTATAGGATTATCTAAAGGAGTATAAAGATCTTGTAGATGATTGTGATAGTTGACAGACTTTGCGATAACATGCCTCCAGTCTGATGGAACCTAGTGTGACTGGGACGCAAAAGATCCGGCACCGACTACATGTATCATTTTGTAGCTTGATTCTCGCCAATGTTGTGCTCGATCATGATGTAGATGTAGTGCGAACAAAGCCTTGGTGAAGGAAGGTAAGTTATTGCCATTGGTCTTGAAGGTGTTCTCTGTTGTTTTAAATTTATTGTTATTGTTTACAATGTGAAAGAATTGATGAACAAAAGATATAATCTCTCTCTCTCTCTCTCTCTCTCTCTCTCTCTCTCTCTCTCTCTCTCTCTCTCTCTCTCTCTCTCTCTCTCTCTCTCTCTCTCTCTCTCTCTCTCTTTGTCTCTCTCTCTCTCTCTCTCTCTCTCTCTCTCTCTCTCTCTCTCTCTCTCTCTCTCTCTCTCTCTCTCTCTCTCTCTCTCTCTCTCTCTCATATATTTATTGTAAAAAGGAAAGGCACTAACTATAGTGTGTGTGTGTGTGTGTGTGTATAATTCACCTCAGTCGCCTGCCGGTCACCCAGCCATACTTCCCCATTACGGAGCGAGCTCAGAGCTCATAGACCGATCTTCGGGTAGGACTGAGACCACAACACACACTCCACATACCGAGAAAGCGAGGCCACAACCCCTCGAGTTACATCCTGTACCTATTTACTGCTAGGTGAACAGGGGCCACACATTAAGAGATTTGCCCATGTGTGTGTGTGTGTGTGTGTGTTTCACTTTTTCACTGTTTGATCTGCTGCAGTCTCTGACGAGACAGCCAGACGTTACCCTACGGAACGAGCTCAGAGCTCATTATTTTCGAACTTCAGATAGGCCTGAGATCAGGCACACACCACACACTGGGACAACAAGGTCACAACTCCTCGATTTACATCCCATACCTACTCACTGCTAGGTGAACAGGGGCTACACGTGAAAGGAGACACAACCAAATATCTCCACCCGGCCGGGGAATCGAACCCCGGTCCTCTGGCTTGTGAAGCCAGCACTCTAACCACTGAGCTACTGGGCGTGTGTGTGTGTGTGTGTATTTACCTAGTTGTATTTACCTAGTTGTAGTTTTACAGGGCCTGGGCTTTATGCTCGTGTGGTCCCGTCTCCATATCTACACTTATCCAATTTTTCTTTAAAACTATGTACACTCTTTGCTGACACCACTTCCTCACTCAAACTGTTCCAAGTCTCAACACATCTTTGCGGGAAACTAAATTTTTTAACATCTCTCAGACATCGTCCCTTCCTTAGTTTCTTACTATGCGATCTTGTGCTTCGGGTGTCATATTCTTCTCTCAGGATCAGTTTCTCATTATCCACTTCATCCATTCCGTTAATCAATTTATAAACTTGTATCAGATCCCCTCTCTCTCTTCTCTGCTCCAAGGTTGGTAGATCCATTGCCTTTAGTCTCTCCTCATATGCCATCCCTTTAAATTCTGGAACCATTCTTGTAGCCATTTTTTGTAGTCTCTCTAATTTTCTTATGTGTGTGTGTGTGTGTATTTACCTAGTTGTATTTACCTAGTTGTAGTTTTACAGGGCCTGGGCTTTATGCTTGTGTGGCCCCGTCTCCATATCTACACTTATCCAATTTTTCTTTAAAACTATGCACACTCGTTGCTGACACCACTTCTTCACTCAAACTGTTACATGTCTCAACACATTTTTGTAAGAAACTATATTTTTTAACATCTCTCAGACATCTTCCCTTTCTCAGCTTTTTATTATGCGATCTTGTGCTTCAAATGCCATATTCTTCTCTCAGGATCAGTTTCTCATTATCCACTTGGTCCATTCCATTGATCAATTTATAAACTTGTATCAGATCCCCTCTCTCCCTTCACTGTTCCAGGGTTGGTAGATCCATAGCCTTTAGTCTCTCCTCATATGTCATCCCTTCAAATTCTAGAACCATTCTTGTAGCCATTTTTTGTAGTCTCTCTAACTTCCATATGTGTGTGTGTATGTGTGTGTGTGTATTGTTATACGTAAGTGCACATGATAATGCATAATGTGAGCAAAGTCATGATTTTCTGTTTTCACACATCATCAGCTGTCATTCAACTGAATTCTTTAGCACACTGTCATTTCAAGTGTCTCCGCTTATGTCTGGGAAGCTGTTGGGATCATATCAGATTCGTCTTTTTAAACGTGTTGTTGATTTGCATTCCTGGCCTGTGTAACTCTATGGAATAGGTAGTAGACACCTACCAAAATGACAATTTACTCCCAATGAGGTCTAATAGCACTAGTTCTTTCAGGGGTGCTGTGAACTTTCCATTAAAGCTAGTTGTGATCTTGCTGAACGTTTCCCTTTGTGTCTCACAACTCAAGGGGCAGTCACAGCCTGCCCTCTAAAGACAACTCTTCTCACAAAACTACATACACTTAACACAGAAACACACCCTTCACTTAAAATTAAAAATAAAAAAATGGCGACTGGAAGTCTAGCCTCGGAGTCACCTTCTGGAGAGAGAACCAGAAATGTCCCCAGGTTGGACTGCTCTCTTGGTGATGACCCAAAATATCTTGACACCTCCCTCAACTTTTTTTTCTATAACTTCTGCAACATTCGTGGTCTTGGATCTTATTTTCAATCTATAGAACACCACCTCTCCTCCACTAAACCTGATCCAGCTTATTTTTCTCAGTGAAACACAGCTATCTGAGGAAACTGACAGTAGTTGCTTCTTTGTTCCCTCTTACTTTCTCTATCCTCATTTTTGTTCCAAAGCTGGATGTTGCATCTATGTGAGCAATGACTTAACGTGCTCTTGAATCTTCTGAGATTTCTACCATCTGGCTTCAACTCAGCAGTCACTCTCTAACTAAATTTATCTATGCTGTCTATTTCTCCCCTAACTCCTCTGACTCTGACTATAGTAATTTCTTTGCCTATTTAACTTTCAAAGTGGAGCACATTCTGTCTCTCTATCCTTTTGCGAAGATTTCCATCCATAGAGATGTCAATGTTCACCACCAGCAATGCTTTCTTCTCCTTTCACTGACTGTCCTGGTGAACTAGCCTTCAACTTTGCTATTCTCCATGACCTAGAGCGACTGGTGCAACACCCTGCTTGTATTCCTGACCATCTTGGAGATACTCCCAACATTCTTGATCTTTTCCTTACCTCTAATCCTTCTGCTTATGCTGTTACCATATCATCTCCATTAGGCTCCTCTGATCACAATTTCATATCTGTATCTTGTCCTATTTCTCCAATCCCTCCTCAGGATCCCCCAAGACAGAGGTGCCTGTGGTGTTTTGCCTCAGCCAGCTGGGGTGACCTGAGGAGGTATTATGCTGATTTTCCCTGGAATGATTACTGTTTCCATGTCAGAGACCCATCTCTATGTGCTGAACACATAACAGAGGTGGTAATGTCTGGCATGGAGGCATACATTCCTCACTCTTTTTCTCAACCTAAACCTTCTAAACCTTTGTTTAACACAGCCTGTTTCCTTTCTCTACATGATAAAGAGGTTCTCTACAAATGGTACTTGAGTCTTCCATCACCTGAATCTCATGCACTTTATATTTCTGCCCGAAATCATGCCAAGTCTGTTCTTCAACTTGCCAATTCCTCCTTCATAAATAGAAAATGTCAAAATCTTTCAAATTCCAACTTGCCTTATAACTTCTGGCATCTGGCCAAAAACATCTCCAACTATGTACATTACTTCTTCATCTTTCCCTCCTTTATTTAATCTTGATGGCACCACTGCCATCCCTTCTGTCTGTAAAGCTGAACTCTTCTCTCAAACTTTGCTAGCTGCTGCTCCATGGATGATTCTAGACTTGTCTCTCCCTCTCTTCCTCCCTCTGACTATTTACGCCCTCAATCAAAGTTCTTCGTAATGATGTTTTCCGTGCCCTCGCTGGCCTAAACCCTGGCCTAACTTGATGGGGTCCCCCTTGGAAGTGCTTATGGACCTGATGTTATGGCTTATAGTCCCTCCTCATTGTTCAGTCAATTTTAAAACATTTTGCTTCCAAGTGCTTGCACCTTGTATCATGGTGACTAGGCCAAACTCTTTCAACTGATGTCTATCGACTTCTACCTTTCTGTCTTGCTGGAAGTTTGCCTATATTCAGCCTGTTCCTAAAAAGGGTAACTGTTCTAATCCTTCAAACTACTATCCTATAGCTTTAATCTCTTGCTTGTCTAAAGTTTTTAATCTATCCTGAATAGAAAGAGTCTCAAACATCTGTCACTTCACAATCTTCTTGTATCTGATTGCCAGTATGGCCTCCATCAAGGTCACTCTGCTGGTGATCTACAGGTGATCTTATTGAGTCTTGGTCATCCTCTTTTAGAAATTTTAGTGAAACTTTTGCTGTTGCGTTAAGACATATCAAGAGCTTTTGATAGAGTCTGGCATAAGGCTTTGATTTCCAAACTGCCCTCCTATGGTGTCTATTCTTCTCTTTGCAACTTTATCTCAAGTTTCCTTTCTGATCGTTCTTTTGCAGCCATGGTAAACGGCCACTGTTCTTCTAAATCTATTAACAGTGGTGTTCCTCAGGGTTCTGTCCTGTCACTCACTCTCTTTCTATTATTCATTAATAATCTTCTTAACCAAACTTCTTGCCCTATCCACTCCTATGCTGATGATACCACCCTACATCTTTCCATGTCCTTTCAGAGACGACCAACCCTTCAGGAAGTCAACAGATCACAGGGAGCCACAGGACCTGACTTGATCTTTCTAAGATTTCTGATTGAGGCAGAAAAAACTTATTAGTGTTCAATACATCAAAAACTCAATTCCTCCATATATCAACTCGACACAACCTTTTAGACAACTATCCTCTCTTCTTCAATGACACTCAACTGTCTCCTTCTTCTACACTGAATATCCTCAGTCTGTCCTTTACTCATAATCTTAACTGGAAACTTCACATCTCATCTCTTGCTAAAAGAGCTTCTATGAAGTTAGACGTTCTAAGGCGTCTCTGCCAGTTTTTCTCGCCTCTCCAACTGCTAACTCTGTACAAGGGCCTTATTCATTCTTGTATAGAGTAATCATCGCATGTTTGGGAGGGTTCCACTCACACAGTTTTGTTAGATAGGATGGAATCAAAAGCTTTTTCTCATCACTTTTCATGACTGACTGTTTTCAGCCTCTTTCTCACTGCCAGAATGTTGCATCTCTTGCTATCTTTTATCGCCTTTTTCATGCTAACTGCATACCTCCCCTCCTCCATGCAGCTTTGCTGCATAAGGCTTTCTTCTTCCTCTCTCCATTATTCTGTCTACCCTCAATCATTCATACCTTTCTCTGGCAAACTCTGGAACCGCATTCTTGCTGTTGTGTTTCCATCTTCCTACGACTTGACTTTTTTTAAGAGGGAGGTTTCTAGACATTTGTTCCTCACTTCTAGATAACTTTTATGATCATTAAGGGAACTGGCAACAAAGTGAGCCTGTTTTTTTTTTTTTTTTTTTTTTTTTTTTTGCCAGTTTCTCTTGCATAAAAAAAAAAAAACCCACAGTCTTGGAGATTACGTTTTGGACTCATACTCGCCCATTATATACACTTTCCCGGGGAGAGGTCAGAGGTCATGACACCCTAATATTTCCAAGGCTGACCTTTCACTCATTTCTTACTCAGGGAGGCCGGTAACTGCTCACTATCAGTGGAAAAGTGTCAGCGCCGTGTGATTCCCGACCAGTCAGGTGACAATAGCTGTGTGTGTGTGTGTGTTCATAGTGCAATACCATTCTCAAGTAATATTCAAGGAAAGCTTTAAAAATGTAAATCAACTTTGGTAAACACGAGTACATCGATAATCCTTCAGACAGACTGGTGACAGTCTTGAGGTGGAAGCTTTTACCGTGTTTGTGCTTAATGGATCACTCTCTTGCATCTCCTTCCCCCTCTCCTCCATCCTCCGTCTACCGTTGAGCCCAAGGATTCTAGGGAGGATATACGGGTTCAATGGGTGGGCTGGAAGAATTGATTAGGGAACCTCGCTTCTAACAGATGGCGCGCGGGTCGTAGGTAGTAAGGGGGTGAGGGATGGGGAGGTTCATCAGCGGGGGAGGATGAGCGCTGTTACAAGATTCAAACAGTCAGTCAGTCACGGGAAGAAGCGCAAGGCACATCAACCATCGCTCGCCTCCACCTGGGCAACACCACACTCAGTGCTCACTTGCATCGCTTACGTCTGCCTTGTGACCCCTTACGCCCTTGGTGTAGGACTACCCCTGAGGCCATGGAACATTTCCTGCTTCAATGCCCACACCTCCTGTCTCAACACACTGCATTACGCTCCTGGCTCTCCACCTTGGCCATCACAACACTCAACCTGCCCACCCTCCTGGCGGCCTCAGACGTCCACCCCTCCTGGCAACCTGCTGTCCTTCGCCTTACTTGTGCCTTCTTGAGGAAGACCGGCCAGCTACCACGCCTGTGATACCCACACAGGACTACCCCAGGACTCATAAGGATCCATAGATCTTCGTGGCCTCTTTTGAATCCTTATGAGCCCTAGGGTAGTCCTGTGTGGGTATCACAGGCGTGGGAGCTGGCCAGTCTTCCTCAAGAAGGCACATGTAAGGCAAAGGACAGCAGGTTGCCAGGAGGGGTGGACGCCTGAGGCCGCCAAGAGGGTGGGTAGGTTGAGTGTTATGATGGCCAGGGCGGAGAGCCAGGAACGTAATGCAGTATGTTGAGAGAGGAGGCGTGGGCATTAAAGCAGGAAATGTTCCATGGCCTCAGGGGTAGTCCTATACCAAGGGCAGAAGGGGTCACGAGACAGTTGACGTATGCGATGCAAATAAGGAGTATGGTGTGGCCCAGGCGGAGGCGGGCAGATATATATATATATATATATATATATATATATATATATATATATATATATATATATATATATATATATATATATATATATATATATATATATATATATATATATATATATATATATATATATATATATATATATATATATATATATATATATATATATATATATATATATATATATATATATATATATATATATATATATATATATATATATATATGTGTGTGTGTGTGTGTGTGTGTGTGTGTGTGTGTGTGTATATATATATATATATATATATATATATATATATATATATATATATATATATATATATATATATATATATATGTTTGAACATGTTTTATTTGCCTTATAAGTTCATAACCACTAGAGAATGCAGGAAAAAATAAGGGATGAGGGGGGGGTGAGGAAGCATGGGAGAAATTTTAAGTTACTCCTAACAACGTTTTTTATTAAATTACTCGCTTCCAACAGATGGCAGCACCGTCGCTGTCTTCCAAACTTTAACACACACCAAAACTTCCTCTCTGTATATTCCTTGGTTGAGCCCCTTCCCGCTGCACGTGGCTGGACATTGCTTGCTGAAAAATGCATTTTGTTGAGCAATTTATTCGAGAAGTAGGACGAGTATTTGCTGTGTCTGCTGTGGTGTGGGGGGAGGGGGAGGAGGGAACAGGGATTTGGAATTGTTACGGGAATTTGGAATTAGTGCATGTAACTCACTTGAGAAGTATGCAATCTTACACTTATACCTACAGTTGTTGAATCCCATGAGGTGAAGTTTCGGCGAAGTTTGAGCCGATGCCGCACGTAGATTCACCAACTTAACGAGCTTGTCGATAGATAGCACAAGGACGAAGCAATTTTTGACAGTGTGGATATTACAGTGCATCGTCTAAGGATAATAATGGCCCGTAAAACTTCGAGTCGTCCCACTAAAGACGCGTCAGCTGGCTCCTGGCGAGATTACGAAAGTGTGTTGAGATAAATAACATAGTAGAGCAGGATGTCCTTCGTGCTGGAGTGCTGGGAATTGATATTAGAACAGAATGCAGGGAATGGGATATTATAGGCAGGAGCAAATAGCAGGACGAGGAGAGTCATGAATGTAAGGTCTCTTCGAGTTTTTCTTTTATTTTCAATGCGTAAGTATAGTGTTTTAATCCCTTTAAGGCAGGTTCACAAGTGTCAATTTGCGACTGAAATTGCAAATCTTGATCAGTCGATTTCCTACTTTGTTTACGTTGTGACGTCACGGAGAAAGGTTTGAAAATTTGGTGATGATGTAGAGATGAAGATTTTGGAGTTGGTGAGGGTAAAAGAGCGCATCTGGGACCCTAGAAAAAAGTTTACGCAAATCGGCGTTCGATGAGATAGCTGCCACTCTCCGATGACTGCAGGGTGTTGCTGGAGGTGAGGATTGAATAGCTACTTGTGATTATTTAATTTGATCGCAATCATCATCGTCACCAGAGAAAGACATCTTGTTGGGTAGCTGTTTGTTTACATTCACCTCCTGCCAACCAGCTGATACTTTCCAGTCGTTATGTGTGAACGTGTTTCAACTAGGTGGGCTCAGTCGATACTTCTAGCGACTTGCAATTTCGGTGCATATTGACACGTGTGAACCCGCCTTTAAAACGATTTTTATTTTTGGATTTGGTTTCAAGTGGCCTGTTTGATATCTTTACTCTCAAGAATTAATTGGTTTACTCTTGTCACTATTTTCTTGATCTACGCATCAGTTATTTCTACAGTTGGTTTGCTTTCAAATGGCATACTAAATACCTCACCTCTCGATAATGAATAAATAAACTTATTTCTCATATAATTCTCTTAACCATTTAACAAATTCTGCAGATATTTTTTTCTTTGAATTGCGTGTAGCTATGATGCTTTAACTTTTGAGAGATGAATGAAATAACTCCTTAAACAATCTTTCTTATAAAGTCTTTAGTCGTACTGTAAATGTGACAAAGTGTAACAAAAGGAAAGGTGTTAGGAAGCATAAACAAAACCCTTAAACTCTCAAAGACTAAAGAGGATAAATTTAACTCACAATCAGCAGACAACTTTAAAATGCAATGGAGGTCTTGGTAATGGTAATGAAATAATAATAATAATTGTTATTATTATTATTATTATTATTATTATTATTATTATTATTATTATCATTATTATCATTTTCCTTTTTCCCCAAAGTATGTGTCACGCAGTCAACAGATATTAATTGGAATGCTACAAGAAATATAATAATAACAACAACAACAACAACAACAACAACAACAACAACAATAATAATAATAATAATAATAATAGCATCAGATAAAGAAAAGAATGAAGAAAGTAAACATGTATTTTCCCTTCTTCCATTAGGCATGCGTGTCGCAGGACTGGAGCGAGGATGATGCGGCGGGGGACCTGCACCGGCCCTACATATGCAACGTGTGCGGCTACAGCACCGGCAAGAAATACAACATCAACCGCCACGTCCTCACGCACACGGGGGAGAAACCCTTCAGTTGCCCCCACTGCTCCTTCAGAACCGCCCGCAAGATTAACGTCCACAAGCACCTTCTGAGGGCTCACCGCGAGAAACTGATGAGACCTCGCATGTGACACTATGGCGCGGCTGGTCTCCTCCCTCCCTACTCCTTTCTGGAAACTCTGCTGCAAGACTTCTTCTAATTGGCTTTGTACTGGTTCATCTCATAGGGTGTTCCAGTGTCTGTCCTCAGGAGTGGAATCTCATTTGAAGTAAAGTCAATTCCAGTATGCGCCTTTAGGTCTTAAATCTTTATGGTGGAACTTCTAAGAGTCTTTGCACTGGTCTGCCACATAAAGTATTCCAGTGTCTGCTTGCAGGACTGGAATCTCTTTTGCAAGACTTCTTTCAAGAAGTTTTGAAGTAAAGCATTTATTCCAGAGTGCGCTTTTTAGAATTGGAATCTCTTCTGCAAAGCCTCTTTTTAAAACGCTTCATATTGCTTCCCATCACGTGGAGTATTCCAGTGTTTGCCATCAGATCTGGAAATTTTTTTTAGCAAAATTTCTTGTAAGAGGTATTGAAGTATTTGGAGGAGTATTCCAGTGTGCCATCAGGATCGGAATATCTTCGGCAGGACTTTTTTAAAGATTTTTCGAAGTAAAGTATTAAAGGAACATTCTTGAGTGTTCCTTTAGAACTGGAATCTATACTGTGGAATATCCTTAGAAAGATTTTGTTTTCCATTATTTCCGAAGAGTATTCCATTGTTTGTTTTAAAACTGGAATTTGTACTGCACTTCTTTAAAGAGGTTTTGCATCACAATCTTCTCAGAGTATTCCATTGTTTGCCTTCTTCACGAAAGAGGAGTAGCAGAGCATGCAGGCATTACCATGGTTGTCTATATGGTAAGGCAGCAACTGAAGCCTGCAGAGTTGATGTTCTCTCACAACAGCAACTCAGTTCTTCTGATAATAGCACCATGTCCTTGTTGTGCAAAACACAGGGCATGTCTTCTGGTCTGCATCACTTACAATCCCGATGCTCAGAACTCAAAACAATAGGGAGGAGACAGCGCTTTACGATTAAGTCTAGACTAATTTGCCCCCTTCAACCTTCTGACAAATTGCAAAAGGCAGGCAGTGTTTTAGTATACCCGCAGCAGAAACTTGTGTGATTCCCTCTGCAGTGTTGCCGCGCCGAGAGAGAGAGAGAGAGAGAGAGAGAGAGAGAATCAGTGGAGCTACTATATTTTTCCTACACCTGGTGTTGCCAAGTAAGCGAGGAATAACGACAAAGGCATTAAGAATACCAGCTATCCTTGTATTCTCCTTCAGGCACGTCTGGTTACGTCAGTACAACTAAACAACAGCGGATTGCGTCGATACGGCTCACAGTAACTGGGAACGTTAGGCCGGTCTAAGCAACAAGACATTTTCATCAAGCATTGCCCGTCTTTACTTTATTGAAGAGTGTATTGCTCGTTTTCTATTGTTTTTATATTTCTCCTTTTGGGGATTAATGATGGAACATTGGCGAAAATACGTGATCATTGATTGTTCTTATTTGAATATATTGATTTATTGTTTCGTTTATTTATTATGCATTAGTGTATTCAATTATCCCTTACTCATGAATTCTCCTTCAAGTATAGCAGATTACGTCCGTTAAGTTAAACTAAAGCTTCGTCAATATTTCAACTAAACAACAACGAAAATACATGACCATTGATTGTATGTACTAGTAATTTCTTTGTGATGCTTTATAGTTTAGTTTATTCACCACGTATTGATTAATTCAGTTACCGATTACCTTTGTTTTTCCTTTGAAGCATGGATGGTTACGTCAATTAAGTTTAACAAGAGCAAGGCATCAGAGTCATTGGCCGTACTTACCTTCATAGAATCGCTCACTCTTCCGTCAGAGAAGCGGGAGGAGCGAAGGAAGGTAATGGACGGGAATAACAGGAACAGATTAGCTTGCATGGCGCCAACCTCTGTCACTTTCCACGACAAAAGAAGGTTATTATAGTTATTTGTTCATGACAAGCAACATATTTCATTGCTGTGCTTGATGATGACATAGTAGCATTTGTTACTTTTTTTTCCTAGACGATTATTTTGAGTAAAGGTAAAAGTACAAACATTGGAACATTTGAAGTACTCCATTACACTCGCGCCGCGACACTTCAGTAATTTATTTGATCTATTTATTTGTTTGCTTATTCATTTTCACTTACTTATTCTATTCAGTTTTGTTATTTTGATTACACATTTATTAAAATTTTATTTTATTCTATTTGTATGTTTGTTTGTTTCATGTAAGAAGGAATCTGGCTAATCAAAAAAAAAAAAAAGCCTTATTAAAAAATGCCTGTCCAAATGTCAACACGGAAAACCGTAACAGATTGTAGTATGACATCATACCAAGGAGGAAGCTAATCTCCTTGCATCACACACACACACACACACACACACACACACACACACACACACACACACACACACACACACACTGAAGGATAATTTATTAAAGGAATATCAAACAAGACTTCTGCTGTGGGTTAAGATTATCGAACTGCTGCCAATGATAATAAGAAGCTTTGGCTGTGAAATTAATACCCTTCCCCATCCCCCCTTCCCCCGATCCCTTCAGCTCCCTCCAGCGTGTGTATCGCGGAGTGTTATACTTAGCAATCCCGTCAATGATCTGTGTGATGTATATACTGTATGATCTGTACCTTTTCCATGCCTTCTCACAGCTTCCTTGGTCGATACGCAACATGCTCGGCAAAGGACACATGGGAGCTAGGCTATATGCTGATACACTTCGGCGCCGTGCCCCGATTAGTTTCATATGGCTTGAATTGAAGTTACATTGATCATCAAGGTTGTTTTTATGGCTCCAATGACATGATAACAATATTTCTACATTATTAACTTGATAAATAGTCTTGAGAACCCGTCTAATTATCTCTATAGCCTTTGAAAATAGTCGACGTGAGGGAGCGAAGTGTTTCTGAATATTCACTGGCTTCTTTTTAGTAAGGTTGTCTGAAGTAGTGATGTTATATTGTACAAGATGTTCTGTTAAGTATTCATTATAAGCGAGTGCGCAGCCATGTTCGCCGAAGGACTCACGGGAATAAGTATGTACTGTTGTCTGATGTAGTGATGTTATAGTGTAGTGTGTGTGCCATTATTATGTATTTGAGTGTGTTGATGAGCACGTGGGCTGTTAGGTTTGCCCCACGTGGTAGGGTTCAGGATGTAATGCATAGATGATGAGATAGGCTACGTAATAGTGGTGCAAGTGTTCTGTCAAAGATTCAGTATTAGATAACCTGATTCACCTCTTCATCTGTCATATCACCCGCTACTCTTGGTTTCTGCGGATTCAATGTAAAGCATATTATTAGTCCATATCTTAATTTCTGTTCGATTTATATAAGTGAAATTTAGTGCACTTTGTGACGTCACTACTCGAGGCAGCTGTACATACGTAGGTAGTGTTGGACCGCCGCCTTATCTTGGCGTCGTTACTGTAAGCTAAGGTCTCGTTGGTGCAACGCTATAAGGCAGGTAACCTTTCATTTATTGTCGTTTCAAGTCCATCAGTGTTAAACTTTTCTTCAGGGAGTAATTAAGCAAGGAAGGAAACCCATATATTTTGTTGATTAATTAAGAAATCCAGAGTGAAATTTTATATATTTTTTGAGTAATTAAGAAATCCAGAACGAAAATCCATATTTATTTTTTCTTAGACTAATTAGGAAATTAGGAATGAAGACAAACTTTTCTTCGAGTAATTATTGAGAAACCAAGACTGAAGATTCGTATATATTTTTCTTTCTTTAACTTTGAAGATTTTCCATCGATAGAAAAAATAAAGTAAATGAAATTAGTTCTTTTTCTGATAGTTATAACGAAATAAAACTATAGTGCTTTTAAACCTCATGAATCTATAGGTAAAACACTGAGAGCATTGAAAACACATATATCTGTTTTGGCTAACAAGAAGCGAGAAGTTAGTCAGTCAGTTATCGCCATATGTCCCCGTTCCTGCGGCGCCTTAAATCAATAAATCAATGATATTTTCCCATGACGCTTCCTGGTGCCAACGTTCCTTCACTCTCACGACCCGTGGCCTCCCGCAATGCCTTGAACGTCTCCCACCCGTCTCACACACACCTGACCCCCTTATAGCTTGACTCACCTCATTCACGTATTGATTAGTAAAGACACTGCATGACACGGGCAGAGAGAGAGAGAGAGAGAGAGAGAGAGAGTTTCAATAAAGAATTTTAAGGGTAGCTACAATATATATATATATATATATATATATATATATATATATATATATATATATATATAAAATCGTATTCCCATTCTCATTTTCATTTGTATCGTTCCCAGTCGCACAAGTTATACTAAAGACAGCTGAAGGTTCGCTATAAATTTCCATCTCGCTGACAGACCGCACTGATGCGTCAGGAAGTAATAGTGATTGTGTTATGTCCGTGTCTCGAAGATACCTGTGATCTCATGGATGTTTTTCGCTGACAGTGTAGTTGTTGAGCCGTCACTAGAATCATGAAAACTTCCTTGAAAATCGTGATATGCGTAACTGTTCAGGGATGGCTCTTAGAGGTGCGGGGTGTGGAGGTGAAAGGATTACCTTAAAACTCTTGCCGAACTCATTAATTTCTGACTGACTTGATCACATTCTGAATGATTTGGTTCGTTAAAAGTGGATAATGTTATCGTTTTATTGCAGAAAATTCCATTTGAAATATTCCATCTTCGGCTTAGATATATATATATATATATATATATATATATATATATATATATATATATATATATATATATATATATATATATATATATACAGATGAGAAAATTATATTTAGTGGATCAAACTTTGCCACAAGAATTCGAAATGGTAAAATTTTAACACCAACCGACTCAAGTTAGTAAAGTTGGTTGTGTCGCCCTGCCTCCATAGTCACCCACACCACACCACCTGTGTAGCCGTCCCTGGTGCAGGACGTTAACACTTAACAGTAGTCAAAATAACGTTTGGAAATACGCGGTCCCTGGATTCACGTACTGTTATGTGCAGCTAGGTTCAATACACCACGCCTCGTCTTAGGGCTGAACACCGTGCGTAAAGGAATCGGGTATACAGTATGTACTACCTATAGTGTTACTTTTTTTAGAGGAACTTATGTACAAATCGGTTTTCTTTTTTTCAAAAATGTGATTTAAGTTTATCGTGATCCCACATACAGGTGTCAGGTGGTCAATAGGAGAAGAGGAGATAAGGATGTTTAGAGTGGTGTCATTTCAGTCTCCTCGTGTTCAGGAAAGAGGAAGTCCTCATACGTGTCGCTTTGATATCAGAAAGATTGCTCTAAGTGTGGTGTTCTGGGATTTGATTTATGTCAGAAAGAAAAAAAAAAAAGGAGAGGAAATATAGGCAGCTTACGTAGTCTGTTGATTCGATATTACGTAGGTGGTATGTAGAAAGAAATGCTGTATAATTATGTAAATAGTTTTGGGGATTTTTTATTTGCGTCAAAAGTGAAAAATAAATAAATATATAAATGAATAGATAAGTAAAAGAAGAAGAAAAAAATGTAGTCAATATGCGTATCGTTTTGATATGAGAAAGAAATGTTGTGTATTGTGGAATTTCCGGGATTTGAATTAAGCGCAGTAATCCTAGTGGTAGCTGGTAGCCCCTCTGGCGGTGAGTTTGGAAAATAAACATTGTCCGACGTGTTCCTTCAGGCTCAGCCCCCGCAAGTGTCTGTCGCTGTTGTCACGTGTGTGAAGGTCTCACTGCCATCTGTACATTTCTGGCGTAAAAACAGTGAGTCTGTACTACTTACTCATATTTACCTGTGCCTAGATATAATTACTTAACGCAGTTGGCTTAGATTCCGTTCAGTCCATTAATTTCAGTGTTGTTTAGAATAAAGCAAAAAAAATGAGGGAAGCTGCAAGAGGCCTTGAGGCCTACATGTGGCAGTCCCTGTATGAACACATGCCAACCTATTTCCATCTATCATCCCCATCTATGTCTCTGTTTAATCTTCTTTTAAAGCTTCCTATTGACGTAACACTAACATGATTACTGAGTCCAACCACTCTATTAGAGAACCAGTCCTTCCCATCCCTTTCTTAAACCTAAATTTCTTCAGTTTACACCTATTATTTCTCGTTCTATTCTACCAATTGATCACAAGAATTTTGTCTGTGGGTCCCCTTTTTTATAACCCCTCTACCACTTAGGTCTTAGAGACTTCTATCATGTCAGGTTCCCTCTAACCTATGTCTCGAATGTAAATTTAACTTTATATCACGACATGGTGAAGCAGCCATTTTGCCTGGAAATAAACAGTCGATGTCCGGAGAAGAATAGGCTAAGAATATATCCATAATTCCCGGAATCTCATTCCAGGATTGTCATCAAAAGTTGGTACGTAGCAAAACATCAATATACTCTATCGACATTTTTTTTTTTTTTTTTTTTTCTCTTTCCCTTTCCTAGACAGAACGTTGTTACTGCCTTGCTATGTGAGTAAAATTTGATACAGTAGAGTGTGAGCCATGAAGATGTGTGTAGTAGGTGCAGTTGTGTGTTATCTGTCGCGCGACTTACTGTAGTGGAGTGTAAGCGCAGCCTGTAGTTGGGTGGATTTAGGTCAGTTAGCCTTTAATGTGTAAGACCAACAATGAAGGATTAATTTTTATAGACAAATCCAATAGGTCTGTGGGGAAGTGCCTCCAGATGTCATATCCAAGCAACGCCTCTGCCTCATACAAGTAACATATAGGTATACATTTGGTCTTTCGTGTGTCGTGTGGCATCTTAGCCTAACCAATAATAATACCAAATCCACTTCTCCAAACATTGTCCTTCATCCCCTTCACTAACAAAACCCTGTACTCTTTACATTTATTTATTTATTTACTATTATTATTATTATTATTATTATTATTATTATTATTATTATTATTGTTGTTGTTGTTGTTGTTGTTATTTCTAGTTACCGATGAAGCATTTATAAGATCGTGAAGAAGTTATTGAAACTGCTAGAAGCCTTCTGGCGTACATGTATGTTACTGTCTTACCTTATGTTGGTATTATTAATCTTTACTTTCTTGCTCGTGGAACAGCTGCAGTTCTTACTGTAATCTGTTCTGAATATTTTCAACGTCATTTATATGCCTCGGAAATGCATTATAACCCCGATAGTGATTTCTCAGATATTATTCGTCCTGCCCACAGAACGACACTAACCTGTCAGTTGTCAGTAAGGTTAGGTTAGGTTAGATTTAGTTCGTAGTTACGTTAAGATGCCAGCAGCAAGATCGAGATCAAGTAATGGCGTTAAGAAGAGTAGAGGTAGTAATGTTGCTTTCTACTTATTAGAAAATATTTTCGTCTCCCAACTTGAGACGGGCAAGAAAGTTAAGATATACTCTTGCGTCATCTTAGCCAAATTACCAGCATGCACTTCCCCAAACTCTTCCTGCCTCTCCTTCACTAACACACTTCTTTTCCGTTATCAAGAGAAGCTGTACTGTATTTTTGTGTCTCAAGGCATCTTGGCATCATTTGCTATACGTACGCACTGTACAACCTCTACACAAACTTGCGTGTAGTGTCGCAACTCACATACCTATCCGTTAGTAAGAAAACGTCCTTTTCTTTCAGTTACCAAGGAAGCTTTTATTGTATAGTTCGTTTTTCCCTCTGGCATGAGTGCTCAATGTTAATAGAGAAATAAGAGGCCAGGCAGCAGGTAATCCTTCCCTGCCTCCCTCCTTGCCTGCCTCCCCCCACAACATTGTCAAGGTAACACAGTACACTCTCTTGTTTTCCCTGAACTTGTACTTTCTAAAACTGAATGGAATGTTGCGTTACTGTAGCCTAACGTCCGTATTCAGAAATGCCTACCTCTCTCACTATGACAATTTTCCAAGGCCACAGCGACAACTAGTTTGGTTTTCAAGACAGTTTTTTCTCTTAATAAACTAGAAATGTTGCCAGTCTATCACCAGAACCATAGAAATATTCTTAAATACACGAGTATCATCAGCTAGAGCCTTTGGAAAGCAGTGATGGTGAGAGAGCAAAGCGTTTCAGAGTACCGTTTTCACGTCTCACGGGAAAAGCTGAGAGAGTGAATGGGAACGCTAGTATGGAAACTCAAGGTGAAGAAAGACTTTTCTATTCTCAGTTTCCTTAGCAGCTCTTCGTGGAAAGGTTGCAATAATGTTTAGTCTTTCTGTGTTTTGTTTATCATCTTTTCTTGTCTATTTATTTATTTTTTTTTATATATGTGTCTTCTTTTAATCTTATAATCTTTCCTCTTTATTTATATTTTTTTTTCGCTCTATCGTCATTCTTCAGGACTAGTGATGCGAAGAATGTTTAGTCTTCCTTCAGACTGAGTTTCTTTACTATCTTCCCTACTTGATATATTTGTGTAGCTCTTCATCGCTTTCCAAGATTTGTCGAGGCTTGATTATTATGTTTATCTTTCAGTTAACTTCCTATGATGTGGATATGGAAAGTGGATAGCTAATGTTGTTACTCAATTTTGTATCACTTCTATTACCTCGGAATGACGATGAACTGACCTCAGTATCATGTGGAAGATAGAGTTGTTAAAACTTAATCAAATGTCTAAGGCAACTTTATAATTCTCCTCAGTAATGAGTAAAAATTAATGAAAATTTCTCGATGTGGAATGAGAGAGCAATATGATGAAAATACTCAATAAATATTAGAGAGAGAGAGAGAGAGAGAGAGAGAGAGAGAGAGTATAGCCACGTGTTGGGAAAGATTAAAGCGAGGCGTAAGAGACTTTAGAAACAGATTACCAAGAAGACATTCCCCTTTCCTCTTACAAACACGTGAGGAGTAACCAGCTGTAATATGTTTGATGTGCTACTGTTCCTTTCTTCCTTCTCCCGCACGAGTGTGTTTGAGGGAACTGGCAGTCTAATCACACGCATCGTAGTGTTGTGAGCAGTGACTCGCCTTTACTACAGAAATCGAGCGTCACTGGATTTTCTAGGAAGCAAATAATGTGTGGGAGGAACCGTGAAAGTTAGTGAAGGGGAAGAGGAGCTATGTAATACTTTCCTCCTCCTCCTCCTCCTCCTGCTGTCCCTGAGGCTGCTATGATAGTGGCGTGCGCTGTTATTGCACCCCCTGCCAGTTACTCGGTGATGTGTTCTGCCTTGCCACCGCTCGCCTTGCGTTGTGGTGACTGTTCGCATCGTTTGGTTCCCCGGAGTAGCTACCATTGATAAGCGTACATATATTACATACCTTTGCCTTTCAGTTAAGATGCCCGAGAATTCAGGTGTTTGTATGTAAGGATTGTACATACATAGGTATAATTATTAGTAAAGAGTAGGTATTATAAGGAAATCAAAGTCCGTATTAGGTGTCATTGTCATATCAAGTTGAGCAACACAATTCAAATTACTCTGATTAATGATAGAAATAAACAGTGGTCTCAAAATGGCTGGGGCTGGATTTCTTACGCCACACGGGGTGATAAAACGCTGGTGACTGAGTGTGTGTGTGTGTGTGTGTGTGTGCATTAGGGAAAGGCAGATAAGCTTTGCCTATATGTAGTGGTGCTTTTGTCACACTGGCACTGCAAATCACCACTGTTATTGCATCTCATTATGGACCATGCACAGTCTGAAACACTTCACTGCATCCATACTGTAGTAGAAGTGACACGGGCTTTCAAGAGTGTTTTTACGGTTCTTGTGACAGATTATCAAGATTTATGTATTATTAAAAAGAAAAAGAAATTTATGGTTCATGTGATAGATTAACAAGATTTATGTATTATCAACAAAAGAAAAGTGTTTTTACGATTCTTGTGACAGATTAACAAGATTTATGTATTATTAAAAAGAAAAAGAGGTTTTTATGGTTCATGTGATAGATTAATAAGATTTATGTATTATGAACAGGAGAAAAGAGTGTTTTTACTGTTGTTTTGACTGATCAACAAGATTATATTCTGTGAACAGGAGAAACACTCTTGAGAACCCGCTGTGGTCTGTGAAAATATTCGTGGTGAGAGACGAAGGCGTTTCTGAATAATGGTTCGTGGTGCGTTATGAAATCCTTGGTCATCAGCATCCCGGGAATTGTCCAGTTCACTCATTCAGGGCCCTCTTCCTTCCTTCCTTCTTTCCTTCCTTCCTTCCTTCCTTCCTTCCTTCCTTCCTTCCTTCCTCCCATCGCATCAAGAACCTAACAACCTTGAGACTTCGATATTTGTCCTCACGGCAGTTCCTTAGTGTGAGAAGTAGCGTCCTTTCAATTCCTAAGTGGGAAAGGTAGCGTCCTCTCAATTCCTTAGTGGACGACATAGCCCCCTGTCGTGAAAGCAGCCGGCGCAACAATGATCTCGTTATTTGAAGCGTCGTGTAATGTAGCTCCCGATGATTATAAAGGACTGATCTAGATACCGTGACTTCCTCCTTGTATGACTCATATGTTTAAAAGTGTTTTCGCAGCTCACGGAAAAGCGCGCCATGAGGGTGAGCGATAATCTTAACAGGAATATACTGTAGTTACATATATAGCAAAGTGACTGTCTTGATCCATGGCCCCCCATTGCACGTACCTCAACCATCTATTGACTGCTACTACTACTGCTACTGTTATTACTGCTTTCTTTTCTTTTCTTCTTTTTTTTCTTTTCTTATGTTTCTTCTCCTTTTCTTTGTTCTATTACTTCTTCGTTTTTGTCTTCATCTTCTTTTTCTTTTTCTTTTTCTTTTTCTTTTTTTTTCATCATCATCATCATCATCATCTTCTTCTTCTTCTTCTTCTTCTTCTTCTTCTTCTTCTTCTTCTTCTTCTTCTTCTTCTTCTTCTTCTTCTTCTTCTTCTTCTTCTTCTTCTTCTTCTTCTTCTTCTACTACTACTACTACTACTACTACTACTACTACTACTACTACCACCACCACCACCACCACCACCACCACCACCACCACCACCACCACCACCACCACCACCACTACTTTTCATCTATAATATCTCTCAGAACTCTTACCTCCACACTCCCACACATCCTTCTCTCGTCCACATGAGCCCCGCCAGTCACCACCACCACCACCACCACCACTGCAAACCCTCAAGACTCCCGTGATATTTAGATGGTATAAGGTGTTTTTTCCATTGTTTGATGTGCGTACTCTTTATGATAACGACTCTTGAAAATAGCAGGGAAATCTCGTTAATCTGCCAGTAGCACATCTTAGCACCGAATATTCTCAAAACAAACTTCTCTGCGCTGTATCTCCACTACACATTAAAATTAAAAGAAAAAAAAAACATGTCTACTAATAGTTGAAGCTTCACGGGTTTGCACGGGTGTTTACATATATTCCTATTTTTCATTGTGGTTCCAGTGACAGATTAACAAGGTTTCTGCATTATTTACATGTACAGGAAAAAGCACTATTGAGAACGTGGCTGATTTATCTCTGTAACTTTTCGAAAATAATCGATGGAGAGAGAGAGAGAGAGAGAGAGAGAGAGAGAGAGAGAGTAAAGCGTTTCAGAATAATAGCTTTGTTGATATTGTTTCATAGCTGCGCAAGTATGTAGATGAGAGAGAGAGAGAGAGAGAGAGAGAGAGAGAGAGAGAGAGAGAGAGAGAGGAAAGGTTAGCATGTTCTTATTCTTATTACTATATTATTTAAGGCAACGAACATA
>NC_059272.1:4509791-4512291 GCF_017591435.1 Portunus trituberculatus | reverse complement strand
GAGGAAATAAATATATACACATGCCAGTTTAGTTGAGAAAAGTGCTGTGATGTTTATAAGGGAGACACTTACAAGAAAATCTTTACGCATATTAAACAACTTTGCACCCTCCAAATTAACCCAACAAAACCTCAACTAACCCAACTATAGAGTATTATGTAAGTCAGCCTTGTTTCTCCTCGCCCCCCGCTAGGTCACCGCCGTAAGCTGGATTTGCTTTGTGATTGCAGAGTTAAACTTTCATGGTGACATTTGGAGACAGAAGCAAGTAAGGCAGGCGGCGGCGGGAGAGGGAGGAGATGAGGACGCCGCTCAGGAGTGGAGTGGAGGATTGGAGACAGTGACAGTAAGGTGAGTGTATATGGGTGAATGATGATGCTTTGATAAGGGGGAAGAGAGGTCACTGATAAGCACCGAGTAAATATTTCGAGATTTTGTCGTGACATGGTGTTGGTTGTTAAGTTGTGTGATTTTTGTTTGTTCGTTTGTATGCTTTATTTATTATTATTCTTTTTTTTTTTAGTTTCTCTCTCTCTCTCTCTCTCTCTCTCTCTCTCTCTCTCTCTCTCTCTCTCTCTCTCTCTCTCTCTCTCTCTCTCTCTCTGTGTGTGTGTGTGTGTGTGTTTGTCTGTGTGTGTGTGTGCTCGTCCGCCCGTACACAAACGTACACAAACGAAGGTCACTACCACACATAAACCAACAAGTACAGCAACAACAACAACAACAACAACAATTCCTTAACGCATCGAAGCTTCATGACACAATTAACGCTTACCTGTGAATCACCACCTGGCTACTGCTCATTACCTCATTACCTGGCGCCGGGAGGAGGCCGCCGCGTCACACACACACACACACACACTGTATACGCAACCACCGAGCTATTTCCTAACTAGGAGATTAGAGAGAGAGAGAGCTGTGGAGGTGAGTAAGAGATACGGGAAAAAAAATAAGTTGAGAGCGAGAGGGGGAGAGAGAGAGAGAGAGCATGTCGAGGTCAGAAGCAATGGTGTATATACAAGTACAGGTAGTCTCTCCCAGGTGAGCGCACAGGTAGAACGTAACTCATTTGACTAGCGCCTGTGTGCACCAGTATAGCAAAACCTATACACGCAACTTTGTATCTACTGGCGCGCGCGTGTGTGTGAGTGTGGGTGCCTATATGTGCGCGGTGGTGCTAGTGGGTGTACTCGGATTCTCTGCCTGGTCCGGAGGTGTTTGGGGAGCTGAGTACCTGTGTGGTAGTGGTGGTGGTGGTTGTCTTTGGGCCTCTGCCGGTGGTTGTGGTGGTGGCAGTAGTGGTGGTTACGACGCCGATGCCTCAAGTTGTCATCTGCATCTCCAGGAAAAAGTAAGACGGTCTTCCTCTGTGTGTGTTTGCATGTGTGTGTGTGTGTGTGTGTGTGTGTGTGTGTGTGTGTGTGTGTGTGTGTGTGTGTGTGTGTGTGTTGAGTGTTTTATTCTTTATCTGTAATTATTTTTTTATTTATTTTGTTTATTCTTTGGGTTTTTCTTCTTTTCTCCTTTCTTTCCTTATTTTCTATTTTTTTCTCTTCGTGTGCTTTTTATTTTACTTATTTATTTATTTATTTATTTATTTATTTATTTATTTATTACTTCTTTCTCCTTACCTAGTGTCTCCTTTTTAATCTCCTTTCCGTGTGTTTTCTTTCGATCTTTTTTCTTCACTTTCGATTTTCTGCTTCCTATTGTTTCTTTCACCGTTTTCTTTTTCAATAGAGCTTGTCATATATAAGAAACTGAAATGACCTTTGAAATAATGTAAACTTTTAATGAACTTACATATTATTATTGGAACGTTTTCTTCACATATGATATACAATTAAACGTCTCTACAAATGATCAATAAACCAATATACTCATTATTTACATATTTATTCATTCACTTACTTATTGTATTCATTATCAAGAGAAATGTTTGTGTGTTCATTATTCCGAGAAGTCAATTAAATCATTACTCATCCTTAGAATTTTACTGTTTGCATCAAGTTCTGCAAGCTGAGTGTGTCCTTGTTAATTTTCCTGGTGTTCGTAACCCGAGAAAAACGGTTGTGTGGTAAATCTAATGGGGAATTATTGCGCTCCCACTTTCACTGTTTTGTTTCACGTACGGTCAGCTCAGTGTGTCCTTGTTGTTTGTTGTATTGCTGGTTTTAACTTCTGCCGGTGATCCTAACCTAAGGAAGATTTGCTATGTGGTAACTCTACTGTGAAAAGTCATGTATTGTTGCACTTCATTATAAAATTCTCCTCACTCTCACTGTTTGTTCGACGTTCGGTAGAGGAGCAGCGTGTCATGGTTACAGTTTATCTTTTACTTCCCGGGTATTTATAACGTAGAGTTGTGATTCTATTGTAAAAAGTCATTTATCATTTCAGTCCACTATAAATTTCTCCTAACTCACTATCCATTGTTTGTTTCACGTTCGGTATAGACGCAGTGTCATGGTTACAGTTAATCCTTTACTTTTCCGGGTGT
>NC_059272.1:4499791-4504791 GCF_017591435.1 Portunus trituberculatus | reverse complement strand
TGCTTTTCTGACTTCCAACTTATCCAATAATCTTCCAATATCCTCTTTGTGCACTGCGATCTCCTGTAATCCTTGTTAATCCTATGTCCTATTAGGTTCTGTGAAATCATCTTCTGCAGTGAACACCGTTTTGAAGCTCATTCATTATATCACACATTTCCTTCTGTTTGGTATGTGTGTGTGTGCGTGTGTGTGTGTGTGTGTGTGTGTGTGTGTGTGTGTGTGTGTGTGTGTGTGTGTGTGTGTATGTGTGTGTGTGTGTGTGTGTGTGTGTGTGTGTGTGTGTGTGTGTGTGTGTGTGTGTGTGTGTGCGTGCGGGCGTGCGGGCGTGCGTGCGTGCATGGGCGCGTGTTTGTGTGTGTGTGTGTGTGTGTGTGTGTGTGTGTGTGTGTGTGTGTGTGTGTGTGTGTGTGTGTGTGTGTGTGTGTGTGTGTGTGTGTGTGTGTGTGTGTGTGTGTGTGTGTGTGTGTGTGTGTGTGTGTGTGTGTGTTCGTTAGCATTAGTTTTAGTTGTTTTTAAGTCTCTCTCTCTCTCTCTCTCTCTCTCTCTCTCTCTCTCTCTCTCTCTCTCTCTCTCTCTCTCTCTCTCTCTCTCTCTCTCTCTCTCTCTCTCTCTCTCTCTCATTAGATTATCACAACCAACTGTTGTACTTCTCACCCCTTCCATCACCTCCAATACTTCCTCATTTCCTCCTCATCCTAATCCATCTAAGGCTCAAAACTCACCAACAAACACTAGATCATCATCTACCCTTACCTTGTCACTCTTCTTCACTCTCCATACTAGTTAGCGATAGTTTTAATCTCACTCTCCTTACATGTTCCGGGTGCGTCGGGCTATTAGTATGCAGGTTCGATTAGGAGAGAAGCCGTGCGAGTCGTGTAGTCATGTGGTACGCTGGTGTTATCAAGCAGCGGGCATGCATTCGTGCGTGTGGTGTGCGATCAATTGTTTACCTCCCCCTGCTGTCTGCTACTCTTTCGTATACTTCCTTGCCGCCCCTCACTGCTAAACAAACCCCCTAACTGTATACTCCTACCTGCTGCTGTTATAAGTTGTGATCCAGGGGGAATGATAAAGGGAGAGGGATCAGCAGACCTTCGCTTGTTCATGTTTTAGTGCGGGAAATGTAACTCGAATCGTCTTATTGTTGTTTGTCGTTTGTTGATAGGTATGTTGGATTACTTTGAATATTATTTGTTTGGATGCAGAAAATAAACAGAGTATTGAATTAATGTGTCCTGTTACAGAGATACGATGAGATTAAGAGATCAATAAAAGTTAGTAATAATTATGCAAGAGTTAACAAATACTCTCAGTCATTCATCCCTTTCTCTGGTAAACTCAGGAGCTCCCTACCTGCTTCTCTTTATCCATCTTCCTGTTACCTGAACACATTTAAGAGGAAAGTTTCAAGACATTTATCCCTTTCTTTTGGCTAAACTGGTTGGGGACAGATATTTAAGTGACTTTTTTTATATATATTTTTGTTGTCCTTGGCCAGATTTCCCTCTTACATAAAAAAATAAATAAATAAGTAAATGAATGTTGTTCGTGTGTGGTTATGAGTGGAGATGTTCTTTAGCAATGAAATGTTATTGTTCAACTAGTTTCGTCTTTATTCAAGTGATTAAGAAAAGAGCTTGTCTGTCCTTAGAAAATTATGTGACAGGTCTTTCTGTTGTACTGTAAATGAAAGCTAAAACGCCCGTAAGGTTAAAGAAAATGTATGTACGTATGATAATTGTGAACAGCAGTACGAGTTGCTGTATCCTTTCCGTCTTTCTTGTTGTGTGTGTGTGTGTGTGTGTGTGTGTGTGTGTGTGTGTGTGTGTGTGTGTGTGTGTGTGTGTGTGTGTAGGAAGGGTGTCGTTATTTAAAGAGCGATGCTACGTGTTTATAAATGGATTTGTTCATATTTTTTGTCTGACAGAACATTGTGTGGTATTTTTCTTGATTTTAGATATGTGGGCTGTGTGCGATTTTTATTTCTATAGTCTTATGAATGGAGGCATGCTTTGTTTTGGCAGTAGGTGATTTCACATTCATATATTTGATTCGAAATGAGTGTTTGAATTTTTGTATTTGCCCTGGAATGATTTGAGTGTTTAACTTCTTGAAATCTGCTGCTGTTTTGCCTTTTGTACGTCCCGTAAACTGGAATGAAGGTTAATTGTAAATGGTAACTTTGTTTATATAAATTAATGTGATTGCAATACTTATTTATATTATTTTTTTCTTGAAATTATTTGTTATTACATTTTCTTTAAACTTACGGGCGTTTTTACCTTTCATTTTTCCGTACAATAGAAAGATCTGTCATACAATTTTCTAAGGACAGACAAGCTCTGTTCTTAATCACTTGAATAAAAACGAAACTAGTTGAATAATGAACAAAGCAGTATGTAGCTCGGCTGTTGGTTATGAAGGGAGACTAATGACGTAACAGGCGCCAGCAGAACAGGTCTTGGGAAGAAGCAGCAGCAGCAGCAGCAGGTTGCCATGAGAGGAGGCAAACTGCGGCGCCCATGACAGTCTGGGTGGCGCAGCGCTGAGGTGACAGAGGCCTCGGGTGGGTTCCGTGCAGTGGCGTGGCGTGGTGTGGGAGTGATGAGGTTAGGACGTGGACTGCACCATCACACCAATCATCGCTTAGTGTTCCCCTTCTTATTGTTTTATCCTGAAACACCGCTGCCCGCACCTACGCTATCTTAAAAAAAACCCTAGTGGAAGTGACACGTGTTTTTAAGGAATTTTTCATTTAATTAAATAATTTATTTATTTATTAATGTACAGTTCTAGTGACAGAATAACAACGCAACATTATTAAAAGGGAAAGCCAGTCTTGAGAAATACATTAGTGAAAATAGTCGTGATGAAAGAGTAAAGTGTGTTTTCAAATGTATTTTTTTACGGTTCCATTTTAAGATTACAAACATTACCTTATCAACGGAAAGAAATAGGCTGGTGCTCTTTGTAAATAGTAGTGGTGAGAAGGCAGTTTTTTTTTTTTTTTTTTTTTTTTTTTTTTTACCGGTGTAATGACAGATTAGCAACTTCACATTATTAACAGGGAAAGACTGCCTTGAGAAGTAGGTTAGTGAAGATAGTCGTGGTGAGAGAACAGAGAGTTATATCAATTTCTTTTTCTTTCTTTTTTCTTTTTACGGTTTTAGTTCGAGATTGGCAACATTCCATTATTAACAGAGAAAGAAAGGAGTAGGTTTGATGGTCTTTGTAGGCTTTGAAAATAGTGGTGAGAGAGCAAGGAATTTTATTTTATTCATCATTATTATTATTGTTTTTTTTTTTTTTTTTTTTTTTTTTACCGGTCAAATTATATATTAGCAGCATTACATTATATACAAGGAAAGCCAGTGATGAGTAATAGATTAGGTGAAAATAGTCTTGGTGAGAGAACAAAGAGTTATTTCAAGTATTTTTCTTTCTTTTTCTTTTTACGGCTTGGTGACATATTAGCAACATACGTACACTACATTATTAACAGGGAAAGGGAGTGTTGAGTATTAAGTTTGGTGATCTTTGCCGGCTTCGAAAACAGTCACGGTGAGAAATCAAAGCGTATTTTCAAAGGGTGTATTTTACGGTTTTAGTTTGAGATTAGCAGCATTACATTATTAACAGAGAAAGAAATAGGTTTTGTGGTCTTTGTGGGCTTCGAAAACAATCGTGGTGAGAAATCAAAGCGTATTTTCAAAGATGTATTTTGCGGTTTTAGTTTGAGATTAATAACATTACATTATTATCAGAGAAAGAAATAGTTTGGTGGTCTTTGAGGGCTTTGAAAACAGTCATGGTGAGAGAACAAAGCATATCAGAACACACCACGGGTTAGTGCGTCATAGTAACTGGTAAGTGCTGTCCCTGTACCCACAATACGTACTACGCTATAGAAAATATTTAGGACGGATTTGCCTTGTGGCGGTTTCAGATTCCTTTCTGTGTATGAGTTGGTGCGTGAGTGTAGAGTGGAAGATCACGTGTGTGTTAGTTGGGTATGGCTCATCTGATAGCTTCGCCTATCATGTTAGTCATTGGCTTTGTGGATATGATGTGTATTTCTTTTCCTATTCTTAGTTTTGTGTGTTTATTTGTTTTAATTTATATTTTTGTCATGTGAAGTGAGTAAGCCGGTAGTCATTCGTCTGGCGGATTTATTATTATTCTATCTATTTATTCCTTTATCTACTATTTATTTATTTATTTATTCATTTAGGCATATGTTATATTCGTGTATTTTCATTTCTTTATTTCACTTCATTTAATTAATTATTATTTTTTCTCATTAAAATCTTGCCACACCTCACATCTAAATTGCACTCCACTCGAGATATCTATTTGCTTATCTATTATTATCTTTTATTATTATTATTATTATTATTATTATTATTATTATTATTATTATAATCATTATTTTTTTTATATATTTTTGTTTATTTTCTTATTTTTGGCTCTACACCTGTCTTTAAACATACTACAGACTACAGCAGACACCAGTAATCTCTCTCTCTCTCTCTCTCTCTCTCTCTCTCTCTCTCTCTCTCTCTCTCTCTCTCTCTCTCTCTCTCTCTCTCTCTCTCTCTCTCTCTCTCTCTCTCTCTCTCTCTCTCTCTCTCTCTCTCTCTCTTACAATATCTTTAGGAATATGAATTGTTGGTTTTAACAAAGAAAGGGCTATTTATTGAGTAGTAGTAGTAGTAGTAGTAGTAGTAGTAGTAGTACTATTAATAGTAGAAGTAGCAGCAGCAGCAGCAGCAGCAGCAGCAGCAGCAGCAGCAGTAGTAGTAGTAGTAGTAGTAGTAGTAGTAGTAGTAGTAGTAGTAGTAGTAGTAGCAGCAGCAGCAGCAGTAGTAATAGTAGTCGTAGTACGTAGCAGCAGTAATAGTCGTCGTCGTCGTCGTCGTCGTCGTCGTCGTCGTCGTCGTCGTCGTAGTAGTAGTAGTAGTAGTAGTAGTAGTAGTAGTAGTAGTAGTAGTAGT
>NC_059272.1:4479791-4494791 GCF_017591435.1 Portunus trituberculatus | reverse complement strand
TCTCTCTCTCTCTCTCTCTCTCTCTCTCTCCTTCCTTTCACTATGGGCCCGGAGCGAAAGTCAATTAACTTCGCCCACCCTGTGAGGTAGAAAAGGAAACCATGGCAACGAGTGCTGTATTATAATGCCTTTCAATTGATGCTCTTTTGTTCGTATGTTTGTGTGTGTATGCCTCGCTCTTTCTAAGGGATTTTTTTTTTATAGATTTTCTTTTTTCCTTGTCTTGTCTATTCGCGATTTGCGTTTATTCATGGGAAGCAGAAATAACAGTCAAGGAGATGTTTTTGCGATGTAATTAGTGTTAACCTAGTTTTCTTCAGGCTCTGGATCGCTGCTGCATAATGACCGAAGTGACCTTGGATAACCCTCTTCCTCTCTCCTCGCCCTCCCCTCTCTCCTTCCCCTCTTCCCATTCTTCCCCCTCTCCTATCTCTCCCGTCTTTCCTATCACAGTATCATTAGCTTATATATCTCCCCTCTCCCTCTCCTCCCTCCTCTTCTTCCTCTTCCTCCTCTTCCTCCACCCTTAGCTCCGTAACTCATGTTTTTTTTTTTTTGGGGGGGGGGATAGAGGATGTGGCGGGTAAGGGCGGGATAGTGGAGGGAAGGGTATCAAAGTTAAGGTGAAATCTTGATTGTCCCTTTAAAAAATTCTCTCTCTCTCTCTCTCTCTCTCTCTCTCTCTCTCTCTCTCTCTCTCTCTCTCTCTCTCTCTCTCTCTTATTAGTCTTTTATTATCAAGTTAATGTTAAGTTTAAAAATACTGGAGGTTTTTATTTACCTTTGAATTGTAATTTTTTTATTTGTGATATTTTTTTTCTTCATTCATTTTTTGGATCTTATTTTTTTATCTGTTTTGTCTGTATGATGATGATGATGATAATGATGATAATGACAACATCATCAACACCACCACCAGCACCAATAACAACAACAACAGCAATAACTAACACAAAAATTACAACAGCAGCAACAATGAAAACCGTGACTTCTCTTCTCATTGTCAGTCTATTTTTGTGTTTATTTAGTATTTACTTTATTCCTTCTCTTCCTCTTCAAGGTCAGTCTTTTAATTACTCCCGTCTCCTCAGTTCCCATAATTACCTTGATAATTAAACACGTGGAAGAAGAGAAAAGGAGGAGGACGAGGAAGAAAAAGAGGAAGAATGAAGACGCTAAGTTTGTTATTGTTTAGTATCGGTGTGTTTATCTACTTTGAAACAATCCTAGGCTGTCTGAAAATAGCCTTGAGACTACTAAATGGTGATGTCATGAGGTGTAAGGCCACTGATAACACTCCCCAAGTACGACAAAGATAAGATAACACCAGATAACAACACTACATCCTGCACGTTGTTTTAAATGCGATTGGTGACTTACTATTATGCACGATACTTTTTACCACCACAAGTACGACGACAGTGTTGCTCCCCTGTGTTCCTAATGAGTTGACTTGCGGTACCATATGAATGAAAAAATAAAAAAGGAGAAAGAAAAGAAAAACAAAATTGTTACTATTGTTTGACGTGTTTGTGTTCATGTACCATATACAACAAATGTTTGTGTGTATGTGTGTGCACCCATTATGGTCACAATAGCAAAGATTACGTTATTTTTTTTTTTTTTTAAGGAGGTTGTGACATTGGTTGTGAAGGTCTTTTTTTTTTTAAGGCAATGTGTGTGTGTGTGTGTGTGTGTGTGTGTGTGTGTGTGGTTGTAATTCACCTCGGTCGTCTGCTGGTCACCCAGCCAGTCTTCCCCATTACGGAGCGAGCTCAGAGCTCATAGACCGATCTTCGGGTAGGACTGAGACCACAACACACTCCACACACCGGGAAAGCGGGGCCACAACCCCTCGAGTTACATCCCGTACCTATTTACTGCTAGGTGAACACACCCCACACATTAAGAGGCTTGCCCATTTGCCTCGCCGCGCCGGGACTCGAACCCGGCCCTCTCGATTGTGAGTCGAGCGTGCTAACCACTACACTACGCGGTGTGTGTGTGTGTGTGTGTGTGTGTGTGTGTGTGTGTGTGTGAGTGCGTGTGCGTGTGTGTTTGTGTGTTAGAGGGGTTCACATAATAATGTAGGTCTCTCTCTCTCTCTCTCTCTCTCTCTCTCTCTCTCTCTCTCTCTCTCTCTCTCTCTCTCTCTCTCTCTCTCTCCGTGACTTTTTATTAGCTTTTCCCCTAACAATTGTTTAAGCTTTTGTTTTTCTTCCTTCTGGTGTGTGTGTGTGTGTGTGTGTGTGTGTGTGTGTGTGTGTGTGTGTGTGTGTGTGTGTGTGTGCATCAACTTTTTTTCTTCTACAATGTAACGAGTATAATTTTGCTGAGACCTGTTTTAGGTCTCTCTCTCTCTCTCTCTCTCTCTCTCTCTCTCTCTCTCTCTCTTTGACGGGTATCAAACAGCGGTCACAAACAGTTATTGCATATATTATGACAGAATCTGGTATGGGGACTGAGGTCATGGCAGAGACTGTAGCACAATTGTTTTCTCTTAATATATTCATGTCTTCTTATTCTTAGTTTATAAGAAGCAATACATATGATCACAAAACAGGTCTTAGGAATCTGGCTGCCTTCATCCCATTTACGTTTAAAGACACGAAAATATGAACGCAAAAAAAAAAAAAAAAAAAAAAAATTAGTCGTGTAGAAATAAATTAAGTATAAAATGTTTGAAGTAGATTGTAAGAATGTTTAATTATGTGCCACTTTATACCTATATCCAACGTTAGTTTAATTTATCAACCTTTGTTTAAATATATTACTATGAGAAAGAAAGGATAAGCCAGTTAATTCTTGCAGGTGTTCAGGAGAAACCTAGGAGGGAGCAGCATGCGCGGGTACATGTGTGTGTGTGTGTGTGTGTGTGTGTGTGTGTGTGGTGAACAAGTGCTGTGTTCGTGCGTGTGTACGTACGTCTGGGCAAGGGAGGGAACGAGTTGGTGGCAGAGCAGAGGCAAGAGAGGAGTCAGTGGCGCGTGTGGTCACAGTGAGCTTCATCGCAGCCGCGTCAAGCTGGAGGAGGCCACCCGTCTACCACTCCTGCTCCTCTCGCGATAGTGTTGTCTTACTCCTATCCCTCATCTCTCTCTGTGAACTTGTGCCGCTACACCATACACACGCACACTAAGATGTACGTACGAGTTATATGTGCTTGTGTGTTTCCTGTAGAAAGTTGTGGAATAGTAGAAAGTGACAGGGGTGTGGTAGGTGAGTGTGGTGGGGGCTGGAGAGCGCACCAGACGAGGTTATGCTAGGAATGAATGGTGATTTCTCTTCATAAATGTGATCTTGTATTTCCTGCTCAAACATGTAGATCAGTGCATGTATACACACGTTTTATGTATGAGTGTGTCTCCAGGTGGGCTTGTGGTGGGGTGAAGTGGCATTACTTTTGCTCTGTGTGATCCTCGTGTTTGTGATGAGGGCCGTGGGTCGTGGTGTGGGGAGGGAAAGAGGTCACTCGTCATGAAATCAATCAATCACTGCATACATGATAATTATTATTATTTCTAGACCGAGGGGCAATCGTGTTAAGTGTGTAAAGCAACGTGAAAGTGTTGCCGCTCACTGTGGTGTTTTCAAATGGTGTACCTCGCTATTTCCTCGTTGTTGTTAGCCTGTCATGAGTCTGTGGTGAAATTTCTCTTACGGCTCTGCGTGCTGCCATGCACGTTTTTAATTTCCATCAGAAGTCTTTGCTGAAAGAACGAATAAAGAATCAGCTGATACAAAAGTTCTTTCCTTCACTCACAATACAGACTGCCAGAAGCTGCGATATGATCAAAACATTTTGGAGCGACATTGAAAGTTTCTTCCACAAACTGTTGTTTTCCTCATGGTGTTTACTCCATGACTACAAAACCTGTGTTAAAACTACCCAACTGTTTTCTTGATGAAAGTAAAGAGGTGTTTACCGAATACGTGAGTCTAGGTTTGGTGACAGAGCGGTAAAGTGACGGGAGGTGACGAAGGTAGGTGAAACTGGCGGCGTGAGGGCGGTAGCGCGGTACGTGCTGCCCTCTCGCTCCCAGCTGACTCAGTGTTCATCCGGGCCCCGTGAATATGGTGACAGTGCCTCTCTATATCTCGGATTTATCCCCATAATCTACCGCTATTTTTAATCCTAGACGATAAATATCATTATGAGATAAAAGCTAATACATTCAACATAGTTCGTGAGTGGAGACTTAAGGTGCTGGTGAAGCAGGTAAGGTGATAACTGCAAATTTGTGCAGGTCTGTCAGACTCGGTTCGAGCTCTTGTTATTGTTGATTCCAAGATGGCTGGCTTTCAGTCTGAATAGAGCAGTACTGATGTGAATATCTGCCCTCGTCTCTTGCAGGATGGAGTTAAGGGTTGGCAACAAGTATCGTCTAGGACGGAAGATAGGAAGTGGATCCTTCGGTGACATCTATTTGGGTGAGTACAAGTTGAGCTAACAAAGGGTTGAAGGGGAAACTAGAGGGAAAGGGTGTGAACGGAGAGGTGGTGGTGGGACTTAGCTGCCCAGCGCCTCACTTGACAAAGGGAGACACTAACAAAGCGCAGGGCTGTGTTCCTCCTCGGGGGGCGCGAGGTGAAGGCCTGCCGAGGGAGGGAGGAATGCTGCCCCGCCATTACAACCCGGGGCCTAACAGTGGATCGTTACTACAAATTATTCCTCGCTACTCCATTCTCTGATTCCTGGATGTGTTTATTTATTAACTTGTTTCTTAATGTTGGCGATGTGGTATTTTTGTGTGGATGAGGGGTGACTGTGCTGTTATGTGGTGGTACTGTTAGACTTTTACTCCAGGGTGTTAGCTGCACTCAGGCAGGCAAATATCAGGCAGACTAACTGACCCAGGTTCACTCACCTGCTTGGTCTAGTCACCTGCTGTGTTCCGCTAGACTTAGGTCATGGTTTAGCATGTTAAATATGCAAAAGCTACATACAAAATATAAAGAGAAGGCAGGCCTACCTTGTCAAATATAGGCCATTGCAGTGGGGGGAGGGAGCGAATCACGAGTAAGCCTAACCATTATCTCAAGTGTGACCTCAAGCCTGCCAGAAGTGTTCCCTGCCCCCTCAGTGATCGCTGATGACACATGCTCAGTATGCCCGTGGGTCCTTGTTGATGGTACTGTGCTCACTCAGTGCATACTAATTACTCAGTTTCACTCTGCTTTCACTGTTAGTCCAGTTATATGGTTGGCTGCAGTGTTGTGGTGCTGCCTTGTAGGGAACACCTTTCTCATGTTGATATTGCTTTGTTATTTGGGTGAGTGGGTCTCTTAGTGTGGGGTTGCTTGATGAGAGTGGATCAAGTGTGTAGTGCCTTGCAAATGATTGGCATAGTTATGTATCATAATGTTTAGTTTTTTAGGTTTATCAATATTAGACTTTATTGGTGCATCTTACAATCACTAATATATTTATTTATTTTCTATATTAATAGCTGTCTATTATGTGCTTATATGTTTATGCGTTTGTTGCACCTGCTAGGTGACTAAGCAAGTAGGATTCATCAGTCACTTGCATTGCAATGATGGGTCACATGATGATTGGAGCAAAGCTGCTCTACATGAACCAAAAATGAGAGGATTAGTTGTTCATATCTTTGTCATCAATATGAGTGTTGTACTGTATATATATATTTATATGCATTTGGTGTGAGGCATAATTTTAGGTCATCGGTCATGCTGAGATACAGATGACATTATGCAGCATTTATGGTCTGATTCCTTGTGGTCATTATTGTTATAGGTTATTGTGGTGGTGGACAGTAGTGATCTGAGCATGCAAAGGTGAAAACAGTGTGTACTGAGTCAATTGCTGGGTTGGCATCTCTATAGAGGCAGTAAACTTTTGGTGTTATCACTTGACACCTTCAGGAACTTCTTAAAGAACAACAACTTCAAAACAGTTATCAGAAATCACTCAGTAATTGGTTATGAACACAGGTATTTGCAAACATTAAGTTGTCTACCCAAATACCGATTTCCTGTGTGGTGACAGCGCCATGACCTCGTTGTTGTGGTGCCAAGACGCCACTGAATTAAACAACCCTTGTTGTTGTCTTGCTTTAACATTACTGGTGACAATTTTGATACATGTTAAGGCTTGAAGTATAGATTTCTGTATTGTATTGCCTTTCTCTTAGATTGCTTGGTGCTTGCAGTGTCATTTGAACACTGCATTCTTTTGAGCCAGAAGGCGGTGGCATAGTGGATAAGGTGGTGAGCGTGGGATCGGGCAGATGTCCACGCGTAGGTTCGAACCCCACCATGTACAGCCTTAAAACACTTTGCCATTTGTCGACTGGTTTAAAGTTACCTACATGTCACCATGATACCCAGGTTCTAGGTGGTTACACTCAAGATGAGCTTGGGCGGTGACATGGGCCCTAATATGGGTAGCACTATAAATAAAATTGCCTGCACCACTAATGGGCGGAAGCTGAACAGCGCTTCCCATACACTCTTCAAGTGTGCCTACAGGCGCTATAGGCCTTACTGTAAAAAAAAAATAATAATAAAAAAAAAAAAAAAAACTTGATGGACTGAGTTGTATGTGCTGGCCAAACACTAACCAGGTTGCTGCTGTTCTTTGTTGCTAGTGTAATATTTACTTTAAGTGAGATTGGCTGAAGTTCTGCTCTGTTTCATGCACCTACAGACCACTTTCACCACTGGCTGGAAGAGACATTTTCATCATTGGGTTCATCCCGGTAAATGTGTGAGTCATGGTTGGTGTTTTGATCTGTTGTTGTGTGTTGGTGCATGACATTTGCAAGTGATGGTACATTGGGAAATTTATTTGATCATTGGGGAATGCATTTCTGGACCCAGTGAAGTGAATTAATAGGTTAAAATATTGTTTGGAGCCTGTTGTTAGGTGGCTATCCATGGGAAAATGCAGTTATGTGTAGTCAGCAAATTTATTGTGCAGTTAATGTTTTGGCTTGTGTTTATTTAATGCAGTATATCTGTCAAAGAAGAAAGTAATGTGATTGATAGACTGATTTTAATTCAGGAAATATATCAATAGCTGTAGGGGAGTAAGGTAGCTAATATAGGTAATAATGAACATCTGGCATATTTATCAGCATATATAATTGTTCTTACCTCTATGGGTAAAACATTTTGATAGGTTGATACAAGTTCAGGAAGTAGATGGATCTATCAAGTAAGTAGCTTAGATTTTGAAACATCCTGTTAGCTCTGGCATTTAGATAGCTCATATGAAACATCCTGTCTGCCTGATGACTTTACTGTTACTTTTCAATATATTACTTGGGTGTAAAGAGGAGAGAAAGTCTTTCCTGTGAGTGAGTGTTGTGATCTTAGGAAATATCAGATATGACTTTTACAGGTAAACCTTTACCAGTCGGTGAATGTGTTTGCCTTTATCCTATTTCTTGACGTCAGGATCAGGAAGGCCTGGGTCTGGGGAGGCAACCATTGTCCTATTGTTCAATGTTGCACCTGTGGGTGCATATATAAACATTGCAACCTGCCACTGTTTACTTCTAAACTCTTTCACTGCAAGACATCTTTTCATGTAAACATTTGCAATTTAAAAAAAGATGGTTTTGTAGCATAACAGACAATCTCTCTCTCTCTCTCTCTCTCTCTCTCTCTCTCTCTCTCTCTCTCTCTCTCTCTCTCTCTCTCTCTCTCTCATAGTCTATCTAGTTAATTAATCTTCACTGTTCTGCTTCTTAACAAAGGATGGCCATGGAAGTGAGAGGGTTAAGTCTAGTAGTGTGTGGGTGTTGGAGATTATTGATGATGCCGTTTGGAGGAATATAGTCACAGGTTGTTAGGTGGTAGTTGTTGGACTGATACCACTATTGGAGCTCGGGGATTATAGGAGCAATGTAGTAAGCTCAAGATAGTCGGAAGTGAGTCAGTCAGTATGATGTCAGGAATTGTTTGATAGTTGAGGGATGACTTAGGAGTGTTTGTGAGGCTATACCACTAATACTGCACACACATACATACACACCTAGCTGCAAGCGTTCAACTTCGATATTTTGTCGTGAGGAAAAACACTTGACTGAAATACCAGCGGTGGCAGTACGTAGCAATAATAATAATAATCGTAAACACTTCAGGCGTATATGTGAAAAAAAAAAAAGCTTTATAAGAAGTTGTTTTGTAATTAGAGTTTAGAGATTAATTATGAGAATGTAAACAGTATGAGATTTTTTTTTGTGTCGTGTGTGTGTGTGTGTGTGTGTGTGTGTTAGAGAGAGAGGGAGAGAGAAATATATATATATATATATATATATATATATATATATATATATATATATATATATATATATATATATATATATATAGTTACTAAGTGAGGCTACAGAATTGTGATAAAGCTCTTGTAGTTTTGTCTTAATACTACTCGCGCGCGCGTGTGTGTGTGTGTGTGTGTGTGAGCGAGCGAGCGAGCTAGGTAGGGTGCCACTGAATAACGGAGAGGACTGAACACTGCCGCTAGGGAGGAAGAAGAGAAGGGAGATGTGGTGGTGGTAGTTCAGTAGGTGACCGACCCAACGGAACACACGCACACACTGTTCTCAATACGCAGATCAACTAACCCCCCCCAACCCTACCACCCCTTCTCCACTACATCAGCTCACGTCAATTGCGTTCAGTGTTTAAACAGTTAATCCCCCTCCCCCCATCTCCCACCCTCCTTCCCGCCCCACGCCCACCCCCTTTGCCTTTGCTAGTTGGCTTACCGACTCATCCAATCATTGCCTCGCGTTATGGAGAGGCCTCATTTGATTGGCTGGAATGTCTAGGAGGTGTTTTCTGTTTGGTTTTCTCTCTTTAGGGTAGACTAGGATCTCTCTCTCTCTCTCTCTCTCTCTTGTACCATCATTATATTATTTACATCATCATATACTACTACTACTACTACTACTACTACTACTACTACTACTACTATATTATTACTACTACTATACTACTACTACTACTACTACTACTACTACTACTACTACTACTACTACTACTACTACTACTACTACTACTACTACTACTACTACCACCAACAACAACAACATATCGCTCATCATTATCTTTGTTGTTCTAGATTGTAAGTTGGAATTTGTTTTCTGATCATACGTTTGAAAACCACCACCTTTCGTCTTTTTTTTTTTTTTTTTTTCTTCTAGCTTTATCATATAGCTACATTTTTTTTTTAACATTTCCTACATTATAAACGTTAGAAATACAATTCGACACACACTCGTAAAAAAAAAGTATATGTTCTCAATTTCCTGGAAGCAGCCGTGCCTTTCCTTTCCTTCATGGGATGTCACTGTGGTCATTTAGACGGGAATTTACCGTGTATGTGTGTCTCAGGGAAATCCCTTCACTGATAGTCATATGATTCTTGGGAGCAGTGGCTGTGTTGGAAGGATGGATGAGTGAACTAAGGTTGTGTGGTGGCTGTCTCTCCCTTTCCTTCCGTTAGTGGGACGAGAGAGAGAGAGAGAGAGAGAGAGAGAGTATAAGTGGAAATGGCAGTGTGTCAGCGTTTATTTATTGTTAAGGTTAGCAAGTCCTTACCAGCTCCTTCCATAGACATAACAGACGTGCTTCTCCTCCTCCTCCTCCTCCTCCTTTATCTCCGTCTCCTCTTCTACCTTCTCTTCCTCTATCTTTATTCCTTTTTTCATCTTCTAGCTCCCTCATCATCTTGTATCTTCTCTTCACCACCTTATTTCTCCACCGTTCCTTTCTCTTACCTCCTCCTTTCTTGTTGTATTTTTTCTCCTCTTATCACTACCTTTCTCCTCTTCAGTCTCCTTTGTCTCACCTCCCTTTCACCGGCATAAATGATTTGGGGGTTAATTTAGAAGGGCACAATAAGAGAGAGAGAGAGAGAGAGAGAGAGAGAGAGAGAGAGAGAGAGAGAGAGAGAGAGAGAGAGGAGGTAGGTGGAGTAGTTGGAAAAATAATATTAATCACCAGGGTATTTAAGCCTTTCTACCCCCGTTTATCGACATGACAGGCCGGAAGCAGGTGTGACGCTTATTTCCAGGTGCAGGTGTTCCTCTCTTTCTAGGATTTGGCTCTAAACAAAGCGCCTCTTACGCCACGCTGACGCAGACGTAGTGCGGAAACGGAAGGATGAGACACACTGGGGAAGGAGAGGCTTAGACGCAGTGACGACTTGTACGGAGTGAAAGATTATCGTAGTGCATGAGATAAAGCAGTCTTCAGTAGCATTTTCTGACATTACTCTTCACAACACTACTGTTTTTGAAAGACCACAGAAACCATTTGCATGGTTTTCACGGGTGTATCTTCGTTGATAATTGTAGAAGTATTGTTAAGCTGTCTCTAGAGCCGTAACACTCCTAAATACACATGTAACTTGAGCTGTACAGAAAGTTTTGATCAGAGATGTGACGCAAGTGGATCAGAGTACGGTGCTTGGATTGTAGTTACAGGGAGAATTTTCATACTTGAGCTCAATTTTAGATACTTATTTTCTCGTACTATACAAACTGCAGTGTAAAAAATAATAGTAATAAGGTGAAGTATAAGTATTTTGTTTGTTTGTTTGTTTGAGAGAGAGAGAGAGAGAGAGAGAGAGAGAGAGAGAGAGAGAGAGAGAGAGAGAGTTAACAGTAGTGAGGAAGTAAGTTCTAGGGAGAGTAGGAGGGAATCGTCGGCAGGGAAGTGGTTGGTAAGGTCACTCGTGGACTAGCGAGGTCAGTGTGTGTGTGTGTGTGTGTGTGTGTGTGTGTGTGTGTGTGTGGTAGTGGAGGGAGGGAGGTAGATAATTAACAAGAAAGAAAACGGGAGAGATGCGACAACTGCTAAGAAAAGGGAAGAAAAAAAGTGTTAGGAAGAGAAAAATCTGGAAGGAAGGAGGGATGTGCAGACGTATGAATGGATGGTTGATTGTAGGAGGAGGAGAAGGAGGAAGGAAGGAAGAGGAAAAGGAAGGTCACTACGGGCACAGGATCGCGGCAAGAACATCGATGAGGCGTGCTAAGAGGTAGCAGTAGAAATAGGAAGCAAGTCAGGCTGCTGTTTAGTTCGGGGCTTCGAGGTCGTTTTACGTGCGGGGGCGTGGGCGTTGCTGAGAAGAGAGAGAGAGAGTTGGTGTATGGTATAGCGTGTGGCCTTATGTGAGTGTGCGTGTGAGTGTGGGGAAGGCCATAGTACGGATGGGAGTAACGCAGTATGACTCATCAGGCCAGACCTTCAGTCACCCCGCCCTAGCCTGGCCACCTCCCTACACTTGCACCGCGCTCACCTCTCTCTCTCTCTCTCTCTCTCTCTCTCTCTCTCTCTCTCACTCAGGCAGGAGTCGCTAAGGTGGTTGTGAATGGCTGGCAGGGTGTGTAGCTGCAGGCACGGCCACAGCCAGTCCCAGCATCAGTTAAAAACCAGCCAGTAACAGACGGGCACACGGGTGATAGATAGAAAACGGGTGATTTAGGGAACGTTTTGAGTAGAGAGAGAGAGAGAGAGAGAGAGAGAGAGAGAGAGAGAGAGAGAACCTGTCTGTTTTTTCTCCCCCACACACTTTTCTTCCTCAGCACAAGGGACGGAAGGCGGTTGAATAGGATAGATCTATAGATAGATAGACAGACAGACCCCTGAAATTTAAGGGAAGTTGGTAGACCGGCGTAACTTTTTTTTTATATATTTATTTTTTTTATCGAGGACAGAGAGGGACGTTTCGCGGGCGTCTGCTGCCATCTCGTGTCAGTGACCTTGATGCTGCTAGTAGTAGTGGTGGTGGTGGTGATGGAGGTTCACAACGCACCTCAAACCACCTCACTCACACCACTCCGCCATGCCACTTGCTATGTTGCGCACTTCTCTCTGACATTAGTGGTGATGGTGGTAGGGACGACGAGAAGGAGGCAAGGGAGTGGTGGGAGAAGGTAGTTTATGTACTGTACGTGGACATGTTTACGTGTGTGTTTGTGTGTGCTCAACAGCTACGTATCTTAGCCGGTTGTTTGTTTATACTTTTATTTTCAGCTATATTTGAATGAGAGAGAGAGAGAGAGAGAGAGAGAGAGAGAGAGAGATCGGTCATGTGGAAGGAGAGTCAAGATGATTGAAGGTGTGAATCACAGGAATGGAGGTTACTGCTGAAGGAGACGATGTTGTGTGGTTGTGGATCTCTCTCTCTCTCTCTCTCTCTCTCTCTCTCTCTCTCTCTCTCTCTCTCTCGAATAGTGAGTGGCCTCGGCTCTCACAGCTTGGGGCCGATTTCTGAAACTGGTAGTTTTTTTTTTCCCCCGTCGATAAGGCCGCTCATTTGATATACGGCAAGGGGAGGGGGGGAGAGTAGGGGCTTTATGTCATTACCAGATGGAGAAGGAGGAAGAAGTAGATGTGATTAGAACTGTTATTACTATTGTTAATGGCGCTTGTTTGTTGTTCATGTAAAGGAAGATACATTGGGTACAAAGATGGGCCCTTCCTCCTCCTCCTCCTCCTCCTCCTCCTCCTACTACTACTCCTACTCCTACTCCTACTCCTACCACCACCACCACCACCACCACCACCACCACCACCACCATTATACTCGTAGTAAACTAGGCTAATGTCTATAACCACTATTACTACATGTTATAGCTTTCCTGCAAACTGCTGCTGCTGCTACTACTACTACTACTACTACTACTACTACTACTACTACTACTACTACTACTACTACTACTACTACTACTACAACCCCATAAGCCACTCCTGTGTTTTTATCCCTGAACCATGGATGCTGAGAGAGAGAGAGAGAGAGTTGCTTACTGAAGTTACTGTACCTCTCCCCATCCGAGGAAGAGCCATGAGAGTGAGCAGACGGAGGGACAGACAGGAAGACTTGCTTGTTGTTGGTTATTGTTGTTGTTTTTCTTGTTGTTAGTGGTAATGGTGGTGGTAGTGGTGGTGGTAGGGCAAGTGTGTGGCTGGTCAGTCGACGAGTGTTTTTATTTTAATTTATTTTACATATTTTTTCTTTATTTTTTGTAGTACTCGCTGGCAACTCGTTCGGGCGTAACCCATCATTGACTGAGGTGCCAGATAGTAGTATTAAAGAGAGAGAGAGAGAGAGAGAGAGAGAGAGAGAGAGAGAGGTATGCAACATATTAAAGGGATGTTTTATCGTAGTTTACTTTTCTAGCTCATCTGAGGGTCGTTTCATTGGAAGGTTATATACTTGAGTAGTGTCTCTCTCTCTCTCTCTCTCTCTCTCTCTCTCTCTCTCTCTCTCTCTGACCAAAAGCCTGCCAACGTATGCGGAAATTTCTTAGTTGTGTCATTGAGTCAACACACACACACACACACACACACACACACACACACACACACACACACACACACACACACACACATGACCTTAACATAAATCCCGTTAAAAATGGTTCCAACTGCAGCAAGAATAGGGGATGGAAGACTTGCCAAAACCCACAGTACCACTACCAGACAGACGCAAAGCTTGTTTCTTGCCTCGTGGTAGTGTGATGTTGGTAATGGTGGTGGTGGGGGGTGACTTGGCATTGAAACAGTGGCGTCAGGAAGGTTGGGGCTAAGAGAAGGCAAGAGGAGGGAGGGGAGAGGGAGAAGTGGAGGTCAGTAGGTGGATGGGGGAGGAGGAGAAGATAGGGAAGTTTTGTTTGGTGGTGGTGGTGGTGGTGGTAGTAGTAGTAGTAGGGTCTGTGTTCATGTATTAGTCTTTGTTGATGTTTTTGCTCTTGTTATGATTGTAACATTTCTTTTTCTTTCGTGTTTGTCTTTCGTCCTTCAAGTTGCGAGTTTATTTTTATTTTCTTTTTCCTTCTTGGCTGTGACATTACTGATGGCGTAGTATTAGTAGTAGTAGTGATAATACTGGAGTAATAGTAACACACACACACACACACACACACACACACACACACAAGGTTCGTTATGATGACTCTCTCTCTCTCTCTCTCTCTCTCTCTCTCTCTCTCTCTCTCTCTCTCTCTCTCTCTCTCTCTGTGTGTGTGTGTGTTATGGTGGGAATTATCTCTTATAACTGTTAATGCGTCTTCTGTTATGTTCTTTCTTTCTCGCTTACTTTTTTCTTCCTTCCTTCCTTCCTTCCTTCCTTATTCCCTCTGAAGCCGACTGTTCTGTATTTGTTCTGGCTTGTAGTTAGATTATTATTATTATTATTATTATTATTATTAGTTATTGATGAAGTAATATCATTCATACGTATTTCTCTCTCTCTCTCTCTCTCTCTCTCTCTCTCTCTCTCTCTCTCTCTCTCTCTCTCTCTCTCTCTCTCTCTCTGTGTGTGTGTTATGGTGGGAATTATCTCTTATAACTGTTAATGCGTCTTCTGTTATGTTCTTTCTTTCTCGCTTACTTTTTTCTTCCTTCCTTCCTTCCTTCCTTCCTTCCTTCCTTCCTTATTCCCTCAAGTCGACTGTTCTGTATTTGTTCTGGCTTGTAGTTAGATTATTATTATTATTATTATTATTATTATTATTATTAGTTATTGATGAAGTAATATCATTCATACGTATTTCTCTCTCTCTCTCTCTCTCTCTCTCTCTCTCTCTCTCTCTCTCTCTCTCTCTCTCTCTCTCTCTCTCTCTCTCTCTCTCTCAGATCGTGTACAGTCATAATCACGCTCTTCCCCTCACCAAGCAACCAGCCCAAGTGTTTAGGTAACACACACACACACACACACACACACACACACACACACACACACACACACACACACACACACACACACACTTTACCAATATAGAAAAAAAAACATCAACCTTACAGAGAGAGAGAGAGAGAGAGAGAGAGAGAGAGAGAGAGAGAGAGACCCTAACCTAACCTTGTCCCATTACCGGTACAACGAACGAGTTTAATACGAGTTTTACTTAGTAAGGCAAGAAATCGCCACTCACGAGGTCACTGCTAAAACTCTCTCTCTCTCTCTCTCTCTCTCTCTCTCTCTCTCTCTCTCTCTCTCTCTCTCTCTGGTTCATGATCACT
>NC_059272.1:4462291-4464791 GCF_017591435.1 Portunus trituberculatus | reverse complement strand
GGTTATATTGCTCTGGTAAAAGAAAGAATTACATTATTTCTTTGGTCAGGTTAGATTAGGTTAGGTAAGTTAAGTTAGTTGGCTTGCTCTGGTAAACGAAATAATTCTACTCTTTGGTTAAATTAGGTTGAAAAAGGGTTGTCTTGTACTGGTAAAGGAGACAATTGCAATATTTTTTTGATCAGATGAGGTTAGGTTTGGTCTAGGTTGTCTTGCATTGGTAAAGGAGGCGATTCCATTCCTTTAGGTCAGATTAGGTTCTAGGCTAGGTTAGAGGTTATCACAATTAGACTTTTAAAGAAACCCAATTCTAGTCTTTTCGTAAACTATACAACCAAAACGCTCCTTATAATGGTAGACCCCCGAACAAATAGAAGTGTTTGGGTGAGACTGCATCAATAGTGTAGGAAGACTGTGGCGGAACGAGTGGCTGTGAGTCATCGTGTGCCGCCGTGGCGAGGCTGTGCTGTGTGACACGTGCATCGTGGTGTATGGAATAGTTTGTAAGAGATAAAGCGTGATTATGGTAGGAGTAATTAGGATTTGTTTCATATGGAAAGAAAATTGTTATTTATTAGATTAAAGTTGATTAGGGATAAAAGATAAATATAAGAAATTCAACAAAACAAGAGAAAATCAATTGACGAGAGAGAGAGAGAGAGAGAGAGAGAGAGAGAGAGAATCATGAACCGGGAAGGACTTTGTGGTGAAAAGTGACAAGTATAGTTTGAAAATGGAGGAATTTTTTTTATTTTTAAGGAGAAAAAAAATTATGGGTCGTAGAAGATTGTGCTATAAAGGATTAAATGATGTTCTATTAAAGAGTGAAAAGAAGTTATTTTTCTAAGATTTTTATTTATTTATTTATTTTTGTTTTCTGAGAGAGAGAGAGAGAGAGAGAGAGAGAGAGAGAGAGAATCATGGTCCGTGAATGACTAAGATGAGTGATATAATGATGTTTTATAGTGTGGGAAAAATGGTGTAATTTCTGTATTATTTTGTAAGAGGGAAAGGCAGAGGCGTGGAGCGTCAAGTTGTGTGAATCAAGTTAATAATGATAATAATAGTAATAGTGAGAGCAGGTTCCCGGGAAGAGTGACTGAAGGTTTTGCAATAATGACCACAAGCAAATAACAAAAAAAAAAAAGAATGATAGAATAGAAAAAAAAATAATTAGGATAGACCCCACAAAAAAAAAAAGATCAGCTGTGTTTAGCTTTTTGATAGACATAGTAAAAGATAAGCCATGTTTTGCTTTTTATCTTGGTGGTTATAAGATATAAGATCAATAAACGGTCATAAAAAACAGATAGATATAAAGACCAAGTGCCATCTTATACGTGGATTTAAAGAAAAGAGAAGAGTTTAGTAACTCACAGCCGTTCATTGTTGGGGGAGGGACGAGATGTGACTAAGTGTTGGTGTTTGGAACTGTGGCCATTAGTAGGTATAGAAATCATACCAGCGTTATTTTATTTATTTATTTATTTATTTATTTATTTTCCTTGGCTGTAAGAAAGCAAACGTTGATAGCTCTACTACTACTACTACTACTACTACTACTACTACTACTACTACTACTACTACTTATTTCAAGGTGATTTTGAGGAGTACGTGCACTCTCATGCATATATTAATTTTGGAAGAGTGTAAGAAATACAGAAAATACAAACTAATGAAAACACACACACACACACACACACACACACACACACACACACACACACACACACACACACACACACACACACACACACTATATCTATGATGATAATGACATTTCCTAGAGTGGTCATTAGCTCCTCCTCCTCCTCCTCCTCCTCCTCCTCCTCCTCCTCCTCCTCCTCCTCCTCCTCCTCCTCCTCCTCCTCCTCCTCCTCCTCCTCCTCCTCCTCCTCCTCCGTTGAGCTTCCCCTACCGGATGTGGTTGCTGTGAATTTGGTAAGTTTGTGAGCTGCTGCTGCTGTTGTTTGTGGTAGTGGTGGTAGCGATGGTGGTTATAGTGATAATAGTTTTGGTGGTGGTGGTGGTGGTGATGGTGGTGATGGTGATGTATCAGTGGCAAGACTGGCTCAAGGAAGAGATAAGGAGAGATAAGGTGGTATTGGACTCGTGACCCTTGGCATGACAGGGTGACTTGTTGCAACTTTGAGAGAGAGAGAGAGAGAGAGAGAGAGAGATAAAGTTTATATGCCACACGTTCATTAGTCATGGCTGGGGAAAAGGAAATGGTAAATGGTGATACTACTGCTTCTCTCTCTCTCTCTCTCTCTCTCTCTCTCTCTCTCTCTCTCTCTCTCGTAGGAAAGGTAAGGGTGAGGAAATAAAGGATGGAGGGATAATTTTGTTGTTTCTTCCCTCCTCCTCCTCCTCCTCCTCCTCCTCCTCCTCCTCCTCCTCCTCCTCCTCCTCCTCCTCCTCCTCCTCCTCCTCCTCCTGCATATTTCACTAAACTATGCTTTCTCCCTCTGTGTGTGTGTGTGTGTGTGTGTGTGTGTGT
>NC_059272.1:4449791-4452291 GCF_017591435.1 Portunus trituberculatus | reverse complement strand
TTACTCGTCACTTATTTATAGACGGGCGGCGCACTACGGTAGTGTGTGTGTGTGTGTGTGTGTGTGTGTGTGTGTGTGTGTGTGTGTGTGTGTGTGTGAATTGATTAGTCTATTCCTGGCGTGTGTCAGTGCAAGGCTGGCATGTGGAGGCGTTGGTGTTTGAAGGGGAGGTGGAAGAAGAGTAGAAAGAAGGAGGATGTGGAAGAAACAGTGTAGAAAGAGGTAGAGTAGAAGGAAGAATATGGAGGTGTAGGAGGAAGAGGAGCAGGTTGAAGTCAAGAACAGGTGAGAGGAGGAGGAGGAGGAGGAGGAGGAAAAAAAGAAGATTGAAGAACAGAAGGTGGAAGAGTTCAAGTAGAAGGAATATTATGGAGGTGGAGAAGGAGTAGAAAGAGGAGCAGGTGGAAGTCAAGAACCGGAGAAGGGAGGAGGTGGAGGTGGAAGAATGCACCATATGTATTACAGTAAACATTTTGAATCCCAGCCAAGCACGATGATGCGAAGGTTTCCAATGTGTAGTTATGCTCATGATACCGGAGCCACGGGGAAAGTAGGACATTTGTAAGCAGAGATCGAGAATATTCGGGGAAGAGGTGGAGTGGAGTTGCACCAGCGATAAGTACAAACCATACCATGCATTTGGCTGATCAGGGACGTATTTTCTGCATTCTCTTTATCATTATTTATTATTAACCCTTTGAGTACCTTTTGTTTCACCTTTAATTACTTGTAACTTCTGAGACATCTTTACTTGTTCTATGGTTGCCTCCTACCTTTGACCTGGAAAGAAATCGTATGTATTCATTTTTCCTTGGTATTATTTTTAATTTATTTTTTCTTTAGATTATTGTAAAGGTTTCACTTGATCATTGGTTGTGGTGCTGCTATATAATTGTTTTGTGACACAGTGGTAGTTAGTACAAGATACACTCTGAAGGAAGAAGGAAAACTAGCCAATATTAAAAGGTAGTTGATCAGTACCGTTGCGAAGAATGACGGAAGACGGATGGGAAAGATTCACAAGTTACAGTAAGTCAGTGAGTCAGTGAGTGAGGTATGATCCGCAAGTGCCGGGGGGTGGGGGGAGTCATATGTCACTTAAAAGTTACAGTTACCTCCGATCTCCGTCAGAAAATACAGATAGAGGTCAGAAATATAGATAATGCAGTATTGGGATTTGTGTTTTGGAGTGTTACAAGTGCCAAGGTAATTTTGAAGTAGTATTTGGCGTTGGTCAGACTTCATGTAGATTACGCCGTGTTGTTCCGGGTCCCCACATTGCCTTAAGCTGCAAACCTTAACCCAAACGTAGCCTTAGAAAAAGTCATCACCAAGAAGTCTTTCTCTTGTAAAATTCCGTATACATAATCTTGCCTGATCTAACTTAACTTGTCTTACCTCAATCAACTCAACCTCACCTCACCTCACCTCATCTCACCTCACCTCACCATCATTAACCTAACATAACAAACTAACATGCAATCCAACCCAACCTCATCTCATCTCATCTCATCTCATCTCACCTCATCTCAGTTCTTCTCATCTCACCTCGTCTTACCTTACCTTACCTTGCCCAGCTCAACCCAACCCAAGCCAAGCCAAGCCAAGTCAAACTTAACCAAACCAAACCAAACCATAAGAAAATAAGCCTTAGAGGAACATTACAGGTATAAAATTGATATAGGTGTGTGTGTGTGTGTGTGTGTGTGTGTGTGTGTGTGTGTGTGTGTGTGTGTGTGTGTGTGTGTGTGCGCGCAGAGTGCGAGAGAGACTAGTCTAAGGTGGATAGGCTAAGGAGATAGTGTCCGTGTGAAGCGAAGTGACGTGTGGGTCGCGTGAAGGAAGACCAGGTAATGTGCGTACTATTGATCACGTGTGCTTAGCGTAGCGAGGGCGAGGGCGAGGGAGAGGGAGAAGGGAAGGGTGAGTGAACGAGTTAACGAGCCACGGACCAGCTATAGGTAGGAAAGGTAGGCAGGTAATCAATATGGCAAAGGGTGAATAAGTTAGCGTAGGTTCTCAGAGGTAAAGAAGATAGGAAGGGATTTTTGTGTTTTTGGGGGTAAATAGAAGAGTTTTTGTGGGGTTCTAGGTAAGTAGGCAAAGGTACGTAGATGCTTAGATATTATATAAGGTGTTGATCCAATAGGTAAGTAGTTAAAGGTAGATTTTTTTGTCGGTAGTTTAGGTAAAGGAAAGGTAAAAAATGGTTGTTGGTGTATTGGTGTAGGTAAAGTAAGTAGGTCAAGCTTTCTTATGTAAAGAAGTCAGATAAGTAAGTAAATATGGGCAAGGAAATTTGTATAAGGATGAATAAGTTAGAGTAGGTAAACAAGAATAAGGAAAGCGGTGTGTTGTGACTTGTGGTGTAGGTAAGTAGAGTAAGTAGGTAGATGCAGGTAAAGAGGGAGATGTTATGATATAGTTAAATATAGTAGATAAATAGATGTAGGTAAGGAAAGGTGTGTTTGGTATGGGTAAGTAGGGAGATATTTTCCAT
>NC_059272.1:4439791-4444791 GCF_017591435.1 Portunus trituberculatus | reverse complement strand
CTCTCTCTCTCTCTCTCTCTCTCTCTCTCTCTCTCTCTCTCTCTCTCTCTCTCTCTCTCTCTCTCTCTCTCTCTCTCATTATAGTTTATTGTACACGTGTATGTATATTTGTATTATAACGATCGTCTGTGTGTGTGTGTGTGTGTGTGTGTGTGTGTGTGTGTGTGTGTGTGTGTGTGTGTGTGTGTTCGTATCATATTTCCTCACTTAGTGTAATTATTTGGTAAGGCGGCATATGGTACTTTATTATATGCCCTCTTTCGTGTGTGCGAGCGAGAGAGTGTCCGATGCTGCAGAGAAGGAGAAAAAGAGAGAGAGAGAGAGAGAGAGAGAGAGAGACGGGAAAGAAGAGATGAAGAAAGATAAGAGCCGAAGAAAAAAAATGAAGAGTAGGAGAAAAAAAAAAAACAGGAGAAGAAGAAGAAGAAAATGCAGCTGACTTGTCCTCCTCTGTTTATTGTTTAGCCTCCAGAGTGACCGCTGAGTGACGCTTGGAGGGGGAAGGGAGAGGAAGAGGGAGAGGGAGGAACAGAGATAAACAGAAGGTGGAAAGAAAGAGGAAGGCCAGATGGTGGAGGGAGGAGGAGGAGGAGGAGGAGGAGGAAAGCTTCTTCATGCGAGGATAATGGGAATGAAAAAAAAGTGGGAGAGAGGAAAGGGTTGAAGAAACAGAGGAAGATGAAGAAATGTAGGGGGAGAGAGAGAGAGAGAGAGAGAGAGAGAGAGAGAGAGAGAGAGAGAGAGAGAGCAAGCATAGCAAAAAAGAGACAATGGAAGAACAAGGAAGGGAACGAAAGGGGGAAAAAGAGAGATAGAGAGAGAGGGGGAAGGCTGGAAGGAAGAAAGGGAAGGAAAGGATTGAGAAATAGCGATAATACTCATAAAAAAAGGGAAAAGAAAAGAAAATAGAAGAAAGGGAAGACGAGGGAAGGAAGGAAAAAGAGAGATAAGGTAGATGAGATGGAAGGGAAGGAAAGATAGGGAAAAGGGAATAGAGAGGAAAATGAAAGGGGAAAGAAAGGATGGGAATAAGAAAAAAAAGTGAGGGGAAGGAAGGGTAGAGAGGAGAGGAGAGAGAAGAGAGGGGAAAGAAAAGTAAAGATGATGTGGGAAGGGAGGTAAGGGGAAAGGAAGGATAGGGAGAGGAGGAGAAGGAAAGAGAAGGAGAGAAAGAAAGGAGAAAGAAAGAGAAGGGAGAGAAGGTAAGGAATAAGAGAGGGAAAAGCAAGAAGGCATATAGAAAAGGAAAGGAAAGAGGAGAAGGAAGGAATGAGAGGGGAAAATGGAGATAGGAGAGGGGAGAAGTTAGAAATGAGAAGGGAAAAGGGAGGAATGAAAGGGGAGAAGGGAGGGAGGATTGAGAAGGGAGAAGGGAGGAGTAAAAGGGAAGAAAGGAGGAATGAGAGGGGAAAAGGGAGGAATGAGGGAAAAACGGACGAGTGGGAAAGGAAAAAGGATGATTGAGAGGGGAAAAGGGAGGAGTGAGAGGGGAGAGGGAGAAGGGAAGAATGAGAGGGAGAGGGGAGATGTTCGCTACAGAGTGATAGTAAGCAAGAATTGATCCGCACCACGAGATCGCCTGGCTCACTTTGCCCTAGTTTCTCCGCATCGCCCCTCCCTCCCCTCTCTCTCTCTCTCTCTCTCTCTCTCTCTCTCTCTCTCTCTCTCTCTCTCTCTCTCTCTCTCTCTCTCTCTCTCGTCCGTCCTTTCCCTTAGTGATTCACGCCACCACCACCAGCACCACCAGATACTACTACTACTACTACTGCGGGTTTTTCTTTATTTTCTTTCTTTCTTTCTTTCTTTATTAACAATTGGATCATGATTTAGTGTTCTATTATCATTCTTATTATTTTTATGTTTTATATATATTTTCTTTTAGGTATTATATTTCTATTATGAGTAAGAGGAGAAGGATTAGTGTGTGTGTGTGTGTGTGTGTGCGCGCGCTTCCTAGTTGTGTGATGTGTGTGTGAGTATGTGCATAACTTCCGTGTATAAGAGAGAGAGAGAGAGAGAGAGAGAGAGAGAGAGAGAGAGAGAGAATGAATGAGTTAGACCTTCCTTCCAACTGGGGTAAATAAGGAATGATAAGCAGTAAGGCCTCCTCCTTTACATACCTCTTCCTCTTCCTTCCCTTCCTCTTTTACCTCACACTCTCCCTCTGCACTTCCACCCACCACCTTTACTAAGTGACTGCATCAAACGTAAACACTTCTCCCTTGAACTAACCACACACACACACACACACACACACACACACACACACACACACACACACACACACACACACACACACACACACACACACACACACACACACACGAAATGCAGGACAAGGGCATAATAAAAAGGTATCTGTGAGAGAGAGAGAGAGAGAGAGAGAGAGAGAGAGAGAGAGGAGAGAGGGAGAGAGCGCATCTTATTTATACTAACCACAGTCACCTTGTTAAACTGGTATTGATGTTGTTAATGGTGGTGGTGGTGGTGGTGGTGGCTGCGGTGGCGGTTGCCTTGTTGAGTGAGTCAGAGAGAGAGAGAGAGAGAGAGAGAATTTTGTTTATTTTCTTACCGTTTATCTTGGTAAATAGATTTGATATGTAGCAGTAGTAATAGTACTACTACTACTACTACTAATACTAGTGGTGGCGGTGGTGGTGGTGGTGATGGTGATTGCTGTTGTTTTCTTTAGTAAATAATCATTTAATACACACACACACACACACACACACACACACACACACACACACACACACACACACACACACACAGAAGAAGAAACAAGAAACAGATTTAAGATTGTCACTAGGAGGAGGAGGAGGAGGAGGAGGAGGTTGTTGTGAAGTCGTAGTAAGAAGGAAGAATAGCCGTAATGAAGAACCACGAGTACTTCTTCTTCTTCTTCTAATGCACACAATTATTCCCCTTCTATTTTTTCCTCATAAGTCGGTATACCTACATTTACATTTCTCTCCTCCTCCTCCTCCTCCTCCTCCTCCTCCACGTGTTTCTTGAAGGAAGGGGAAAGGTGTCACCCCTCGCCTCCCCTCCTCTCCTCTCCTCTCCTCTCCTCTCCTCTCACACCTCCTCTTTAACCCAATGTCTAGACGCTGTGCTGTCCCATAACCTCTGCTTCTGTTTAATTGCCTGCTTAACGTGACTCCGCTCTGCTCTCTCCTGTGATGTGCTTGTCACGTGTGTGTGTGTGTGTGTGTGTGTGTGTGTGTGTGTGTGTGTGTGTGTGTGTGTGTGTGTGTGTGTGTGTGTGTGTCGTGGCCTCGTGGTCATGGTGGTGGTGGTTAATGGGGATATTGTTTGTGTTGTTTTGTTTTCTGCTGTGGTTGTTTTCATTCCTTTTTGTCGTTTTGTTGTTAACTTTTTTTTCTTGTTTTTTTTCTTCCTCTTTATCTTCTACAGTATGTTCTTCTTCTCCCTCTCTACTTTATCTTCTTTAACCTTATTTTCTTCTTTATCTTCTTCTTTATCTCTTTTTCTTCTTTGTTTTCTTCTTTCCCTCCAGTTTAATGATAGTTTTATTGTATTTTTCATCGCCATTTTTTTGTTTTCTTATTCATTTACTTAGGTATTTTGTTCGTTTGGGGACAAAGGATCAAACACTACATACTCATACAATAAGAAACCATTTGCTATCTCTCTTGATCATATTTTTTTTTTCAAGGTGGGAGAAACAGGACACAAAATCAGACACGTATTAGTAAAAAAAAAATGATAAATAGATAAATAGAAAAAAAATAGACCAGAAAATACATAAATAGAGAGATGAAAGAAAATAATTATGGTGAATCTATGAAACTTGACGAATAATAGTAATAACAAATAGTCTATGGAGGTCAGAAAATAATAGATAAATAGAATAAATAAATAAATAAACCAGAAAATACATAAATAGAGAGATGAAAGAAAATAATTATGGTGAATCTATGAAACTTGACAAATAGTAAATAACACTCTGGCTTTTTACCATTAAACGTGGTACAGTGGAACCATGCGTGCTTTGGGGTCCGAGGGGTCTCCAAGCGCACGGGTTCGAATCCTGTCCACGGTCCGAGTGTAGGTTGGGCTTCCTCACTCAGGGCAACGGTTTCCTAGCGGGTGGGCTTTGAGATAGGAGGTACCCCAAAAAAGTATCCCCTTTACCCCATAAATTCCCCTGAAAAGACCTCATGGTATAAAAAAAAAGTACAATGTAAGTCCTTCATACGTGTTTGTATATTGAAAACAGTGTACTTGACGCGTTTCCATATTCATTGTGCTTACTATTTGGTGATTTTATACAGCTTCAGAAACTTACGTGGGGGATTGAAATAGTGAAGACTGTGGCCATTAATCTTCTGACCTCCATAGACCCTTGCTAATGTCAATAAAATGGTCTGATCGGACACAAATCTCAAGGTAAAAATGTGTCCCAGTATTGAAGGGATTAACTAGTCGTAAAAGAGGCTGGGTTGGCAGGAAGGAATTATGTTATCCAAGTCCTGCTATCCGTTATATTATCCACCTCAAGATCAGTATAATTTGTCTGTACCTTATAGTCGCTACCATTCCTTAATAAATCACCAATACGTGTACACCAGTCCTCTCACCACTTGAAAGAGAGAAAGATAAAAATGTGTTATACTCTTAAAACAAACAACAACAAAAAGGAAGGGAGGTTTCAAGACATATATTTATTTATTTAATTATTATTATTATTATTATTATTATTATTATTATTATTATTATTATTATTATTTTATTTTATTCATTTATTATTTTTTTCTTGCTAACACTCTCCTAGGTATCAGGGAACTGACAACTTAGTGGGCTTTCTCTCTCTCTCTCTCTCTCTCTCTCTCTCTCTCTCTCTCTCTCTCTCTCTCTCTCTCTCTCTCTCTCTCTCTCTCTCTCTCTCTCTCTCTCTCTCTCTCTCTCTCTCTCTCTCTCTCTCTCGTTTTATGTTCCCCTTGGCCAGTTTTCCCCCTATTACATACAAAAGTTTA
>NC_059272.1:4252291-4434791 GCF_017591435.1 Portunus trituberculatus | reverse complement strand
AGGGATTGGGTGACGTAGAGATGTGTGGCTGCGAGGAAGAAGGGAGATAAGTGCGTGTGTTTGTATCTGTGGTAACATTTGAATCTTAGTTTCTAGTTTAGTAGCTCGATTTTGATTAGTTTGCTAATTTGGCTCGAAATAAATCAAAATCTTAAGTTAGGAATGTATTGTAAGTCTTCATGTAGCGTCACTGTACTCGTCTGACCAATGGAAAGTGTTGTGTGACGTCACTAAAGGGAAGACCAATGGGAAGTGAGGGTGTGACGGTGTGTGACGTGAGGTGCTCGTGTCGCCCCACGCGGCCCTCGCCTCACCTCACCTCGCGCCGCTGGCCCCACCCAACCCTTGTCTCTTATCGTAACCTCCTCCCTCCACCTCTTCTCCATTCTGTGATGCAGCTATTAAATATTTTTCTTCTAATTAACTCCCACGAGAAATTTAGTATTATATCTTAGTGTGCGGTTTGAATGCAGTGAGCGTGCAAATGAAGTCTGTCATAGGCCCGAGGGTGATGTGTGAGGGAATGCTTGTAGGTGTGACCGGGTGTGTTGTAGACGTTGGCGTCTCGTCTTGTCTACCTCGCTCAGCCTAGCATGGGTGTCTAGCTAAGATATTATAGGGACTGCACTATGCACATTTCTGGTTTGCCCGAGACCTTTACGACACCTGCATGTTACCTCCAGCTTGTACTTTATTCCACTATTCTCTCTCTCTCTCTCTCTCTCTCTCTCTCTCTCTCTCTCTCTCTCTCTCTCTCTCTCTCTCTCTCTCTCTCTCTCTCTCTCTCTCTCTCTCTCTCATTGGCATTTATAGTTAACCATGATACATGATTATGAGAACTTAATTGCTATGCAATCTTTACTTCCCAACTTTATAGTGTATTTTATTTTATTTTAATCTACTGTATTGTTAATATAATTAATTTCTTCGAAGTTTTATATTTGAAGACCTATTCTTGACATGAGGGGTAATTCTCCATACAGCATGTATAAATTTCTTTTGCACACTATAGGAAGTGCACATTTGTTATTAGATTCAAGGAAGGTCATAAGTTGAGGGGATATGTATGTACTTACTACCATTTTATGAATTGATATGGTTATGATTATGATTCTTTTCCTTCTAATACCGAAGAGTTTTCTATTATACTGTATATGTCTTGCAGCCATCAATCTGGTGGCCTGTGTTTTTACTGTTTGTGGTTTTGTCCTCAGGAACAAACATCTCAACCGGAGAGGAGGTTGCCATCAAGCTAGAATGCATCAAAACAAAGCACCCACAGCTACACATAGAGTCCAAGTTTTATAAGGTACAGTGATGCAGTGTTGCTCGTGTGTGTGTGTGTGTGTGTGTGTGTGTGTGTGTGTTTGTTTGTTTGACATGAGAAAGGAGGAGGAGGAGATGGGGGAGTGCTTGTAAGGTGAACAAGGGCAGGACAGATGATACAAAGACAGAGTAACAGGATTGCAAACTAAGATTATTAAAAACAGAGATGACAGACAGAACTCAACAAAGAGAACTAGAGAACATACATTTTCCTGGGGTGGTGTGAAACTGATTGAATTGAACAGACAACTAGAGGGAGTTGGGAGGCAGCTTTTGTCTTGCAGTGGAGTTTAGAGGCCACTGGTGCTGACGATAGTGATGAGCATTGCTTAGGACAAGGCATCACTCAGGGCAAAGTGAATTAGGTGGTTCTGGCCAGCTTTCCTACTCTCCACCACTCAGTCTTCTGCTTTGTATGTCATGCCTGTGTGCAGTACTTCATTAATCTGTTCTGTGTGTGTGTGTTTGTGTTTGTGCTCTCTTGCATGCCTGTATTGTGATGTGAATAGATTGTTTTTTCTGTAACTTAAGTCTTCAGTGGTTTCTATTCAAGGGGCAGAGCTACAATAGGTCTTTTGTGTTCACTGCATCAAGGTGGCCTCACACTTCCCTGTCAGTGTGGTAGCATCTGTGATCTACTTATACTTTGTTTTTTCGGACAATTTACAGTTTCACCCAACCAACGATTTTCTGATGTGGCTTATGTATTACTGGTGAGATATGTAGTGAATTGATTGATGTTCTACATCACTTCCGTCGCAAATGCGTAGTTTTCAAGTTAAGACTTTTCAACTTAGGCCTACCTCTCATCCCCAACGATCTTTGGGGACCTGTGGGAAATCGGGGTTTTTGGGTGGGGAAGCATTAAAACGAGTAACGCGTGTTGCAAAACAGATCCAAAATCAACACTCACACCAAAAATCTGTAAAAGTACATAAATTACACCTTTGACGGCGGGAGAGGCGGCGGACGCGAGCTTTGCTATGTTATTGTTGAGCAGCGTTGCCAACGATTCGCTACATTTCTGGCTCTATCCGCTACATCTAGAGAAGCCCCCACCACCCCCACTGCAGGTACTGTATAAATGTGTGTTAAGCACGGCGTTGTGTGTGTTATCAGTCTAAATGCGTGTTTAGCACGGTGTTGTGCGTGTTATCAGTATAAATGTGTTTAGCACGGTGTTGTGCGTGTTATCAGTATAAATGTGTGTTTAGCACGGTGTTGTGTGTGTTATCAGTATAAATGTGTGTTTAGCACGGTGTCTATGTTATCAGTATAAAATGCATGTTTACCTATTATAACCTAAAACAAAATCGTAACCAGATTTTCCCTAAATTAAACCAAAAACCACAGTAATAGCATTACCATTACTTTATGGGCGAGAGGTTGAAGGTTGTGGGGGTGGCGCTGCTGCTGCTGCTGCTGCTGCGTCGTCATCTGACTCGCTATCAGACTCTTCCTGCAGCTGTGGGATGACGGGAAGGCCAGATGGCCGCTGCCTGTTAGACTGTGGGCGGTATAGTCGAGCGGCCTCGATGAACAAATGGTGGATAACTTTGTCTTCCTTGAATGTATAAAGGAACATATAACAAGCAAAAGTACTGCTTGAAGTATTCGCTCCTCAACCCTGGCGGCTTCGCCCACTGCTTCAGGTCGAACCACAGGCGCTCAATGTTCTGAGTGTGGATATTGGGGTTGCTGGGATCCACAGTGTTGTTTGTGGTTAATCATGTAGTGCGTATAGCCTTCATCGCCATCGCACAGTTTGCTATACGCACGCCACGAGTCACTATAAATTACACTCCCAGATCGAATGTATTGTTTGATAATAGGTATCAGCGTACCAGCACTCCTGTCCTTATGAACAAGGCGCACAATAAAACACTTCTTGGAGATTCGCTCAATACTACCGGATGCCCAAAGCTGCCTCAGCATGCGACCACGATCGTACTTTCGCTTCACAAGTAAGGTTTCATCCATCTCCACCTCAATCCCTTCACCACCAATAGCATCCTGATTGTCAAACCACCACTCAGGGACCTCCGAACAAAAACTCCGCCAGTCGACACTGGTACTTGGAGCCCAGTTCAAACACTTGAGAACAGTGTCACGATTCCATTGTTTTGTAAGCCAATGGTTAACAAAACACACACTATCTCAGATGGTTTGAGATGAGTTCAGTCGAGAAAAGTTCCTTTGTAGTCCGAAGTAGTAAAATTACACTGCCTTCTTTTCTTTGTCTTAGCTATTTTGGTCCAACGACCACAATACCAAGAATGCCTGTCTTCCCTATAAGTACAGGGAACTTTACAGGATGGACACTGTACTTGTAAAGGAAGGACACCGTGACTTCTTAAAAAGTGGACTGCAGCTTTGTCATCCAGATAGAACTCCTTGATAAACTGCCAGTAGTTGTAGGAACATCCACCACACAACGTAGCCATTCTGATACCTACACGAAGCAAATTACTGTACTGAAACTTCGAAACATGTATGAAGCTCTAAGTGAGTAGTTGTTAATTTATTTCATTCCCGATGTCCAAAACTTTAACTCCAAGACTTAGGTTAGGATACTGAATAATTTTCACTGAAATTATCCTAACCTAACATAATAACCTGCTAGCCGGGGAGCTACGCCCCCTGGACCCCCCTAACCTACTATCAGTAACGGGCATAACAGTAACAATAACAGGAAGTTACTGATGCATTATTATATACTATAAAATATATATTTTACATGATATAATACATCATAATATATATTACATATGATATGCAGTGTTATGCCCGTTACTGATAATAGGGGATGGGGTCTTCGCTAAATGTAGCGGATAGAGCCAGAAATGTAGCTAATCGTTGGCAACGCTGCTCAACAATAACAGCAAAGCTCGCGTCAGCCGCCGCCGCCTCCCGCCGTCAAAGGTGTAATTTATGTATTTTTACAGATTTTTGGTGTGAGTTTGTTGATTTTGGACCTGTTTTGCAACACGCGTTACTCGTTTTAATGCTCCCCCACCCAAAAACCCCGATTTCCCACAGGTCCCCAAAGATTGTTGGGTAAGAGAGGTAGGCATAAGTTGAAAAAGTCATAACTTGAAAACTACGCATTTGCGACGAAAGTGATGTAGAACATCAATCAATTCACTACATATCTCACCAGTAACACATAAGCCACATCAGAAAATCGTTGGTTGGGTGAAACTGTAAATTGTCCGTTTTTTTTTTTTACTTGTATGTATTTGTTTATTTTTGCATACATGCTGTGGTGGATTGCCATATCGTGTGTTAGTGTGATAGTATAGTGCAAATGGGAAGGAGAAAGTATATACCACCCTATATTTTTTCACGTCCTTTTAGAGATGACCAACCCTTCTGGAAGTCAAGGAATCATGCCGGGATGCCACAGAACGCCTGACTTCTGATCTTTCTAAGATTTCTGATTGAGGCAGAGAAAACTTAGTAGTGTTCAATGCCTCAAAAACTCAATTCCTCCATCTATCAACTCGACACAACCTTGCAGACAACTATCTCCTCTTCATTGACACTCAACTGTCCCCCTCATCTACACTGAATATCCCCATTCTGTCCTTCACTCATAGTCTAAACTGGAAACTTCACATCTCATATCTTGTTAAAACAGCTTCTATGAAGTTAGGCGTTCTGAGGCATCTCTCAGTTTTTCTCGCCCTCCAACTGCTAACTCTGTACAAGGGCCTTATCCATCCTTGAGTGGAGTGCTCCTCACATGTTTGGGGGTTCCAATCACACAGTTTTATTAGATAGGGTGGAATCAAAAGCTTTTTGTCTCAACTCCCCTCCTCTGACTGATTGTCTTCAGCCACTTTCTCTCTGCCAAAATGTTGCATCTCTAGCTATCTTCTATCACTATTTTCATGCTAACTGCTCTACTGATCTTGCTAACTGCATGCCTCCCCTCCTTTTGTGGCCTCACTGCACAATGCTTTCTTCTTCCTCTCATCCTTATTCTGTCCAACTCTAATGCAAGACTTAACCTGTATTCTTAATCATTCATACCTTTCTTTGGTAAACTCTGGAACTCCATGCCTGCTTCTGTATTTCGATCTTCATACGACTTAACTTCTTTAAGAGGAAGGTTTCAAGACATTTGCCCCAAACTTTTGGCTAATTCTTTTTGACCTTTAAGGGAAATGGCATTCATTTTCTTCCCTTGGCTAGTTTCCCGTCTTGCATAAGAAAAATGAATAAATAAATTAAAAATATGTATAGCTCGCAGGAAATGTATGGAATGATTTATTTATATCCTTGCCTGTCTATTGTGGGGTGGAATGTGATCCTGCTGTGTCATGTTTTGGCAGATTCTATGGTAGCATATTTCGACTTCACTTGTTAAAACCCTTCAATGCCATAGTTGTTTGTTGTTAACATCCAGAGCAGAATAAGGAAAAATGGTCGCATGGACACACAAATAGTAGATAGTAAAATCTTAATATCATTTCTTTTCAAACTACTAATTATTGAGAGCAGTTCTGTTACAGGAAGAGCAGAAAAGCTTTTTTGCATTACTGGTGTAGGCAGTGAAAGAGTTAAAGCTTGACATTATACACCAGTTCAGTGTTTGATGTTAGTGTAGTAAAGCTGTCTGCTCTTTTCTCAACTGTTCTTAATCTTCCTTTGACTTTGTGTTACAGTTGAAAGCCTGCCCATTACAGCTCCATGTCATTTTATAGATGTTCATAAGTCCGGTATAGATTAATCTAATCTAACATATTCACTGGAACCATTTCAAGAATGAATGTGGTAGTTGTTCCATTGCTCTGTTTTTACCACTACCCATACCCTATCTCCCATTCCTTTGGCATTTCTCCACTCTAACAGATATTCTTATTCTAGTCTTCCCATCTTTATACGTCCTCCTTTCGCAACACAGCATCTCTGAGTCTTTTGTTTGTATTGCTCCAAGATGTTCTGTCTTTCATTGCTCTGTTTCATGTCCCGTAATGTGTTTTGTCTTGCATGGTTTATATTTTGATGACATTTAAATAAAATCTTTACTGTTTTCTTGTCTCTCAACAGATGATGGCTGGTGGTGTAGGCATCCCTGGGATCAAGTGGTGTGGTTCAGAAGGAGACTATAATGTAATGGTAATGGAGTTGCTGGGACCATCCTTGGAAGACCTTTTCAACTTCTGCTCTAGAAAGTTTTCCCTCAAGACAGTCCTTCTCTTGGCAGACCAACTTGTAAGATTTGATGCACCTACATTCTTGTCTTTGAAATTACTAGAATGTTGTTATACTATGGACATTCTAAAACATTGTGAATACAGGAACATGTTTGGTTGTTTAGTAGATTTTATAGTATGTTGAGATATGTTAGTATTTTGTTCAGATCCTTCCTTGTTAAGATATACCATATGTGTCTATAGATGATATGCATATTCCATGCTCTTAGGAAGTTTTCTCATTAAATACCATGTTCAATATCAGTTTCACTTTGATGGACATTTAGATATTATCCAGAAGCTTTTTGAGTTTTAAGAAGGATCATTTATGTGGAATATACTGAAAGTAACTATTTTTGTTGCAGATCACCAGAATAGAATACATACACAGCAAGAACTTCATCCATCGAGACATAAAGCCAGATAATTTCCTCATGGGCTTAGGAAAGAAGGGAAATCTTGTGTATATCATAGATTTTGGCCTCGCGAAAAAGTACAGAGATTCCCGCACACACCAACACATACCTTACAGGGAAAACAAAAACCTGACAGGCACGGCCCGGTATGCGTCAGTCAACACTCACTTGGGAATAGGTGAGTGGTGAGCTTCAGTGTGCCACCACCAGGAAGATTGTGTCTGCTTGGTGCTCTGGTATTGCTGAAGGGAGTTGTGCATACAGTACATCACTGAGGAGGTCACCATTAGGAACAATTATGGGTATTTTATTATCTGTGAAGGATTGATCTGAAATACAATATGTTGTCATTATTTCCTAATACAAACAATTATTTAATGTCATTACAAAGATTCCATATAGCTTGAAGCATATACATATTTCAGGGATGTGTTAGTCCTCTCAGTACTGTACCAGTACTAAACTGATTATATTTTCGTTAAAGGTCTATAATCTTTAAAAATTCATTGTGTTCTGGTTTAAAGAGGATATAAATTTCTTTGTGCATCTGGTGGAAGGAATGAGTAATTCAGAACAGAAAGATTGTAGGAGTTATTCAGAAGTACAATTATTTCTTGTTCTACAGTATGCGCGGAAAGTCCTGACACCACGGGGCTAACGTCATATCTTTTTGCGGTAAGTGGAGGAAGGTCACAAGTGCCTTCCCGGGACCGCAATATGTTCTGATGCTTTTGCACTACTAACTGGCAACCTTCTACGCTCCCCGAGACACAGTCGCCAGTGTCTGAGTCACCTTACTAGCTATTCATCTGCCTAAGAGAGAAGGTGGATTGTGCAACTGATGTGCCAAGCGTAGGCTAATTGCACTATTATTTTGCTTCCTTCCACCCTCTCAACATGCCCAAATTGACTACAAGTAGGAACAAACGGAAGGAGGTGTTCACTTTATGCAAGGCTCGTTACGATCTTCCATTTATTTCCAGTCGAACAGGTGTTAAGCTGAGAACAACACAGTGCCTGCTCAGGCATTTTCAAGGAAGTGGGGTAAGTTGTTGCACTCACCCCACTTCCCCAGTCTGGTAGGCCTCTTAAGACCACTTTAAAAACTCGTGCATTTATCCCGAGGCAAGGTGCTAAAGAACCAAAGCTGACACCATGGGAAATCAGAAAAAAAACACAGTTACTGGAACTTGTGTCTGTGTGTAGTGTGCAGGACATTCTACACAATGTCTTGGGATAATGTTACTGTGCCTGCAAGAAACCCATTAACTGCTTTGCAGAAGAAGAGAGTAAAATTTTGCAAGAAATACCATGTCTGGAGTGAGGAGCAAAGGAAAATAGTGCTCTGGAGTGATGAGACAGCTTTTACTATTACTGGGACACCGTCATAACGAGTCTACCGCAAGCGAGGCAGTGATCCCTTGGATCCTATTACATCTCTAAGTTTGTGAAGCACCCAGCATCACTTATGGTTTGGGGCTGCTTTACATACTATTATGTTGGTAATTTAGTTTTTTTTTTTTTTTTGCTAATGTTAAAGTGAACCACCACACCTATGTAGAACTTTAGATTGATGTCTTGTTCAATTCCTTTGAAAAAACAAGGAAAAGTGTTTATGCAGGATTCTGCTCCTGCACATTTTGCTAAATCTGTTTAGCTGACTGACTGAGGTTCCCTTCATTGGTGATTGGCCTGGCAATAGCCCAGATATCAATCCTATAGAAAACTTATGGGCATAAATGAAGAGACGGCTGCATGGCATGGACACGTCATCACTACCGAAACTTGAGATTGCAATCAAGCAACTGTGGGCCAGTATTCCACAAACTTACCTATAAAACCTTGCATCCAGTGTCCACAAATGCCTTTTAGGATATTGTAAAGATGAAAGGGAGTGCAACTAAATACCATTTAGTTCAGTTTATGTTTTTGTTTATCTACTATTCTCTCAGGAAACCAGAAACAATCTTTTTTTTTTTTTTTTTTTTTTTTTTTTTTCAGGCGACGTCAGGACTTTCCACGCATACTAAATATATGTATTTATGAGAGTTGAAAGATTCTGAAAGAGTGTGTTTGTTTTTATTTTTTTCATTAGATTATTTACCTTTTTTTCCTCCCTCTTCCCACAGAACAAAGTAGAAGAGATGACTTAGAGAGTCTAGGGTATGTATTGATGTACTTCAACAGAGGATCTTTACCTTGGCAAGGCCTTAAAGCTGCCACCAAAAGACAAAAATATGAAAGAATCAGTGAAAAGAAGATGCAGACACCAATTGAGGAGCTTTGCAAGGGATTTCCAAGTAAGATCAAGTTACTTGAATTTTGTGTAGTTAACAGCATGACAACTTATTTGCTCTTTGCTTTTACATTGCATTCTTCTTCTTTTATTGTAGTTAGTACGATATGTTGGTTAATTGAAGTTATTTTCCCTCTACGTGAGGATTAAAGTAGCAATTTTATAAAGATTATTAAAGGTTTTTATCCATCTAATGTGTGCTGTGTTGCAAATCTGTCTACAAGAAGGATCCAGTAATTCCAGCATCACTTGTATAGTTCCACTACAAAATATTGTTGTGCAATTTAATTGCCTGTAACACTCCTTAGAAATTCTTGTGATGACTTGGGCAAGACAGAACGATCTCCACTCTATCCTGCTTATTTATCTCTTCTGTATATACTTTTTTATATTTTTTATTGCTGGCACACTTTCATTTTTATGCATTCCAACACCCATTGAATGAGGACTGTCTCCTTATATCCAAATTATCTATCTTGTTCATGTTGGCTTGTGTCTTTGTATTCTCTCTCTATACTGATTACTCATCAGGCTACTACATTCCACATACTGTTCTCCTGTTCTCTTATTACACACGCCAAATCTTACATATAGTACCTTTTCATTACTCTCACCACATTGATTTATCAGATAAGATCTTTTACTGTATGGATCTTAGACCATGGGATTATAGCTCACTTGCATATGCTAATGTTTGATTCATCATGCTATCTTAAAAACACATTCTGTGTTCTCAACATGATGCAATTTTTCCCAAATGTTTCTGGTGCCAATGAGACATAATGAAAGGAAGTCCATGTGGTCATCATCATTACTCATACATTTCCTGTGTGTGACTTACAGCTTGGTGAGACACCACTAGGAGAACAAGCTCAAGACATAAGCATGTATGGAGCCTTTCAAAAGTTTGATGATGATGATGATGATGATGGTGATAATCCATGGTTTTGGGTGAACCTTTTGCCCGAAAACAGCACCAGCTGAGGTTACAGTAGATTGATTTGTGAGTGGTATGACTCCTATGTCATCATTATAGTGATTTCTTGTGGAAATGTGAGCAAACTATAAAGCAACCAATAATGGAGAAGTTTTGTTCCTTGCAACTCAAGTGCAAGTTGTTGAGAGTTAACAGAAGATTTTAAATGCTGGATGTATAAACTGCTGGATGGCTATGCTAATCTCTCTCTCTCTCTCTCTCTCTCTCTCTCTCTCTCTCTCTCTCTCTCTCTCTCTCTCTCTCTCTCTCTCTCTCTCTCTCTCTCTCTCTCTCTCTCTCTCTCTCTCTCTCTCTCTCTCTCTCTCTCTCTCTCTCTCTCTCTGTAGTATCAGCTCATGATCTAGTCTTACTTCTTTTGTCCCTCCTCTCTCCAGCTCTCCCTAGCTGGTCTTGCTGCTGTACTTAATATATACAATTTTTATGATTTCTTGTTTCCAGTGTGGTATCTCTTTTTGCAGTACTTTCTTATTGAGAGGGAGGACAGAAATGAGATTCATAGTTTATCACAACAGCTGCATTTATCTATCTTAAATTCTCTTAAAATATTGGCTGAACCCAAAGGATGAAACTACAGTAATATTGCTGAGAGACACAAGGAACACAAAGGGCATGTTTGTACACATCCCAAGAAATGTAGATGAGAGGCCAAGAATGAGACACTCAGGAGACTGACAACTGATATCTTTATTACCCACACAAAGAATTAAACAACTTATGACTGAAGAAGTCTTCCTGGGGATGGAAGTTACACAGTCTACTTTTTAAATGTGACGATTATTGTCACTGATGCTCAAGAAAATTTGAGGTCTTTAGTGTGCAAGTGTGACTGCTGGCTCAGTTCAATGTGGATCACAAGGTGCATTGAGTCAATGAAAAGGAAATAGCTTGGTACCTGCTTCATATCTCTCTCTCTCTCTCTCTCTCTCTCTCTCTCTCTCTCTCTCTCTCTCTCTCTCTCTCTCTCTCTCTCTCTCTCTCTCTCTCTCTCTCTCTCTCTCTCTCTGTCCAATATGTACATACTACATGCAATTCTGCTGCTGTCTCAGTTATGGAAAGTTTGTTTTTAATCAATGAAGGTAATTCAAATACAATGAAGTTTAGTAAAATAATATAGATTATTGTCAGATGTTTTTTGATTACTTAAATCAAGTTTCCTATGTGACTGAAAGATATGTTGTTGTAGCTGCCTTGTTCATAATGAAAGGAGACAATTTCTAAGAATAGTAAATCAATCCACGAGCCTTTTCTGCATAGAGCTACTCTGATGCCGGCGTCAGTTCACCTGGCCTTATTGCCATGCATCTCAGTATACATGCTTAGACAACATACCAATATTTATCATCAACACACATTTTCATTCCCATACATTACAGACAATGAGTGGCAATATTTTCCCTTAGTAGGGATGATGATGTCTAGGAGTTGCAGATGTTATTGCTATGTAGCTTAACAGATCACTGGGGAGACCACATCTTTATTTTGTGCATCACCAAAGGAACCATACTTATGACCCTCCTTACTTTCAGATGAGTTTGCTACGTACCTGAATTTCTGCCGGTCACTGCGGTTTGAGGAGAAACCGGATTACAGTTACCTAAGGCAGCTCTTCCGACAGCTCTTCCACCGTCAGGGATTCACCTATGATTATGTCTTTGACTGGAATATGCTCAAATTTGTGAGTGCTGGTTTGTTTATTTATTTATTTATTTATTTATTTTTATTTTTATTTTTTTTTTTTTATTTATTTATTTATTTTTTTTTTTTTTTTACATATATATGTTCAATGAATGTAAATGATAGTTGAATTTAAGATTTGCCCACTCATTTCCTTGAAAGGTATTCATATTCATTATTGATCCAACTTACCAAGCTTCTCTTAGGATCTTCCTATATTTTGACATCTTTTGAAATCCGAAGTCTGCTCACGTGCAAGCTTTTCACTTCTCACACTATTATTATAAACAAACATGCAGTCTGTCTTTCATGTGCAGAAAAGTCGTTGTTCCCACTACAAGCTGTCTGAAATTGAAGCCCACTTTGACTGCTCTAAGCTTGCCATTTCCAAGAATTCTTGAACATCTAATTATTCTGGTTTTGTAGAAGCTGTACCTGTATCCTAAAGATTTGTACAATAGACAGTACAGCAAAATCTTGATTTACAAAGAATCAATTATACTTTTTCTAGTGTTAAAAGTGTAAAATTCACATATATGAATAAAAATCAAAATATTTTTATTTTATAGACTACAAACTTTCTAAAGAACATTTTACTTTTACAAAAGAAAAAGTGAGCTTTCAAGATGAGGAACCTGTAAGATACACTAACAAAATAGAAGAAAGATTGAATTGGGAAGATTTTTTATATAAGAGACAGAATCTCAAAGAATACAAAAAAAAAAAGAGTGTAATGTAATGAGTGGGAGAAGGAGAATAAATATGCTTTTGAGGAGTGACATATCAATGTGTGATACTGTATGATGGTTGCTGGAGACCGTGCTTTTGGTTTTGTCTTGCAGGGAGGGTCACGGAATCAGGAAAACGAGGTGGAGCGGAGAGATCGTCAGAGCCACAAACCCCAAGCCACAGGTGCCACGTCTCGGATACGACACGACACCACCGTCGGGGGTGTGTTGCCTTCCCCAACAGCGGGTGAGTTGCAAGGCCCCCCAACACCCCCCGCTGGTCCTGCCCTTCCACCCCCTGGCCATCACACCCTCACCCCACATGACTTAGAGACCACAAGAGCAGTACTGCTCAAGACTTCTTGGGTCCCTAGGTCGCGCCCTATCATTAATCGTGCTGGGTGTCTTGATTAGGGGGATCACTTGACTCTCGTGTGCATCTCCACCCTCATGAGATTACTGGTCAGGGTGTCACCTCTTCATCTCCCTTCCTCTCATCTTCCTCTCGTATTTCCTCCACCATATCACATCCTCCTGAGTCCCGTTTGCCATCTAGTCTAATTCATGTTTTTCTCTTCAGTCTTAAATGTGTATTCTTAATAGATTTGCTAACTTCATTTGCTTTTCTTACCTAATTTATATGTAGAATTTGATATTGATAGACTACATATTGCTTCTTGTAGATTTCTTTTTATTCATGCTAAGTAAAATTATATCATGTGTTTTTCTTTGTATGACTATTTCATCAAAATTTCACTGGCACGAGGGCTAATGTTCAAGGGCCACTGTATACTTTTGGCTCGATTCTTTCTGCTGTCAATATTAGAACTGCCTCTAAACGAATCTAGCTCATTCTTTGACAGTCAAGAGATAGTGCCAATTAATATTTATTCAGTAAAGTTTATTTTCTAATCGGATACACTGAAAATCTGCCTTACTGAATATTTATAGAACACACTAATACTGTCATATAATGAGCATGTGTCTTTCTCTAGTTAGATGATCTTATATTTTGCTTTCCCCCTTTACAGGGAAACCACTTGTTATTTGAACCCCAAGGAACCAATAACCATTCAATACTCCCGGAAATCAGTTGATAGCAATTAACAACTATAGGTTAATCTAGTACCAAGAAAGTTCTACCTGGACTTCAGGAAAGCCGTCTTTCAGTTCTGAGACCTCTTTCAAGACCAATTCTTCATGTAAGCTGCACAGAATATTATGCACTGATAGCAACTTCACTGCTCCTTGTAAGCACCTTTGTATCCTTGGTTTTGAAACATGGAAAATGTAGCGATTAACGGCAGACTGAAGATGAAGGTATTATTTGGTATCTCCATTAGAGAATCTTGAACTCCAGATTTTTTTGTAAATAGTTGTTGCCTTTTGTGTTGTATATAAAGTAAAGATAAATTTCATTTTTCTGCTGTATTTTTCATATAGGTTAGGTTCCATCAGATATCAGTCGTCCTCAATCTCATTTATACAGCATTTGTGACCTAGATGGTGACATTCATGTGGTTTGTGTGTGTTCTTTGTACTACAGACTCAGTGCTTGCTCTTGATCTGCACGACTGTTAAGTAAGAGACGGATGGATTGTAGAATGATAGGGCATTTGTACATGTACAACAATTGTTTTTACCATGATGTATGACAGTGGAATGAATAAATACATTTCAAGTAATGCTTTGTACTATCTTTTAGGTGTTCCTTCATTTATGACCTTGGCATTAGCCCTCTTGCCTTATTTGATTTTATTATGTTTATTTTTATTATTATTGCTATTATCACAAATCATTAACATACATCTTATTTTCATTTTTTGCTTTGCATGGCATTTTCTCCTTAAGAATGAAGAAGAAACTTGAATTTTGCACCACTTGTTTTCATGAAGCTTCCTCTGTTTTGTTTTTGCACATTATGAGTGACTTCAGTGCTGGTGAAGTCCAAGGCTTTGTACTTTTGTGTTGACGAGTGTGTGGCAAATCTTTACTAAACAGGTCTTTTCATCTACAGGGTTAATGTAGCTTGTAGGACAGTACTATAGTCATAAATTTGTGATGTTAGATTTTGAGAGCAAAGGATAGAAATTTATTCATATACTTTTCTAATTTAGAATGAATTTGCATTAAGTCATTGGATATAATCATGTTATATATATACTTTTATTTCTAAATATTAAAGAACATTGTCAATCAAAGCAAGTATTTATGTAACTGTGTAGAATTTCTTAGCTGTTTTTACACAAAAAGATTATGTAATTAACTATACTATCTTGCTGTTCTATTCATACTTGTGTTAGTCTCAATTCTCTTATGTGATAAGGACAACTTTACAATGATAGAGTAAGATTTCATACCATACATTAGTTCAGTTCCTCTAGTGATCCTCTCAATACTCTATATATTACATGCTTACTAAACAAATACTAGCCATACTTTCATTTCATTCGTATAATACTTTCCTTCCACAGTGCCCATTCACAGCTTATGGTGCTCTTCACTTCATTGTACTATATGTGTGGGATCATTTATTCTTCATGCATCACCCATTGTACCTGCTGTTCACTGATGGTTCACACTTACCTTCATGCAGACAGTCAAGTGTCTTCTCAATGTAAACACAATAATGTAGCAAAAATTGTTTTGAAAGAAACAGATGTCTTCAGTTTGATTACAAGTGATATGATTTTGATATGTCCAGGTTTAAGGTATATTTATTTGTGTATTTTCCTTGTGTATAATGTTTTCACACAATTTGTTCAAAAGTGGAAGAACTAGAGTTGCCGTAACACTAATCTGATCTAGAAGCCATACCTCTGCTTCCTCTTTTCTCTCAACACTGCAGCTCATCGGTGCACTTGTTATATCTGAAGGTTTTATATACTGTGGGATATTTTCATCACATCATTTAGTTTACCTTCTGCTGATTTCTTCTTTAGTTGTGCAAAATGACTATATCAAAATATTAACCTTTAGAAAACATTAGATATTTGCACAAACTCATCTACACAATTGTTAACATGTGTTGCATATCCAGTAACAGGAGTGTAGTAAGTGCACCAATCTGCCACATTGAGAGAAGATTTAGTAATGGGGCTTATAGACTGACTTATCTTACAGTGACTTATTTAGTGTTCCACATTAGAAATCTATTATTGTTTTATGTATATCCAAGCCATTTGTAACTCCATCAGGAACTTCTTCCAACACCAACTGGTGCTCTACCTCATTGCTCACTAATTGGTGTTATTTGAGGGTTCTAATCACAATTCTGTTACATTTAATTTTGTCTTTAATCTTGTTCTCATATTCAAAGTTTCAATTCTGTAATCCAGAATGCACCATTAGTTTTATAATGCCTTATCTGCATTAATTTCAAATTATCTACACCTTAACACAATATTAATTTCATCCTACATCTATCTTGTTTCCCTCATTATAAACTTTACAATACTTATACATCTACAACAACATGCAACCCTTGGTATTTCATACAATCTAGCTTTTAAAGTAATATTTCATTCAAAATCACATAGATCTGTGTATCATACACCATGCTGATACACTTCATTATTTAACTTGTTTCCAATTACTCTTATTTAATTTGATCTTTTTACATACCTTTTCAAACTTCTCAACCAGCAGTACCATCTGTAAGTATCAGGTGATTCAGTTCTCAGTCTCTATCATCACTATTTATCATACCTTTTGTACCATTCCTCTTACTTCATTCATGCAGACATTCAGCAATCAAATATCCTTGCTGCAACTTTACTTCTTGAGTAGGACACCACTCATTCGTGTTTCTTCTTGAACACATGTTCTGCTATTCCATTAAAAAATGTTGATTTGATTTGATTTACCAATTATTAATTTAGTTGTTAGTTTAAGCATGTATGGACTTGTGCATACTTTGTGTCAAAGTGGTGAAGATAGCTAATTTAAAAGTGTGGGGAGTTTAGACTCGAGAGATGAAAAAGGGAAGATCACTTTAAATGCAAGAGAGATGTTTGTAGAACATGGAAGAATGGTCAGTGTGGTTGGAATGAATGGAGACTAATTGAGTGAATCAGTGCCGATTGCAGATTCTCATGCGATTTAGATGATCAGCTCAGAAATAAGAAAGGATATGGCTTAATTATAGTGCAATGTGAATAGTTATTCTATTGAGGTATGATGTGGAAGTACCCAAATATGTTGCACTACTTGATCCTGGGGCATTGTGATTGGTGAGGATCTCTCTCTCTCTCTCTCTCTCTCTCTCTCTCTCTCTCTCTCTCTCTCTCTCTCTCTCTCTCTCTCTCTCTCTCTGGCATAGATTGTACAATGTTAGGTGATATTTCTGAGTGTGAGTTCTCAGTTTGCTCCTGAATGGGAGGTTAGTCTAATAAAAGTGAAAAATGTCAGTTCAGTGTTCTCTTTGAAGTAATTATATTTTCATGAATGATAAGATTTGAAATAGTAAAACAACCAGGTATTTCTAAGGAAAAGAAAATATTCATTCATGTTGTGGCTGAATATTCAGATTTAAAGAAACAAACTTGTATTAATTATGTATCAATTGGTAGAATTGTGCACCCTAAGTGTCTTGTCCCAGATTCAATCTTACCTGCATTTATTTACTTCATGTACTAAGTAAGCTTAACCCATTACAGCAATATTCTAGTGTATCAAGACAGAATTCTGGTATTTGCAGTGGTAACAGGTGATGTTCCTTTGTTTAGTTTGGTGTTTCTGAGTCCAGAAATGGTACTAAAAAAGGGACCTTCAATATATCTATGTAGTGACTGGAAGGATTATAAGAAACTGAATAATTAGATAAGATACAATAGATAAAACGTGAACAAGACTCAAAAAGAGGTAGGACAGTCAAGGCTGTTTAAAACACAATAGTGATCATGATGACTAGTGAAAGTTTTGTATCTGTTAGGTTGAATTTCCATGTTCGTACAAAGCTCAAACATTAATTCAGGTTAACACACAATTGTAGGAAACAGATGTGAATTAGTCCATGAAGGAAAGTTGTAAAAGAAGAATGAAAAAAAACATTGTTAGCATCTATTTCTACGAAGGTCACAAAGGTTATATCCTGTAAGGAAGAAAGAACAAGGGAAAGCTTGGATGAACAAACAAGATCGCCTCAAACAAACCTTGCATGCATCTTCTGTGATGCAAGATTATGGTTAAAATCCAAACTGGGATTGTAGATTTACTTTGGCTGTGGGAAGATAAATATTCTTAGTTGATGAGGACAAAATTATTCTCATGTCAACCTCAGTCTTATAATATGAAATTATTGTTACATCTTGTGAACATCATGCATTTTGTTCTAGAATTATTTCTATGAGCACTTTGATGGAACTAAATGAAAAAAGATTGGCAGGATATTTCGATGTCTTGAATTGCAAAAGGAATTCCAAAAAGATAAATTTGGAAGGTACTTTTTTTGTTTATTTATTTATTTACTGATATATTTATTTGATTTATTTATTTTTCTCTTGAGATTGTACAACATGATTTCCCTCTCTTAGTTTTGTGCTTCATTTAACCATGAAAGATCCTGTCATTAATTCTTTCCTTATGTTGAGATTATGTTTCTTAACAGAATGAGTAAGAATTTAGGGTAATATTTGTTAATTAAAATTTGGAACATGTTCATGGAGTCCTCACTTTACATACTTGTGTTCTTCATTTGAGAAATGAAGCACTTTTGATACCAGGAATGATAAGGCTTACATTTAGTGATCGGTTCAGCTTGTTGCCAGATCCATGGATGTTCCCATTTCTTACTTAAACAAGAAGTCCTTGGATTGTTAGACAAGCAAAATTACTAGTAATATCCTTTGTTGCCAGTTTCCTTTGAATCAGAGTTCATGTGTGTGTGTGTATGTGTGCATGTGTAACTTTACTGGGTGAGCTACAGATCAAAGATGCATTTTGACCAGAAAGGTTTCCCATGGAAGATAACACCAACATACTTTTCTTCTAGGACCTTTAAATTTTTTGGATGCGTTCTTTTGTTAAAGATGTCTTTCTATTATGTTACACATTCCAAATGTATTTGTAAAAACACAATATATTCTCTTCAAAATCCAGCTAGGTGAAACTACAGTCCTCACATTTGTATGTTACATTACCATAAGAATAATTCAATGTTTTGTGCAGGTGTTGGTCGGCTACGATCAGGGAGTGAAAGTGAGCAGCGTGTAAACATGCGAGTGCATCGCACAGCCACTTCCAACATGCAAACACCAGAACTCTCAAGACCATCAGACAGAGGAGTGGAGAACTGGGCTAATAGGTAAATTTAAATGATGAGGCTTCCCAAGAAGTTTCAGTAAAGACTGTGTGTGTGATATATATTTACTTGTTCTTATAAATATGTAATATAACATTGCCAATTTGTCTTGCAGTGTGAGTCCTCCAGTATCTGGAGGAGTAATTCGCCGGGGATCGGCTGGCAAGGATGGCACTTTCCGATATCCAGCTAAGAAATGAAAACTTGGCTCTTTAGCTCATTTTGCAAAGTGACTTTGTAGTGTTCCTTGTGATATTGTCAGCATGTGCTGACTTGTAATGATCAATACTATACCTTAAGATGCACTGAACTATCGCTGAAATTTGTGTAGTGGTCTTTTGTGCAGACATTACTCCTGCAGTTTGGGGGAACGTTGGATTCAACAGGGTGGACTCTGTTGGTCAGCAAAGCTCAAGCTTAATTGCTTGCAGATGATGTTTATAGAATTTGTGAACTTAAAAAGTCATGGCCTTAAATAGTATTTTTTGAAAATATACAACTTTTTTTAATAACAACTAGGGAATTGTATGCATGAAATGCACCAATTTACCTGTCAGGGAAAATGATTGATAGAAGTCAAGAAGTTCTGCTTTGAGTAATCAGGACACAGTTTGAAGGGACAGTGTGTGTTGTATGTTGTTTGGCTGCTGTGGGTGTTTAGGAGTTTCATTGATGTCACTGATCATAGAGATAAGATTAAGTTGTATATTTTACAATACTATTGATCTCATTGCCTGCAGGTCGTCATGGGGCATCATTATGGTAATGGTGATGGTGGGACAGTGGAAGACTGCCCCAAACCATTGTTTGGAGAGAGGTGTATCAGGCTATCAACATTAGCTTCATTCACAAAATCTTTCTCAGTTGCTTTCATTTTTGTTATGGATAGATCATTATTTTTTTTTTTTTACTTGTATTTTTGTTCTTCATTTATTTTTTTTTTTAGAAAAACAAATGAAAGCTAACTGCCCTAGTTTGGATTACTCTTATTTTTTCTTAGATGTTTGCCTATTGTTATTATTTATCTTAACAAATTGTCATTATTTGCACTTATGGTGCAACAGTCTTGTGGGATTATGATTACCTTATATTTTGCACAAATCTTAGATAATTTGCTGATCTGTGAATATAAGTGTTGCATCAGGTTTGTTGCAGTTGTCCACATTTGATTGCTGTAACCTGGGAGCAGTGTCTTAACACATCACAACATCATCACAGCACTTCACTAGTGTACATTCAGAAAAAAAATCTTTATATGTGTTTAATGTAATGCATTCATTGAATTTGTATAATAATGACTACATTGTAGAGAGTGAAAAATTGTTTCTTACTATATGATACATTGTCTAGTGCATCTCAGACAGGTTTGATTATGCAAAATATTAATCATTTGGTCTTGAAATTAACTGTACACATATAAGTAGGCATGATTTTTTTTTTTTTTTACTAAGAAGCATCATCTTAACCCAATGAAATTCCTCTCACTGATTTATGTTTATAGATACACACAAGGTACTGATAATTTACTCAACCTTTTCTAAGAAATTGTTTGTTAAACTTTGAACTTTCCACATGAAAATGCTTACAATTTATACTGAATGCTAATGAACTCTTATTGAAAATTAATTTTATTTGGTTCATACTCTCCTTTGTCTTGCTTTGCTCATTCTACATTTTCTTTTTCCATTTCTGTCATACATTTATGTTTGCAGCATTCTCTCTCTCTCTCTCTCTCTCTCTCTCTCTCTCTCTCTCTCTCTCTCTCTCTCTCTCTCTCTCTCTCTCTCTCTCTCTCTCTCTCAAAATGATATCATTGCATTTATCCTTCAGTTTTTCTTTTAAGTAATATTAGATTATTCTACAATGGGGTACTAAAGTTTTGCACTTGGTTTGATTGGGGAAACTCCTGTTAAATTTGTGAATCATAAGCTTGAAACACTGGTCTCAGGTGCAAGGTCCTTGTTTATTCTTGTACTCAGGTGCATCTGTAGTAATGTTGATATTTTGATCTATAGTGTTTGAGCTGTTTGGTGTTGAATAGTAGCAGTGGTGAACTAGTGAGGAAGATCACATGGTTAGACTCAATGGCAAAGTCCAGAACAAAGACAGTGAGGTGTGCAATTCATATGTAATGTGTATGAATGCAGTACTGCTCAGTAACAGCAATATGCAAGGCAGCCATATAGAAGCTCTATAATCAAGGAGTCAGTGTTCCTCCCATCATAGTTGTCATGCCACAGCAAGTCACCCATCCAACTCCAGGCCAGTCCAATATTGGTTTTGTATCTTCCTCTGATCGGCTATGCCAGGAATTTGAGACAGTTGAGGCTGCTCAGTTTATTGCAGCTGTTGCAGTTGAAGCACAGCCATGTGGAGTGCATGAAAACTACTTTCCATGCCATCTGTCAATACTTCAGTTTTATCTCCTGACTAGCAACTGCAGGTACTGCAGTGCTTGCTATGCTTGCCTTAGGGAACAACCACCGACTGTTTAAGAAAAAAATAAGCAAGGAAGCCTCCTGTTATGATAATTTGATCTCTCACTCTTCAATACAATCATTTAACTACTTCCCATTGGCATGTTTCACAAGATTTCACTGAGGCTCAATCCTGTGACCACCACTGAACTGCTCAATGCAACCTTCCTTACCTTACTGTGGAGCACAACCACATCACAAGCCAACAACATTTACTTCACACACTGCATAGATATTTGCTTCCTACCATCTCAAGACAAGTATTCACTGGGCAGTGTATGACAATTCCTAATATTGACTTGACTTTCACATGGTGCTCAAGAACAGTTGGGTGCAATATAAAGGAGGAAAGTAAGTGGAAATAGGGAAAGGAAGAACTTAACTTAGAGATCAGTGTCAAACTCATAAGTGAGCATTGAATTTATCAAACTTGATTACCCCATTTGTTTTTATTGAGTCTTGTTGTCTATTTGGATCCACTTTCCACTCCTAAGATAGACTGTATATTGAAAAGTGAAAATTGTATCAATTAAAAATGTTTAGTGAAATTTAAATACCTCTGTGATCCCAATGCTGAAAGTAATTCTGGAACACAATTCTCCCAGCCATCGTTTGCAGTATCACTGCTGTTCATTGTATTTACCATGTCATACCAGAATACTTTTTTTTCAACATTTGATGTAATATTTCTCATTTTTCTTAAGAGTGTGTCTATTAGTTATAGAAATATGCATGTCATGTTTGGATATAAAGTAATTATTTATTTATTTTTTTTTTTTATTATTATTTATTTTTATGCAGTTGAGAGATAATTTTTTAAGTTCCAACTCCATCTGTAACTGCATCAGGATTTTCTTTGATGTGTGGTTGTATTATTTACCAAGAAATTACCAATCATTGTGTCTCAAAAGATCTATCATCATCTGAAATGAGTCTCTCTCTCTCTCTCTCTCTCTCTCTCTCTCTCTCTCTCTCTCTCTCTCTCTCTCTCTCTCTCTCTCTCTCTCTCTCTCTCTCTAGTTATATGGTTGATTGCAATCACTTGCTTGGCAGCACAGAGAAAAAGTTGTTAGAAACATTCTTTTTGCTTTTATTTTTTATCCAGGAATATTTTCTCGGGGTAATTTTTTAAAAGATTTATATTAGTAAAATTAAAGTTTATAGTTTATTGATCACTCAGGTCAGATCAGTGCACTTCTTGACAGCATATTCCATCCATCAACTTGAAGATGCTGCTGGACGTCACTTTCATTTTGTTATGCCAACTTGTGATGGGATTGATTGTGTTTACTTCTCTGTTTGTTTGCACCTCATGTGGATGTAAGGAGATAGATACCTTTTTGCTTAAAAAGATATTATGGAGAATCAAATATAGGAAATGTAATAGTTTTCCATAATAGTAATGGAAAGTCTTGATAAGAATTTAGGCTGAGGAATGCAGTGGGAGGCAGATATTTACTATAAAGGTATTGTAATATTACAGCACATATATATTTGTTTGTGATAAAGTTCATAAAGGACTAGTGCTCAGTTGGAAGAATAACATGAGTCACAAGTGTTACAATGCATGACCAAAGAACCTTTCACCATTATTGAGAAAAGTAAGTGTGACTCTAAATGGAATCTTTTTACTGTACAGGTTGAACCTCCCAAATCCAGCAACTGCTGGACCCGTAATTTGCCGGATTACAGAAAATTCTGGACTGCAAGTGGTCCTAAAGTAAGCACCCTAAAACACCCTGCATAGTCTTAGTCAGCCTGTATTATAACTGTAACATTGTGTTAATATGATATATGTTAGCTGTACAAATAAATATGCATGCAGAAGGATAGAGAAAAAACACATGCACCGCCTTGTCATGGCGGCGTTCCGATAAACTTACATTATTCTGAGAAATTGAAATAATTCCTGCAAATTAAAATTATGCCAGATTATAGGATTTGCTGGATTATGGAATTCCAAATTTGGGAGGTCCAACCTGTACTTAGGTATTGCTACATTTTTTATTTATATATTTTTTGGTCCTTGTAACCATGATGTAAGAAGACAAATAGGAATGCATGTGTTGCATTTTCTAGTAAAATTTAAACCAGCTCTGGAGATGTATTCTCCAGATATCAATCCTTGGGAACAGCATGGCTGGTGAAAAAAGATGACTACTTTAACATTGTAAACATATACAATGAAGCCTTAATCAATGTTTGGATCAGAAAAAGGGATATTTCTGTCTCTTCTTTTGTAGGCTATCCAGTACTTTAGTTATTATATACTGTGCTATGATTTCCAAAATTACTCTCTAAAGTCCACAACTTAATCAAATACTGTACCACCACAGAATATCTAAGGTGTTGTTAATACCTGAAGGAAGAAAATAAACTTTATACCATATTTCATAACTATTTACCATACATTATTTCTTAGGCTTTAGAGTTCAGTTTGTTGCAACACTGGAATGCATATATCAGGAACTATATTTTGTCTTCCATAACAACTCTAGGCAATTCAAACACAGTGGCTAGGAAAACTATTCTCCTCACATTTTATAATTTATATTTCATGGACATTTGAAATGTATATCAAGAGTTAATTTAATAGCCAAATTTCTTCATCTTTTGACATGAACTCGTTACTTTTTTACCAACACATTACTGATAAGCAGTGTGTAACATGTGTTTCTGTGGATATTGCGAACAGTGAAAGTACAGACTATTCTGAGTGGAAGATGATGCTTACAGTACGCCCTCTGAAACATTGTTTAACTGTGGTATAAAATTCAAGTGGGACCTGATAACTGATAAAATGGCTGGGCTGTGCAGGTATCCATGTTGTAGAAATGCAAAGTGTCCACATGCTCTACATTATTGTAAGTGTATAGCAGTGCTAGCTACTTTTCTCTCAAAATTAAGCAATACAATCTTAATGTATTCATTGTCACCATCTGACTTGAAATTGCAAACAACTGGCTTGCAGTCAGCTGATTTACCCCTAGCCTTGCCTACCCTCTCTCTTCCCAGGCAGCTGTGAATGTGCAATTTTAATCAGTAAATCATCTATACATTAATACTATTTGTCTCATGGGACATTGTAATGTCCCAAACATATAGAAATTTCACCGTAATTTCACCCAGGTAGCCATGTTAACACGTCTTGCCAGAGATACTTAGCTGCTGACCATTGTCACCTGGCCACACTTTAATTTCATAACACAGTTGAACAAGACATTAAAATGCATATTGGAATAGAACATTTTCCATCTAGAATAACCTGTACTTTTACTGCTAACAATATCCACAAAAACTTGTTATATCTCCCTCACTTGGATATGCTAGTGTTTTGAGTTTGATGAACACAAAAGTACAGAACTTGCAGTTATGACTACACCATTTTCCCCAGTACACCCACTTATTGAGATGGCAGCCAAGCCTCATCTAGCCATAAGTTGTTCTTAGAGAAGTTGTATTGAGTTAAATTTTGTTTCATGTACTTTTTTCTAATATGTTATTTTCCTTAATCTCATCTAGCATTGCTGTAATCAAAGTTCCTGCCCCCCCCCCCCTCTCTCTCTCTCTCTCTCTCTCTCTCTCTCTCTCTCTCTCTCTCTCTCTCTCTCTCTCTCTCTCTCTCTCTCTCTCTCTCTCTCTCTCTCTCTCTCTCTCTCTCTCTCTCTCTCTCTCTCTCTCTCTCTCTCTCTCTCATGGGTGCTCCTTTTCAATCACAAAAGCATAATCTGAATGTCAAACCAAATCAATTCTAATATCGTACTACTCAAAAAATATTATTATTTTATGCTTTTCAAAGATTATCTGAGTCCATATTTATTTTTTTCTTACAGAACTGGGTTTTGAAAAGAAAATAGTATATAGCAGACAGGCAATTATTGGTCAGCTTAAAACCTGTTTCAGATGATTAGTATGTCAGGTTTTTACATAGATACCTGTTTTGATTGAGATTTCTGTTTGCATTAATTCAGTCTTCATGTTACTAAAGACAGGTTAATAAAGTAGTCAAGAAAAACTTATGAAAATTATAGACTTGTTGAACTATTGCATGAAATTCTAAGGATAACTGGAGTACTACCAAGTGGATTGTATGTAAAGATCAAACTGTTATACAATAAACTATTTACTTATGAAAGATCTTAATATGTATACTTGAATAGCATGACAATGTCTATTTTCAAATATGAAAACAAAAACATATTCTTTGTCTATAAACCTTGCATTTTTCCTATATCTGAATTCAGAATTAAGATTTTCAAACATTTACATCACCATGCCTTTTTTATAGAATGGCTACTGTCTTGGCATGGTTGTGAAAATAGAGAGCAATGGAATGTACCAGAGAAATGTAATAGTGGAGATCCTAGACTACCACAGTATTCTGTATGACCTCAAGGCATGAAAATAAAACTTCATTTTCTTCAGTGTTCTGCATCACATAGGTATACAGATATCATGAAAAAATAAGATAAATTGGCTAATGAAATGCTCACAGAGTGCAGGAGTAAAGAGCCTGTGTGCATTATTGCCATAGAAGTGCAATGTCCATCACCTATAAAGATTAAATTGTAATGCAGCTAGTTTGACTAAAAGGAATGATTTCATTCTATAATATGTAGATGATGTATTTATATCTCATCACCATTTTACTTTATTCTTCATATGTTCACTACACAGCCTGTATTCATGAGATGCCAGACTTTGTTACCAGTTCTAAAAAAAGAATATTGTGGTTGTATTTTATTCCTGCATACTCATATATCATCATCATCATCACCATCTCTGTCACCATCATGAAGGTATAATGGTGTATGGAAAATGTATTTGTATTTTAGTTGTCACCACTAAAATTACATATTGACATTTTATTATTCTCTTAAAACTCAACTTGTAAACATTTGTTTGGAACAAACATATTTGTAATTGGCTAAGTGTCTACCTGTTTCATTTATAGTGCATTTTGTCTTTGGCTGTTGATTTGCAATGTAGCATTTTTTATTTATTTAATCAAATTAGTAAATAATACATGTGGTATAAACGTATGTGAGAAATATCATGCTTGTATTTTATAATTTTGTAACTATGATACTATAGATTTTGGGATTTATTGTGTCTGATAACTGTAAAACTAATCAAAACAAGATAAATGCAACTTCTTATTTATTTATTCATTTATTAATTTTCTTTTATAACTATGGATGAAATAAGTTTTGTGAGTTTCTTATGAGAAGCAAGAATTGAGATTTTTGTGTGGATGCTTAGTTAATGCCTATAAATAATTCACCCTTAAATTGTGGAATTCATTGGTTAAAAAAAAAATATATAACTTCTTGGGAATTATCTCTTAATTGTTACTGCAGTCAGTTATTGCTACAGCTAAATGTAGGAATGATAAAATTCTATTACATGTAATTTAGTTTTTATTACTGTTATTATTATTATTATTATTATTATTATTATTATTATTATTATTATTATTATTATTAATTTTTTCTCTGCATTTAATTATGTTGTGATCATGTGTCAAGGCAACCATGGGCAGTGTTAAGGAAAGTGAAACACTACACAGTACAGTGAGGAATGAGACTGCTTTTTAATGATCGATGATTGAAAGATATGATTGTTAAATTATGCATGTCGAGGTGCACCCATTTGGAACCCACTTGAATATCTTGGTGGTACAAGTGAAAGGAGTTTTGTATGATGACCACTCCCAAAGCTGGCTGCAACTTGTGTGGAGCAAACTTGTTTTGGAATCCTCCGTTTGCCCACCTCATCTCAACAAAAGAGACCATCATCCTACTGTGGTGTGTAACTGATAAACTCAATAAATAATTTTTTTTATTGGCATAGTTTCAATTAATTCTGTCATGTTCTAAAAAATCACAAATTAAATTTATTCAGTGGGAAAAAGAAAAGCTAATTAGTAAATGGAATAGATATAGTGCATTAACATAACTTTTTTATGCAAGGAGCTGAGGCAGAAAGTAGACACAAAACTTGTTTTTTGTTTTTACTTGAACATATATAAGCTGGCTATCTAGACCGTGTGGTTAACTTCGCAAACATGTATGTTAAAGCACACAGTCACGAAAAAATGGATGATGTATTCACACACCTTAACTAAAAACTTCAGTACTCCATTTAGTAATTCATTAATTACGATTTATTTCTGTATTCAAATATCTTTTCGGGTATAGATAACTTACCATGTTGGGTCATATATTTGGCATATGGCTTTGCTTTACACATTTTACTATGAAGCGTTTTACTCCATATAATTTTTCGCATTCGGCCAATTTTTTCCGAAATTTGGCCGAAATTGACAAAAATTTGGCTGATTTGTTCATGAGTTTGGGTGAGATTTGGCCATCAACTCATGTCGAACATTTGGCAACCCTGAAAAGAGGCGTGCAATAAGCAAGATCTGAAAAGCAGTTAGTACGAAAATAGTGGAGGTGGTAGGATGAGTTGCAACACAGGGCCTCATGTTTCTTATTACTTGTGCGTCACTTACACCCAGTCCTCTGGTTTTTGTGCTTGTAGTGCGTTGTATGTAGGATCTGGCAACAAATTTTCTAAGACTTTCCACAATATCTCTCCCTTCTTTGTTGTGAGTACATGTAGACCCTCAGTGTTTTCTGACAGTCCTTGTAAGTTTGAGATCCCATAATGCTCTGATTTGCCTGTGAAGAAGCTTTGCACTGTTTCAAGCCTCTGCACATCATTTCCTTTGTATGGTGACCACAGCCAAGGCCATCTTTATCTAATTAAGATGGCCTTGCCACAGCTGGCTACAGTTGTCCAGTGTGGGTTGCATCAGGGCTATCCAGAGGATTAGTGTGACCTTATCAATGTCCCCGATGTATATATGGAAGAGATAGGGGCTCAGTACTGATCACTGTGGCAATCCACTGATTATACTGGTTTCCCTGGATTTGTACCCATCCACTGTGACGGATTGGTTTCTTTCTGTAAGGAAGTCATGAATCCAAATGCCCAACAAGCCTTTGTGATGGGGTCTTGACCCTTATGGAGGACACAATAGCCTATAGATATCTTGAAGATTTTTTTTTTTTTTTTTTTTGACGCAAAGAGGGTAGCTAGTTCTTGTATAACTTTGATTTCTGAACACTTTCAAAGGAAAAGGAGACAAGTAAAATGATATATCAATCAATCATGTGGGGCATACGCCGGGGGGCGCTTCGCCTTGCGTACCCTATGGCGCCACTCCAGGCGGTCACGCCTCGTGAGTCTCCATGCAGGCTCCCTTTCCATGCCATGTAATTCCCAGCAAGAGGCATTGACTTGCCCCAGCCATGAGTTCTGTGGATGTCCCCTTGGCTTTCTCCATGCTCGGTTATCCCTTTCGGAGACAACCCGATATGCAGGATCAGCTTCCAGGTAGCGTGCCACATGCCCATAGTCGCAGTTGTTGTTGACGGACTATGTTGGCAAAACTGGGCACTTCCGTACCTCGGTCCGCACTTCCTCTCCTCCGTACCTGCGGGCCACCAAACGAGGTGCGGAAGTAACAGGTACGGAAAGGCGAAATTTTAAGTCCGTACCTCCGCACCTGAGACGTGCAGAAAGGCGAAATTCTGAGTCCGTATCTCCGCACCTGAAATAAAAAAAAAAAAAAAAAGTAAATGAATAAAGACGACTAAAAACAGTCCGCACTCCGTAGTATTACTTTCGGCAGTTTTTTGGCGGTCTGTGCTACCAGGCATGTTTTCCCGCCACTTGTGACCAGGGCCGTTTCTAGCTATAGCCGGACAAGGCGATTGCCTAGGGCCCCAAGCCACCAGGGGGTCCCCTGGGTAGCTTGGAAAATTTAAATTTCCTAAGTCACCCAGGGGCTCCGACGAAAAATTGAAATCCAGGGCCCCCTCAAACAGCATCTTGCCTAGGGCCCCCATAAAGCTAGAAACGGACCTGCTTGTGACGTCACTCATTCAGGTCTAAGCAAACTCTCTCTCTCTCTCTCTCTCTCTCTCTCTCTCTCTCTCTCTCTCTCTGGATTGTCTTCAACTCTAAAAGATTGGCAAAATTTTCCTTCCATATGGTAACAGTGAGGGCCGCTGCTGCTGCTGTGGTGTAGGTTGTCCACTCTCCCCCTCACCCCCACACCCCCATTATTCTCTCCCTCCTCCATTTGGGCCTATGGGGGTGGTGGTGATGGTGGTGGTAGTGGTGTATTTATTTTCTTATTCTTGATTTTATGACATCTGTGCCTGTTAGAGAGAAAGAGAGAGCAGCAACAGAGTTGCCAGGTTTCTTGTAATTAGAAAATGCCAAATGCAACTAAGAAATAGGCCAAATATATATATATATATATATATATATATATATATATATATATATATATATATATATATATATATATATATATATATATATATATATATATATATATATATATATATATATATATATATATATATATATATATATATATATATATATATATATATATATATATATATATATATATATATATATATATATATATATATATATATATATATATATATATATATATATATATATATATATATATATATATATATATATATATATATATATATATATATATATATATATATATATATATATATATATATATATATATATATATATATATATATATATATATATATATATATATATATATATATATATATATATATATATATATATATATATATATATATATATATATATATATATATATATATATATATATATATATATATATATATATATATATGGAGATCTGATGTACTATTATTGTCTTGTAATTTGTTATATTTTTTGAGGTGCGGACAAGATTTTTCAGGCGCGCGTTAATAGCTTTTGGTACGGTACCGGAGGTGCGGTACCCGAACGAGGGAAAAAAAATTTAGGTGCGGAAGAACAGTTACGGACTACCTGCGTTTCGAGGTCCAGAGGCGCGGTACCGGACTACCCGATATCCAGGGTATGCTGGTAATCAGCCGCGAATCAGTCTCACGGAGCAATCGCTGATCTGGCACTAAGTCATACCACCGGTACTTCATGATCCTGCGCGAAGGCATCTTGTACCAAAGACATCAATTCGCTTCTTCAGATCGGTATTCAGTGTCCATGCCTCACAACCGTAGAGTAATACATGGATCACCAGTGACTTGAAGATCCGAATCTTCGTCCGTCTGCACATGTACCTACAACGCCAAATACTCATGTTAAGCGAGTCCATAATGCCAGTTGCATCCTGCCTGTTGTGTTGGAAGGAAGCATTTTTTTTCTTTCCCGCTCCGCTTGATTACATGACTAGTATAGCCTCATTGACCATCTCCTAGACTCAACTACTCTCAGGGATATACTCAAGGAATATCCTCAGTTCGCTCCCAGACTGCAGGATGTTTATGCAATAAAATAAGGTGTGCAATATCTGTATATATTTATTTAAGTACGTACTTGTATTCTTGTTATGTATACTGTCTACTTATGTATTATTGATTCTTTAACCTTTATTATCCTTAAGTCTTTGCCCAGGGGGTGGGTGGCAAGGTCCATCCTCCTGCTTTGTTGTGTTTCATTATTAATGCAACAATAAATGTATCAATCAATCAATCCATATACCATGGGCCAGGCCAATCCGCCATACAACTTCCTGGTTCTACCCACCGTCGTTGCCAAGGGGGTTAGATTATAAGGCGGCGGCATGACGTCAAAAAAGTGAAGCCGGCGCGCTATTGGTCCGCTGCTAAGCCTACCCCCCTTTACACCCAAAATATTGCCGACCGCCCATTGAAAATACATGGGAACGCCCGAATTACGCTCCTTATTTTCCGTGTTATGTCCATGTTATGTGACCTTAATAGACTCGCGATAGTCGTAACATACTGTGCCATGAAAATTTAGATGGTTAATTATTCATACAAATGAGATAATGCAGTGTTTTCCAGCTTTGGTGGACTAGAGTGAGAGGTGGGAAGCTGTCTTAGGGGCTAACGTATGACTGAACAAGGTCATGTACACATGTGAATGTACATGTGCATGTAGATGTAAATATGTACACATACATGTACATTTAGATAAAGAATAAATAAATGTATATCAGGTGAAACTTGGCCTGAAGGTTGATTTTTCTTGATATAGCAATTACTTAATACGTCAAAACTCTCTCTCTCTCTCTGTAAGAGATATACATCAATTAATCTCTCTCTCTCTCTCTCTCTCTCTCTCTCTCTCTCTCTCTCTAAGAGATACACTAATTAATATTCTCTCTCTCTCTCTCTCTCTAAGAGATACATTAATTAATATTCTCTCTCTCTCTCTCTCTCTCTCTCTCTCTCTCTCTCTCTCTCTTCTTTTTACTTAAACAAAAACATGTACAAGGAACGAGGCTTAAAACCCCACGTTGAGTATGGGGTTATTCCAAAAGCCTATTGTAGTATTATTTTTTAGAATAACACATTAGTATATTGTACATTAAGACATTATACATGAAAAATAAATAAATAATTAAAATACACTCCAATACAAAATAATTTCTTTACAATAAATACTACTGCAACACCAGCCGCGACGGGTGCCTGCCTCGCCACTTGTGGGCTGCCACTTTCACTTGCTGAGTAGTCATGCTCCTCACATAGGGAGTGGCTGCCACGAAAATGTTCCACAGCCTTGAGGTCCTGGCTGTGTACGTAGATGCGCTGGTGTTGGCTTGAGCGAGATCGGGGCACCTGCACTAACTCATCATTGCGTGCCGCATCTCTGGTGCACCTCTGTGCTGTGTGTGGCTGTAGCCTCAGAGGGTTGAGGTGGGAAACTCTCTGTACTTGAGTCTTGTGGCAGACTACTAGTGCCGATACGTCTCGGCGGTGTTCCAGTGATGTTAGTGGTGCTGGGTGCTGTTCTTCTTCCTCAGTGGTCACGAGTCTCAGGGCTCGCCGCTGCACAGCATCCAGTCTCTGCATGTGGATGGCAGCACTCGACATCAAGACAAGGCACCATACTCCATACATGGGCGTATCTGCGCCTTGTACAGAGTGAGTGTGCCTCGTGGGTCGAGGGTGTCCGCCATCCTGCGCAGGGCAGAGACTCGGAGAGATGTCTGGCGGGCGATGCCAGCGATGTGGCGGTCGAAGCGCAGGCTGCGGTCCACGCACACGCCCAGGATCTTGATGTAATCCTGGAGCGGCAGGCACTTGCCTCCAAAGCGCAACTTTCCTGAGACTGCGTGTGAGGCGTCTGGAGACCGCGAGATGACCATCGCCTGCGTCTTCTCTGGAGCGAAGTTAACTTGCCACACCTCTCCCCACTGCTCTACCATTCTGAGCTGCCTGTTCAGCTCAGTGACGGCCCGCTGACTGTCTAGGCGGCAGTAAGAGCGGGAGAAAGTGCAGTCATTAGCAAATGCAGTCACAGATGACAGTTGCTGGAGGAGGTCATCAATGTAGATGTTCCACAAGACTGGGCCCAGAACTGAGCCTTGTGGAACTGATGCCCGGACTGGTGAAGGCCTTGATGACTGCCCGTTGACCACTACTTGGAGAGTCCTGTCCTGGAGGTAGTCTTCGAGCAGCTTTAACAGGTCACCTTGGATGCCCTTGGCGCGAAGCTTTTCAACGAGGCCCGAGTGCCAAACCCTGTCAAAAGCCCCAGCAATGTCCAGGGCTACCACAAGGGTGTCCAGGCCTTCTTCCAGGGCATCTTGCCAGTCCTTGGAGAGGAGGAGGAGGAGGTCTGCGGTGGATCGGCCAGGCCTGAAGCCAAACTGTCTGTCTGTGAGGAGGTGGTTCTCGCTCAGGTGTTGGCAGATGACATCAGTCACTATTTTCTCCATCACCTTGCCCACCACTGAGAGCAGCGAGAAGGGTCGGTAGTTGGTGGGCTCTGACTTCGTGTTTTTTTGTTGACCGGGACCACTCGCGCCTCCTTCCATACTGAGGGCCACTTGTTTTCTTTCAGGCAAGTCGTGAAGACTGTGGTGAGAGGAGCTGTCAGCTCTCTGGCGCAGTGCTTGAGGAGCCGCGGACTGACGTCATCCGGACCCGTGGCTTTGCTTTCATCCAGCGCACCAAGCAGCCGCTCTACCTGCTCTTCCGTCACCAGGACGGTGGTGACAGTATTGTCTGTCTCCTGGGCCAGTTGAGGTACAGGTCGTGCTGGGTCGTCCACCATCATTTTGTTGGCAAAATACTCAGCAAGGAGCGTGGCCTTGTCTGTGGTGCTCGTGGCGGTGGATCCGTCTGGTCTGGTGAGTGGAAGGAGAGCCTCGCGTTGACAAGCTCCTTGTTGTTCTCTCACTAGTCTCCACCAGGTCTTGTTTCCAACACCTGAACCACTGAGCTTTCGCTTTCTGTCCTCCCTCAGCTGATTTTTCGCCCATCTGCAGGTGGATAACATCCTCTTGCATGCTTCCCAGTGCAGTGTCTTGTTTCTGGGTGTTGGGTGGCGTTTGTACCTCACCCAGGCAGCATGTTTGTCCTCGGCAGATGCTCTGCAGCGAAAACCAAACCAGGCTGGGTCACCAGGCTTGGAGAGGTACAAACGGCTGGGTACATGCACTTGTTGGAGGGCAAGGAGCCTGGTGGTGAGAGCACGTGCCCTGGCATCAGCATCTCCCACCAGAAGGGCCTCCCAATCCGTGTTCTCTATGTCCTGCTTCATGGATGGCCAGTCTGCCTTGTCCCAGAGCCAGATGGTGCGCGGGGTGGCATCTTCTCTCGCCGTCTGCAGCTCTACCTGTGACAGCACGGCAAAGTGGTCTGAGCTACCCACAGGCCCTAACTGCTGGCAGCGGATGCTGGCTTCAGGGAGGTCAGTTACTACAGGATCCAACATCCCTCCCCGCTCATGTGTAGGGAAGGTTACGTGGTTAACCAGGCCCTGTACCACCAAGAGATGGTTGTACGCATCCTGCTCCATGTGTGGGTTCAGGTCCCCCACTAACATTACATGAGAACACTTGTGTCGTTGGAGTAGGGTGTCAAGTTCCTCCGTCAGGAAGTCCAACGGGGCTCGTCCTTGTCTCGGGGGGCGGTACATAACACAGAAGAGAAGCCCACTCTTGTCTGCAAGTACCATCCTGAAGAATAGTGCCTCTGTCTGGCGAGGTACAGCAATTTCGAGCTCCTGTGTTTGGAGGCCGTCTTTAAAGCAAGCAGCGACACCTCCGCCTGCTCTAAATTCTCGGTCTTTCCTCACCCACGGGGAGTAGCCCGAGATCCTGCCAAACGTCGGTTCCACCTTATCACTCAACCATGTTTCCGTCACCGCCACAACGTCGGCACTTTGTCGCAGCACGAAATTGTGGCTCAGGTCACCGACGTTGGTGCGGAGTCCTCTGATATTGGCGGAGACCACTGTCAGTTAACAGCTGGGACGCTGGTCTCCTCGCCGCCTCGCGTTGCCGCGGGAGGGAGGCATGGCGGTGAGGCAAGGTGTTTTAGTGTCTGTTCTGCCACATGGAGCTGGAGTCGTTCCAGCTGGGGTAATGTCCTGGTTGATGTTGCCAGGGAGGCTGGGGGGTGGCCTGAAAGGGCTGCTCGGGGTGGTGCATTTGTTGCTGCGCCAATCCCTCCGTCAGAACCTTGATCAGCATCCTCTCTTGCCTTTGTTCTTGACGTTCGTCAGCAGTGCGTCTATAACACACCTCAGCTGTGTGTCCGGGGCGGAAACAATATTCACATTGTGTCCTTTGCTCTCCCCTGTGCCTCACTGGGTGCGTGGATACCTGTAGGTGTGTCACATGTGGGGGGGACACAGGTCGCCAGTCAGGTGTGTTAGGATGGCCTCAGGGCCGCTGCTGCTTGCAGCGTTGCCAAATCGTGATGTGCCGAATTCACCAGACATCCATCAAAATTTCACCAGATTTCACCAACATTTTTTATGGTAATGTAAAATAAGTTTTTAATGAAAATTAATATGCATAACATTCTTAAGTCAAAATCTTTATTTCCATAATCAATGACTTTATGAATAATACTGTACTGTAATGTAATAATGTAAAAAAGTACTTGTAAATTTTCCTTTAACACAATTGTAGCTAGGATAAATTAATAAATGTATCTACTTCCTCTTTTCTCGGTAGGCTATATCCAAGAGTTACCTACACATCATACATTTCAGACGTGAATCTTTTGAGCATATCACTAGTAATGTCACATTGTGTGCAACAGATTCCCTGCATCATGAGATGCGATCGAATGCGCACAATACTATCAAGCACTTTGGTTGACATTTGATTTCTGTATTTTCTTGTTATGAGTTATTTTCTTGACACGAACGCGGACAGTACTGTAAAGATAAGTTTATGAAATAATGCAGCAGTATCTTCGTTACTAACTATTGTTTTCAAAGTCTCGTATAGTTACGAGTTTGTATACTATTTTTCGTGTGATTATATAATGTCACGGGGGCTGTGGAAGGAGAGAACAGTACCTAGAGGGGGCGTGTTAGTAAAAGGGTTAAGAACCACTGGCCCAGTAACTAGTTTGAGTAGGCCTAGTCACTTATGTTGAGACTGCCAATGCCTCCAGTCACATATTATCATTTTATCTGTAGTCAGAAACCACGACTGGCTGCTGTGAATATTTTATCAGGTTAGGTATAAGCTTACAGTATTTGTGTATATATGCAGCAGGTACATTTATAATTTTGCAAAAATTATGTACCATCCTTTTATCATGCCAGCATCACCAAGCCATTCACCAAACACTGCAAGTTTTTAAGAACAGTTCATGAAGAATTTCTTTGTAAATATGACAACGAAACACACATGCTGAACGTCCTCCTTATAGCACTATACACATACCCATTTCTCCACAAAATAATGTCTTCCCTGACACATCAAGTGAATAATTAATGATTTCTACTGATATTTTTAAATCCATTTACCTTGAAAGGCGTTTTCTTCAGCTGTGGAGGCTCCCGACTGTGGACACGTGGAGTTTACAACATCACCCAGACCCAGTTGGGCACTCACCCGTTTGAATTTGTGTTGATGTAAACACAATACCGGTAGTTGCAAAGTGGCGCCATCCATTGAATTATTCTTGACGTGAACGATATCTATACTTCAGCAGTAATCACTAATCAACTACTTTTCACCAGATTTCACCAGATTTTGTCTGGTTCCAAATTCTTAATATTTATTCACCAGTAAGCTTGAAATTTCACCAGATTTTCTGAATCTGGTGAAAAATTTCACCATCTGGCAACACTGGCTGCTTGTAGCGCCGTCGTTGCCGCTGGGTCTTCCGATTGTTGTCGTTCTGCCGCTGCTACTGTTGTTGCTGTAGTTTGTGTTACTGCTGCTATTGTTACTTCTGTTGTTGTTGTTGTTGCCGCTACTACTGTTGTTATCATCGATGATAATGTTACTGGTAGTGCTGCTATCGTTGTCTGTTGTGGTGGTGGTGGTGGTGGTGGGGGGCGGCGGGAGGTACGGTTGCTTTGGTGAAGGCGTCCGCCTCCTTTCTCTCTCTCTCTCTCTCTCTCTCTCTCTCTCTCTCTCTCTCTCTCTCTCTCTCTCTCTCTCTAAGAAATATACATTAATTAATCTCTCTCTCTCTCTCTCTCTCTCTCTCTCTCTCTCTCTCTCTCTCTCTCTCTCTCTCTCTCTCTCTCTCTCTCTCTCTCTCTCTCTCTCTCTCTCTCTCTAAGAAATATACATTGATTAATCTCTCTCTCTCTCTCTCTCTCTCTCTCTCTCTCTCTCTCTCTCTCTCTCTCTCTCTCTCTCTCTCTCTCTCTCTCTCTCTCTCTCTCTCTCTCTCTCTCTCTCTCTCTCTCTAAGAAATATACATTGATCTCTCTCTCTCTCTCTCTCTCTCTCTCTCTCTCTCTCTCTCTCTCTCTCTCTCTCTCTCTCTCTCTCTCTCTCTAAGAAATATACATTGATTAATCTCTCTCTCTCTCTCTCTCTCTCTCTCTCTCTCTCTCTCTCTCTCTCTCTCTCTCTCTCTCTCTCTCTCTAAGAGATACAAATTAATTAATATTCTGTCTCTCTCTCTCTCTCTCTCTCTCTCTCTCTCTCTCTCTCTCTCTCTCTCTCTCTCTCTCTCTCTCTCTCTCTCTCTCTCTCTCTAAGAGATACACATTAATTAATATTCTGCCCTCCCCCTCTCTCTCTCTCTCTCTCTCTCTCTCTCTCTCTCTCTCTCTCTCTCTCTCTCTCTCTCTCTCTCTCTCTCTCTCTCTCTCTCTCTAAAAATATACATTGATTAATCTCTCTCTCTCTCTCTCTCTCTCTCTCTCTCTCTCTCTCTCTCTCTCTCTCTCTCTCTCTCTCTAGAGATACAAATTAATTAATATTCTGCTCTCTCTCTCTCTCTCTCTCTCTCTCTCTCTCTCTCTCTCTCTCTCTCTCTCTCTCTCTCTCTCTCTCTCTCTAAGAGATACACATTAATTAATATTCTGCCCCTCCCTCTCTCTCTCTCTCTCTCTCTCTCTCTCTCTCTCTCTCTCTCTCTCTCTCTCTCTCTCTCTAAGAGATACACATTAATTAATATTCTGCCCTCTCCCTCTCTCTCTCTCTCTCTCTCTCTAACTTTCATTTAGAATGATGTGTGATTTCATGTCACTGTGCGTTGGAAAAGCATCAATCACTGAAATTTTACTTCACCATTTCTTCTTTGTCATGCATTAAACGAGAAAAAGTAATCTTTTTGTCATAATTTCTCCCGGAAACATCCTGTTGTATTTCTCTCAATATTGTAGCTATTTCATATTAACACAGTTAATAACTGGTGTACATGGCATATTTAGGAAACTATAATGTGGTTTACATAAGTCAAACTATCAGTTCTTTCTTAGTTTTCCTCTAGTAATGAAAAAGAAAGTGGTAATTTCCCATTGCTTAACAGAGAGGGCAATGTTTTGGTTGTAAGTTGCTATCGTAAGCTCCGGCCACCGTCTCATAAGGACCGCCCACTGTCTTCACATTTTTTGTATAGCGGGATAGGCGCGCGGCGTCTTAAGGGGCTATCACACTGGCCTATGATACGCGGAACGTGGGCCATGGTTCTTGGTACGAAACCAGCACTATCACACACAAGCTGCCCGTGTTCTTGTTATGCTAGGCAAACGGCCCACTAACCAAGACAAAGCCTAATCAAAATAAACCAGAACAAAACCATGCCGTTATACCTCAGCCTGTGGTTTGTCCAGGAACTGCATTTGCACTTCCTCTTGTTAAAGAAAAGTAAAGCTGCGTTTTTTAATGCCCCTACGGCTAGACCTCGCCTTAAGGCAGGCTTAAGCAAAACCTGGGACAATGGAAAACGGGCCTGCTAGACCTTCGATCACGTGACCAGTCACCAGCTGACAGATGACAACAATAAAGATGGCAGACGAACAGGAAGTGCAAGATATGCTGCAGCTTTGTAACTTATCTTTCCAACATAACATAACATAACATAACATAAATAATAGGATAGCAAAGGGCCACCAGGGCCCATCTAGGTTATCCTGTATCAGTCGCACAGCGACCTCGTCATCAGTACTTAAAGTTACACTTACAAGTACACAATACATTATATACTAATTCTAAATATTTGGCCCATTAACAGGGCTAAGTCCTGCAGCGAAATCCTCTACAATTTGTGGTCCCCATACATGGGGATCATGTCTTGTTTAACTATAGTAAATTTCTTATAAAAACTATCATGCAGCGCTATACATAATTATAAATCTAATAAATTTAAGTGCTTATCTAATCTGTTTTTAAACATTGTCAAACTAGTGCTATTTACAACCGTCTCTGGCAATGCATTCCAGAAGTCTACCACCCTATGACTAAAGAAATATTTTCTTATATCTAACCTGCAGCCTTGCTTTCTAATCTTCCTGCCATGATTTGTAGTCCTACTTCCCTCCTCTAAGGTAAAGAAAGATCTCACATCTATGTAGTTTGTATCTGAGAACATTTTAAATATCCCCCTCTTATACATCTCCTCTCAAATGAAAACATGTTTAATGCCTTTAATCTATCTCTATACTCCAGGCGCTTCAAAGCTGGTATCATCCTAGTTGCTATCTTTCCTCCCTGCATCAACAGTCCAGTCCATCATGTTTCCAGACTTGCCAGAGATACCAGAAGATACTGAAACAGCATTCAGTTTGGTGCAGAACTATCAACAGCAGCTAATGGAACATTCATTCGTCATGTCTTATTTGTTTATTTACATGTGACGTCACAACTGGCTAGCGGAAAGTCGAGCCTGCTCTGCAGCTGGCTTGAGTTTGGCCGGCCCTGCCTTAAGGCGGGCTACGCTCTGGCTCAAGTTTGGGGACATGAAAGAACACAAAATGACGTCAGCCTTAAGCCAGGCTTAAGGCTGCCTTAAGCGTGGACTATAAAAAACGCGCCTTAAGTAAAAAAAAAACTAGAGAAAAGCTGAGACGTGCGCGATGGCAACTTTAGAGTCAGAGGTGGTTGCCATGAGCCCAACCTATCGACATGACATTATATATATATATACTTTACCTTTCTAAAATGATGAAATATTATTTAATATTTCAATATGAAAAATTTAGTCACATTCTTTTTAGTTCAAATGAAAGGTTTTTATTACATATATCATGTTTACTTTTCCATTGGGATAGCATACGGAGAACCAGGATGGATATGAAGCCATCCCAACTTGGTTCCGCTAATCCCGGGCAAGTTCCAGCTATCTAGAGCGGATGTTCCTGGTTCTGTGTATCATAGGCCAGTGTGATAGGGCCTTTACGCACTACACTACCAAGGCATGTGAAATTTTCCGAGATCTCAATGTTCTCGCCACACGCATGGTTGAAAATGAAATATATATACTCAAATCATATGCTTGTTGTAGCTGTGATGCCGACACTGGGGAAGAGAAAGTGCTGTAGATTTGAGAGGCGGAGAGGTAGAGGGCCTCATGTGAATCATATGTTGATAGAGGGATTCTCAATGTGTTAGGACTGTATGTGGTAGCAAGGAAAAGAGTGAAAAGGTTTATTAAAAAGTACTCTAGGGTAAGCAAGATATTAAAACTAAAGCCGGGCTTCGGTAGTTTGAGGCATTAGAACGGTCACTCTTTTCAGGAACATGTTAAATGAAGCAGGCAAACCTTCAACAAGAAAGAAAAGTAGACGTCGATAGACGTTTTCTCGCCCCTCCAACTTCTAACTCTGTACAAGGGCATTATCAGTCCTTGTATGGAGTATTCTTCTCATGTTTGGGGTGGTTCCACTCACATAGTTTTGTTAGATAGGGTGGAATCAAAATCTTTTCGTCTCATCAACTCCTCTCCTCTGACTATCTTCAGCCTCTTTCTCACCGCCGGAGTCACTACCATTTTTACTATCTTTTATCGCTATTTTCTTGCTAACTGCTTTACTGATCTTGCTAACTGCATGCCTCCCGATCTTCCTGCGGCCTCGTTGCACAAGGCTTTCTTCTTCCTCTTACCCCTATATTCTGTCCAACTCTCAATACAAGAGTTAACCAGAACTCTCAATCTTTCATGCCTTTCTCTGGTAAACTCTGGAACTCCCTGCCTGCTTCTGTATTTCCAATTTGTTACGACTTGACTTCTTTTAAGTGGGAAGTTTCAAGATATTTGTCCCTCACTTCTGGATAACTCCTATGAACTTTAAGTTAGGGAACTGGCATCCAATGGGCCTTTTATTTATTTATTTTTTTTTTTTTTACCCCTAGCCAGTTTTCTCTCCTGCATAAAAAAAGACGAAGTTGAAAGATTTTAGTCAAACAAGGTGCAAGCATGGACGCACATTCTTTGAGAACAATAAGATTCTTAAAATGTCATTTCACAATCTTCTATCTGATCGCCAGTATGGCTTCTATCAAGGTCGCTCTACTATCATAGTGATCTTACTGAACCTTGGTCATCCTCTTATACAGATCTTGGTGAAACCTTTGCTGTTCCCTTAGATATATCAAAAGCGTTTGATAGTCATGCTCAAAACTTTGATCTCCAAACTACCCTCCCACGGTTTCTATCCTTTCTACAACTTCATAAGTTCGAATTCATTACAAATTTCCTATGACCGTTCTATCAAGTAGGAGAAAGTGGGGTAAAACGGACCACTTAACAAAGTATTGAGTCTAGAAAATACATTTATATGATTTTTGAAGGTTTGTGGGTTTGTGGTGGTGCTTTGGGATGTTACCTTCGATGTCTACACCCGGGTCACGGTTTTGAAGGAAAACAATGAAGCACGAGAATTTACAAAATAATTTTTCTTGGGCCCAAAATAAAATGATGGGGTAAGACAGATCCCCAGGGGTCCATCTCACCCGGCAAACTGAACATAAAGAAATAAACCCTTGTTGGCATAAAGCACAGATAAAAGAAAAAAAAAAACTCTTCTTCGTCATCATCATATCCCTTCACATTGTTCATGAGCCAAATTTATTGGTACGAATCAAACGAAAAAAAAAAAAAACTCTTCTTCGTCATCATCATATCCCTTCACATTGCTCATGAGCCAAATTTATTGGTACGAATCAAACGAAAAAAAAAAAAAACTCTCCCTAATCATCATCTCTCCCTGCACAACTTAATGACATAAATTACACACAAAAACCTCTTTCTCAACATCACCATTATTTATTCCTGCAGATTGCTCATAAGCTCAGCTTTTGCAGTTAGCACAACAAACCCACTCTTCCCCTCTCATGGTGTCCATCTTACCCCATTAGTAAATATTCATATGTCGAAATGTTTACCAAACTATCTATGTTTATTATGCCAATTTATGGCATATAAATATCATGTATACACTCATGGGCATGTATAAAATAAGTACTAAATCATTGTGATAACTATTTCAATATAAAACAAGCAGTGTCTTACCTTGTGCGTATAACAGCAGCACTGCATAAAATGACAAATATTTCCCTCTGAAGCGCAAGGGAAACTTAGCGTGCCTACTGCTAATTATTATGTCATTGCTGGGAGACGTGAAGGACATCTAAGAGTAAAATTTTGAAACTCGCCCTGTATGCTTGGATTTAGAAGTGGGGTTCCGTCTTACCCCATGAGTCAGTCTTACCCCACCTTCCCATACTTTTTTTTCTTTTTCTTTTTTAAGTCCTGGGCCTATAGCGCCTGTAGGTAACTTGTAGAGTATTGGAATCGATGTTCAGCTTCCACATATTATTGGCACAGGTAATTTTATTAATAGTGGTACCCATATTAGGGCCCATATCACCACCCAAGCGCATCTTTGGTGTAATCACCAAGAACCTGGGTAGCATGATGACATGTAGATAACTTTAAACTACTCAACAAATGGCACAAAGTTTCGAGGCCGTGCTTGGTGGGATTCGAATTTACGTGTGGACGTCTGTCCGATTCCACACTTACCACTTTATCCAATGGTAGACGGCCACTGTTCTGGGTAAATCTATTAACTATGGTGTACCTCAGGGTCTTGTCCTGTCATCCACTATCTTTCTATTATTCATCAATTATCATTGATCATCTAAACCAAGCTTCTTGTTTTAAACATTCTTAAGGCGGGTTCTTATACGAGTCAATATGAGACTGAAATTGCAAGTCGCTAGAAGTATCAACTGAGCCCTTCTAGTCGGAACACGTTCACACATAGCGACTGGGAAGTATCAGCTGGTTGGAGGAAACTGAATGTAAACAAACAACTACTTAACAAGATGTCTTCCTCTGATGACGATGACGCTTGCGATCAAATTAAATCATTACAAGTATTCAATCTTCACCAACAACACCCTGCATAGAGGGAGACAGTTCTTGGAGAGTTGCAGGGATTTCATTGAACGTCGATTTGCGTAGCTTTTTTGCTGTATAATTATTTTCTAGGGTATACTAGATGTGATCTTTTTCCCTCATCAACTCCAACATCTTTTCTTTATCTGGATACATTTTCAAAGCTTTCTGCGTGACGTCACAACGTAAACAAAGTCGCAAAATAGTGGTGGGCAAGTACCGGTACATTTACCGGTATTACCGGGAAAAGGCTAAACGGTACTATATCGATTAAAACTTTGTACCGGCAAAATTTTTTTTTAGCGGTAAAGTCATCAGTTAATACCACTTGACGCAATATTCCCGGAACCCACCGCAAGGTGGCACTACACGACGAAAGCTTTGATGGAACACAAAAGAATAGTTTAGTACAGATTTGCCTGGTAATGATGCGGGACGTCTAATTATCTATGATGCAGTCACTCTGTCGAGGTTGTACCGCATGGAATACCTTGGAATGGCTTCAAAATTGAAGGAAACCATGAGAAATATACGGACCAGCATTGTTTTAGGCAAAAAAGTGGCATTTAATCGAAAAGGCATAAGAGCCGTGACGTCACAAGGGATCTTGATCTTGATCTTAATGTTACAGGCCAAAACATGTGGATATTTGAGTTATTTTTGACGTATTTGTACATCACGAATAATGTTTGATGATGAATGGGCGAAGTATTAGTGACCTGGGCATCTAAAATAGTGAAAGAAATGTTATATAATGTATATGCGAATACTGCGATGATAAATGTGGATATGGCACGTAGCCCCCGTGTTTATCGCCCTTTGTGCTAACGGTTTGAGTCTGGTGAGACGTAGTGAGGTATCAGAGACTTTTCAGAGTACGATACAACAAGAGGTGGTTAATTGCTGGGGACGAGGGAGTGTATAAGTGTCAGGAAGGGAGGCCTGTTTGGCGGGGTGGCGCGGAAACGGATCACCTAATAGTATCGCAGCCACACCTGCGCTGCTCATGCATCTATTCTAGAATCTAGACTAGAGCAAGGCTGGAAACCGGATCGGGGAAACTCCACTACACTACACCGGGGGAGAGAGTGAAAAAAAAAAAAAGTTGGCGTTAATTTTTGTTATGTGGCGCTTTTGAGTTTTGTTTTATTGTTATTAGCATTATTATTATTATTATTATTATTATTATTATTATTATTATTATTATTATTATTATTATTATTATTATTATTATCATTATTATTAATATGTAAAAGATTGTAATGCAAAGCATTCCAATGGCGGTGTGTTCACGTGTGGCAGATTTTATCAGCAATTGTGTACTTTTCACGGGCTTTGTATTACGATATTAATAGTTAAATGGGTAAAGCAAGAGTGTGCGCTGTATTTGGATGTACACCTGGTAAGGACAGCAACCTAAGATACCATAAATTCACATCTAATGTTAACCTTGCTAGACAGTGGATCCATAAGTGTTTCCGTTCAGACCATATTGATATTAAGTATGCTGTGGTTTGTGAACGACATTTCAGTTCAGCCCAGATTGAACGAAATCTGAAGTACAAGCTTTTAAATTTGCCGGTTCCACGAACTGTGAGAAATTTAAAACAGGATGCAATTCCTGATCAGAATCTGCCATCACGAGGACACAGATGCCAGGGAATTGGCCATCCACCAGCATTTAAAGGTAAGAAACTGTGTATTTTGTAAGTGGTGGTGGTGTTTGTAGTAAATAAGTGGTGGTGGTGGTAATACTAGGTTCTAGTAAAGTAAGTGGTTGTGGTTCTAGTCTAATACATCTTGGTTCTAGTGAGGAATGTGGTATGGTAGTGGTTCTAGTAAAGTAAGTGGTATGTGCTATGCTTGTGAAATGATCACAGTAGATGCTGGTGAAGCTAATACTAAGTTGGAGGTGCAAATACTGTAAGTATGTGGTGGTAGTTTAAATTAAAACATATGGTAGAGGTGGTGGCATATCCCCATATTTTCTTGCAAATCACTAAGAAACGTAAAATACAGTTAGTGGCATTACATCTACTAAACTTAGTAACCAAGATGCTAAATGAAAACCACTCAAATAAAAGAAATATGCGGAACACCTATATTCCACAATTAAAATCTCTCCTAGTTGGTTGACATGCTGACGGCACGATTCTGGGTTTTAAAATCCTCCCGCGCTACGTCAATGATTTCAAGACTGAAGTGCGTTCACTTCTTAGTCTAATACATCTTGGGTAAAACTGCCGCTTCCCCCTGGACAATACATGTACTCGTACATGCATCAGGTCTGGAATACTCTTTCAAAACTTGCTGTTGTGTATGGCAACTAAACCTTTGTCCGCCAACAAACTATCCCATCCAAAAAGTACAGCCTAATTTCAAACTGCAAAAAATTTCCCCCCGCAGTTATTCAGTACTGTCATTATTGAGGAAAAGCAGTTAGCCATCCCTTATATTACTCAAGTATCAGGTTCATAACTCACTATGCGTCACGACCCCTACACATGTACATGTACGTCCCTTTATCTAGACGCAAAGCATGTCATCAATCCCTAGTTCCGAAAAACTCTGGATGCTTGTACCGCTAGTGCCACTTGTACCGCCAGACGTCCCGGTAAGACTGTCTGGAATCATTTACCACCGACCAATAGGCGATGGCTCATGACTGGTCATATTGTGTATAGCATATACGCCCCCATCTCTCTCTCTCTCTCTCTCTCTCTAAGAGATACATTAATTAATATTCTCTCTCTCTCTCTCTCTCTCTCTCTCTCTCTCTCTCTCTCTCTCTCTCTCTCTCTCTCTCTCTCTCTCTCTCTCTCTCTCTCTCTTTTATACAATAATACAGTAAATACAAGAGCAAGTTACATCGTACATTACATACACTTAGCAACTTTAAATAACTAAAGGGCCATTTTTAGTGCACCCTATCTAAAAGTTAAAACTCTTTAACTCTCCCGCCAACACAAAAACCAGTCATTAATAGTTTTCTTAAAATCCTGCAACGAGCAGTCACTTATATCCAGCTGTGTGGCTAGAATAATGTTCCACCATCCTACGTAAGTATTCACAAACTGTCGCTGGTGGTGCCACGTTCTGCATCGGGGCTGCAGGAGTTCCTTGGGGGCGAGGGTGACAGCTCGGGTGTGCACTTCAGCCAGTCGGGATGGCTGCCGGAGCGCCTCTAGATGGCTCACGTGACACACGTGCACCTTATACATAACGGTGATTCCCGCCACGTCCCTCCGGTGTTGAAGAGTGTGGAGGCATGGCTCCTGGCCGGTGTTATTGCCTTTAATGAGTCGCGCCGCCCTCTCCTGCACTTTATCTAAGAGAGCAAGGTGCGTGCGGGCCGCGCCTCCCCACGCTAGGCAAGCGTACTCCAGCGAGGATCTAACTTGAGCTTTATACAGCAGCTCTAGTCCCTCGCTGTCCAGGAGCCACGATATCCTCCTCAGAGGCCAGCTTCCCGATGCCTCTCTGGCAAGCCGCTCAATGTGCGTCCTGAAGGTCAGTTCGCGGTCGTAGGTGACCCCCAGCACCTCCACCTCGTCCTGCGGCGTTAGTGTTTCCCCACTGAAGTCGAGTTGCAGGGCTGGCCTCGACCTGGAGGCAACGAGCAGCTTTGTCTTTTGCGGGGCGAATCTCACTTGCCATGCACTGCCCCAGGCTGTGATTTGTCTCATCGTGTTGCTGAGTCGGGACATCGCAGCGGCTTCTTCCCGGAGCTGAAGCTATGGGTCAGCGTGATGTCGTCTGCGTAAGCCCTGGTGTTTGGGAGGAGGTGCAGCAGGTCATTTATATACAGGTTCCATAGCAGAGGGCCGAGGCAGCTCCCCTGAGGGACACCTGCTTTGACGGGCTGCACCTCAGACTCTTGTCCTCCAACAGTCACTCTCAGGTACCTGTCACTCAGGTAGTCACTGAGGAGTGACAAGAGGGCCCGTTTACTCCTGCAGCACGTAGTTTGTTGACCAGAGCTGCATGCCACACCCGGTCAAAAGCGCCCTCAATGTCCAGCGCCACGACGGCAGTGGCCTTGCCTTGATCCAGGGCAGCGCTGAGGTCTGTTGTTAGCAGCAGGTGCAGGTCAGCCGCTGACCGACCCTGCCTGAAGCCGAACTGCCTTGTACAGATAAGGTGGTGCCGCTCGAGGTGCTCAGCGATTCGCGAGCCCACGACGGTCTCCATCACCTTACTCAGTACAGGCAGCAGGGAAACAGGGCGATAGTTTTTTGGGACACTTTTATCACATTTTTTATGCACTGGCACAACACTGCTGGTTTTCCATATTTGTGGCCACGTACTGGTCTGAAAGCACTGATTGAACAGTGCGGCGAGTGGTGGGCCAGTTCACTAGCACACTGGCGAAGCAGTCGGGGCTAATTTTGTCCGGCCCCACAGCCTTTTTTCGTCCAGGTTCAGCAGTACCTTCCTCACCTCTATTTCATTTGTTTTACTGTCACTATTTTGTCCTGCACTATTTCTGGGAGAGTGGGAGGAGCTTTTTCAAGGTTGGGGATGCACATTTTTCCGGCAAAGTGTTTTGCCAATACGTTTGCCTTGTCCTGGGCAGTATGAGCCATGCTGCCGTCCCCCCGCACGAGAGAGGGGATGGTAGTGACTCGTTCGTCCCCTTTTTGTTCTTTAACTATGCTCCACCACCTTTTGTCCCCACTTGGCCGCCTTTCAGTTTTCCCTTGAGGTTCTCTCGCCACCGTCCAGTAGCCCACTCCTGAGTGTCCCTCATATGCTGGGTCGCCTCTCTATGCCTTCGCCTGTTCCGCGCCGTGGGGTGCCTCTTGTAGGCTTGCCATGCGCGGTACTTGGCGTTAGAGGCAGTGCGACACTCAGGTCCAAACCAGGGCTGATCAGAAGCCTTGGATTTGTACTGTGAGTGCGGCACCCAGCGTGCCTGCAGAGAGTGGAGAGTCTCGGTGAACCGCCTCGCCTGCAAATCGGTGTCTCCTTGCAGCACACTCTGCCAGTCCCACCCTCTCAGAGCGGCTCGAAGTGCTCCCCAGTTGGCAGCCTCCCACTTCCAGAGGGTGCGAGTGTGGCACTCCTCACGTGGTTTGCGGAAGTGGAGCTTGGTGAGCACAGCCACATGATCTGAGGTGCCCACGAAATCTAGCGGTGAGCACCGGACAGTGTGGGCTGGGAGATCCGTCACCACCGGATCCAGGGACGACCCAGACCTGTGTGTGGGGAAGGTGACGAAGTTCTGCAGGTCATGCACCACTAGCAAGGAGTTGAAGGCATTACGCACAGTGTGTTGGTTTAGATCCCCCACTATCAACACTTTATCACACTGGCTGGCTGTCATCATTGCGTCCAAGTTCGCTGACAGAAAATCTATCACTGCTGTGCCCTGCGACGGGGGGCGATAACAGCCAACAACCAACACTCCTTTACTGTCACTGTCAGTCACCTTCAGGGTCAGAAACTCCAGTTCCCTGGGCACGGGCACTGGAGGCTCCACCACCTGAACATTCACTGTGTCTTTGTAACAGAATGCCACGCCCCCTCCCTGCGTGGAGCGATCTTTTCTGACCCACGGCGAGTACCCTCGTACGCGAGCATAAGTCTGCAGCACGCTGTCATCCAGGAAGGTTTCACACACGAACACAATGTTTGCCCTGTGTCTGTTAATTGCACTGTGTGTAAGTTCACCAATGTTTGTGTGGAAACCTCTTACAATAGCGGACACGATTGTCAATTCATTGTTGGGCAGCGTATATGGGCGGGATTTGGTGTGGCGCCCCGCCGTGGTGGTAGGTGGAGGCAGGCGTTGTGTGGGGCCAGGAAGGGTGGAAGGTTGTGGGCCTGTAGATAGGGAGCGGGGCGAGTCCCGAGACTCCAGGCTCCCTCATCTGCCTCACCATCGTGTGCAGAGCAAGTACAGCCTCCTGGCTACTCTGCCTCACTGCCTGCACCAGTTTCTGTTGCCGTTCGTCAGCGAGTCTGTCCCGGCAGTTCAGAGACGAGTGAAAACGGCCTTGACAATATTCACACACTCTCGGGCACTGTTCCCTGGTGTGGCCTTGCCGCTTACACTGTGCACACTTTCCCTGCTGCTGCTGCTGTTGCTGCCGCTGTTGCTGTTGCTGCTGCTGTTGGTGGTGTTGCTCCCGCTGCTGCTGCAGCCTAGGAGGAGTTGCCCCGTATCGTGGCTGGCGCCTCGGTTCTGGTGCCGTATCACCACCAGAGGCTGTGTTATCAGTCCTTGCAACCCTCTTTTTCCTCGTGTCTCGTCGGCGGGGTGCCCCGTTTGTCTGCGGGCTGCCTTGTTGAGGGTTGAGCTGCTGGGGTCGGCGTTGCCTCTGTCTCACTCTCGACGCTGGTGCTGCTGGTGGTAATTTCTTTATCTGAAGATGTTACCACCTCCTCCGATGACGTTTCCCGCTCTTCCTCTGACGTGGGCAGAGAGGAGTCAGGAGAGGGAGAGGGGGAAAGATTGGGAGGAGGAGACAGATCGGGCTCCTTAGGGATTTGATTCACAGCTGCGGCTGCCGCGCCTTCCTCACCAATCTTCCGAGTCCTGGCTGTGCAAGCTACAGTCCTTTGTTTTATTCCGTCGCTGGCGCGGGTGGCGATGAGGGTGTCGACAATGTTCAGAGCCTCCGCCAGCACTCGCCGCTTGATCGTGAGGTCGTCTGTGACGGTCCGGTAGCTGTTCAGCTGGCTTTTTTGTCGAGGCCAGTTCACAGCGGAGATTCTTCACCAGTTTCTCCAGCTCCTCCTTCCTTAGATCTCTCAGGTCGTTCTCGGTACCCTGCTCGGCAAGCACCGTGATGGGAGGAGAGGTAGGTTGGATAGCACTGCTGTGAAGGATCACAGGATCGCTAATTCCTGCTCGTGCTCGTAGCTGCCCAGTGTTGCCACATTTAAATTCCAACTCCTCGCCTAGACATTCCGCATGGCAGAGGTTCGGACAGGCCGGCTTGGAGCACCGTTTTACTGTTGGAGATGACCCAGTGCGGCCACAGACAGCACACCAAGAGGCAGGACGGTAGCCACTTATGCCACTTGGCCTCTCAATAAGGCGCTCAAAGCACTGTCACCATCACTAATGTTTAAGCAATTGTGTGTGTGGAGAATTGTTGGACAGGCAAGTGGAGAGGTGGGAGTGGTAGGCAGGTGTGCAGGTAGGGAGAATATTGGCAGTGAGATTATCCCTTAATGAGTGTGGGCGGAGGTGGTCGGTATTCCCGAGGGATTTCCGCCCCAGTAGTGGACAGGTGAGGTCAGGTCAACTGGTTTTCCGCCGCACCGTCAACACACTGTGTAGCGCCTGTCTTGCTACGCTTTTCACTGCATTGTAATTTCACTGCCTGCACTGCACTGCACTTAAAGTCACTTCACTCACTGCACTACCTGATAATAATTTTTCTTGTTCGCTTTACACTTCCCACAATGCTGATTCCAGCTGTAGAGGACAGGAATATACACTGCGGAGTGACCAGGGATACGTCCTCTCTCCACGACGACCTCTCTCTCTCTCTCTCTCTCTCTTTCTCTTGTCTACTGTTATCTATCCATCCATCTATCCAACCATCTAGCCATCCATCTATCTACGAGTATATCTATCCTTCTATCCATCCATCCATTTCTCCATCCATCTATCCATCTATTTTTTTCGCTATAAGACGACACTACATGAATGAACACGGCATCATCCTGAAGCGACATCACATGGAAAGCAACACCACCAGAAGACTCAAGATGACGGAAGCAGTACATATCTACTCAGAAAAACCTACCATCAACATACAACAGCAGCCAGAATCTTCGTTACCATCCCAGCGACAGCCACACGGAGCTGTAGCCGGCTGCTCATTGGCCGCTTCAGACGAAACTCGATCCGCGCTCTGACTGGCTACTTGACGCGACTACCTGCTTCCGCCGCCCATATAAGCCCGCATCCTCCTGCACCACAACACAGAGACTCCACAGAGTGAAGACCTCCTCAGCCGTGCTGAGAGGACACTCCACTGTCTCCTGCTAACGCTCTATCGCGGACAGCACATTCTCCAGCAATATTTATTGCTTCAGGCGCTCTGTACGAGCCCACGGATAAATAGACAACCAACCATACACAACATACACAACATACACACCCACACACACATCTGGCACGAATTGGCCGCTAACCACGGCAATCGCACTCCCTACGGACTCGGTTTGGAATTTACCCCCCTTGTCTGCCGCTGAGTGGTCTGATTGGTCGCGGGTTGGTGGCCGAGGGTTTGGCCAGGCTTTCTCTCTTGTCTTCCTTGTTTTTCACATATTTTAAGCCTCTGGGTGATGGGGCTGGTCGACCTAAAAAGCGTCCAGAACTCCTGAAGCAGAGGCAGCCTGCGATGCGCCAAGGAAGCCAGTGAGCGTGCTGGTCCAGCCTTGGTTGCGGGGCCAGGTTCAGGCAACACCTCAGCTTTTGAAGAGGGCCTTATCATAACCTCTTAGGTCACAGTTTTTACGCAGGGCGGGGCTGTCACGACCGTTTTTAGAAGTGGGGCAGCCACAGCAACCGTCAAGACTGCAAGGCAGGGCTCTAGTTTGTTTTTCTCTAAGGGGCTCCTCAAGCCCCTTAGCCCGGACACCATGGTGAGGAACAAGGCATCAGAGACGACCAAGAAAGCTGCTCGTACCGTGAACTTCGTCCCTCGCCAAGTAAGATGCATGAGCTTAGACAGAAACAAGAGGACTCGTCCAGAGGAAGACTTCGACGCCGCTCCTTTAACCAAGACCAGGGTGATAGAACCTCTAGCATATCTACAGACACCACCAGTACCCAAAGAAGACCCGCCCTCTCAGGCAACGCTACCCGCAGACTCTCCGCCGATGCCAGCACCACCCTCAGAGGCCACAGACAACAAAGAGGACGACTTCACCTTGGTGGAGAACAACAGGAAGAAAAAGGACAAGCCACTGCAATCTCAGGCAAACTCTTCTACCAACTATTTGCCGCGCCAGACGCCCGGCTACGCATAGGAGTATCCTTGGCCCCGAAGCCCGTCTCCACTCCTCGTCAAGCCATCAAAATCATGCCATCAGACGACTTCAGGAATCCCTACGAAGTAGTGACGCTCCTTCAGAGGGACTCCACCCTTGCCTTCAAAGCCAGACCAGGGAGGGACAACACCTTCCTGATTTATCCAGAAAACGACCAGACACTGAACACCATCCGCTCAACATCGACCTTGGAAGGGAGGACGGTAAATCTCGCGATCCTGGAACCCCGCATGAAAACAACGAAAGGTGTTCTGATGGGCTTCCCCCTGGGGCTCCCAGTGAGCATCATCTCCCAGCAACCGAAGGTAGTCACTGCCACCCGCTGCACCTACAGGGATCAGGAAACGAGGCAAGTGATCATAGAGTGCGACGGTCCCCTCCCCGGACACCTGGATCTACAGATATGGGGAACTTTTTACATACGCCCCTACACCCCGGAACCTCTCAGGTGCTACCAGTGCCAGGCTTTCGGCCACGGTCGGAGCCAGTGCAAGAACAGTCCTCGCTGCGGCATCTGCGGCAGCGATCACGACACGAACCAATGTCTCCAGCGCTTCAAGGCAAAGGAAACCGTGACGAACAAGTGCCCAAACTGCGGAGGGAGTCACCACGCTTGGAACAAAGCCTGCCCAGAAAGGCGCCGCAAGATTCAAGAGGGAATCAACACCCAGATAGACTGGGTTCAGAAACATTGTCAGGCTCCTCCAGGAACCTTTGTCTGGGGTACTCAGAAGAACGCCGACCTGCGTGCTCCTCCGCAACAATTGAATGCAGCAGACTTCCCGGTCCTGCAAACCAGCAACCACCAAGCCTCTCTTCCAGCACCACGAGCTCCCGCTCCCGCATCTCCATCAGCCCGGCCTCCACCGTCACAAGAACCGACAATCACTCTCACCACGACATCTCTGAAAAGCCTCCTCACCGACTTCGCCATGTCCCTGTCCCAAATCCTGAAACAAGACATAGATCAAGACAAACTCGTCGCGGCCGTGACCAGCGCAGTCAGAAACCACACCACAGTGCCACAAGCAGATCCCCAGACTACCACACCCTCCACCAAGCCAAAGAAGCACACAGCATCACCAGAAACGACAACCTGCGCCCACTCGCCCGCCAAGAAAAATGTCCATCACAACAACAACCATCACACCAACGCCAGCGCCAACCTGACCCTCTCCAGCACCGACAATCCAGCAACCAGCAGCACCATCAAGCCCTCCACAACCAGCAACAAAGACCAGGACTCAGGAATGGCAATGGATGTGTCAACCGACAACAGCAAGATGCCATCGAGCCACGACAACCCCAGCTACCAGACACAGGAAACCACCACACTCCCCTCGAGCAACACGGTTCCCGTCCGCTGCGCATCTTGCAATGGAACATCCAAGGTGCCAAATTGAAGCTTCACCTCCTCCAGGAAGCAGCCAAAACAGACCTGGTTGATGTTTTCCTTCTACAGGAAACACTTACCACAGAAGACCGTCAGCTTCGTCTCAGGAGATACAACACCTACAGCATCCCCCGAATACCAGGACGCTCACAGGGATGTGCCATTCTCGTGAAAGACACAATTCACTGCAGTCCCGTTGAGGACCCAGCGTCCTGCGGAGAAGGAGTCGAGGTCTTGGCTGTCTCCCTCACCCTACAGGAATCATCATTGCAGATCTACAACGTCTACAAATCACCAGACAAGCAACTGAACCTCGAGGAAGTCTTGGAACAGGCATCCATCACACCAACCTACATCGGCGGTGATTTCAACGCACACCACCCCATACTAGGATCCAGACTAAACACCAACAGGGATGGTCGCCACATCGCTGTCACATTGAGCGAGACCCCAGGTGTTGAGCTCCTCAACAACAGCACGGCCACACACATGAGGGGAGGAGTACTCGATCTCTCTTTCATCTCTTCCACAATCCGGCAAGTCTGCTCATGGGGCTTTCATCCCACCCTGGCAAGTGATCATTTTGCCATCTTGTGTGACATAGGACTCGACAAGCTTCCGCCACCGCCGCTGCCTCCAATCAGATGGAACACCAAAAAAGCAGACTGGCTGCTTTTCGCCTCGCATCTCAGCAACAACCCCAGTCTTCGGATCCAGCCACCCTCAGACATCAACCAACACGAGGAGGCTGTCACAGCTGCCTTCCGTGCTGCCGCAAAGGAGCCATCCCTACAACCAAAAGACCCTCGAAAACCTTCAAGGATTACTGGTTTCGAGACGAAAGAGTCAAGGAAATGAATGCCAGACTCAATGCCACTCGGAAACTATTCAGACGTAACCCCACATCAGAGAACAGGAACCTTCTTGCCTCCGTTGTCAGCCATGCCTTGGAGGTCAAAGCCGAAGTAAGGGATGAAAAATGGATGGAGTGGTGCCAATCCCTTGATTCTCACTCGTCCTTGGGGACAATGTGGAAAAAGCTGCGCTCTATTCGCAATCAGGGTCCACCTCCACCGCCTTCCCACCCTGATCCGCAGGCCGAGGCAGAGCGCCTTGCTGAAAAGTTCGCCAGCCGCACCAAGTCCACCAATCTTCCTGCTGAAACAAGAGAAAAGCTACAGAACCTCCACCCCAGGCGACTACTCACCATCAACGCAGCCTGCACAGAAGACGCTCCCACAGACACACCATTCACACGACAAGAGCTCCAGAATGCTCTCAAGACAGGAGGAGACACATCCCCGGGTGCGGACGGAATTACTCATTCCATGGTCCGCCACGCAGGTTCCGATGGTCACCGGGCATTGCTGACACTCTTCAATGCCTCACTCCAGGAAGGGGAAGCTTCCCTCTACCTGGAAAGAAGCTACCATCATCCCCATCCCGAAACCAAAGGAAGCTGGCGCCTACCGCCCCATCTCCCTTCTGTCCTGTGTGTCCAAGACCATGGAAAGGATGGTCCTGCACCGCCTACAGTGGACCACAGGGCCACTCCATCCTGCAGTTCATGCCTACACCAAAGGCACGGGCACCGCAGAATGTCTTGCGACTCTCCTGGCCGCGACTGGACAGGGGAAAAGCACGGCTGTCTTTCTCGACCTTGAGAAGGCATTTGAACTGGCAGACGAGTCCGTTATCCTTGCTCTCCTAGCGGCAAAGGGTGTTAAGGGCCACCTACTGCGCTGGATCCAAGACTATCTCTCCGACAGAAAAGCCTCAGTCCGTTTTCAAGGCAAAACGTCCACCCTGCACCTTCATGAACACGGGACTCCACAGGGAAGCGTGATAAGCCCTTACCTTTTCAACACTCTTGTGGAGGCTCTTTTACACCTCCCACTACCCAGAGACTGCAAGATAATTACCTATGCTGACGACATCACCCTCATCTGCACCGGTCCCAATCATCGTTCACAGAGCCAGCGCTGCCTTACTCTTCTCGATGTCAAGTGTCGTGAGCTTGGTCTCAAGCTCAACTTAAACAAATCAAAGGCCATGGCATTCGGAGGAGCAATCCCTGATGCCCCTCTTACCACTGGAATCGCGCAGGTGGGTTGGGTCGAGAGCCACCAATACCTCGGCGTGTGGATAGACAGGCACCTCACCCTCCGTAAACAGGTGGAAACACTCAAAGACAGGATGCTCTCCAGAACCAACATCCTGAAGGCCATCGCCAGTAATGCCTGTGGAGCCAGCTTCCGGGTGAAGCGCTCGTTTTTTACACACGCCATAAGGTCGTTGGTGGACTACTCTGCCCCCTGTCTCACAGCAGCTTCCCCAGCCCTCATTGAAACACTCGATAAGGCACAGAATCAGGCTCTTAGGGTCATTCTGTCTGCCCCACGCTGGACCAAAGTTCTCAATCTGCGGATGGAAGCCCAGCTGGTGGCAATCAAGCACCGAATCCCCCAGCTTTCTGCCACCCTCATCGGCAAAATGGCTGCTTCTGCACGTCCCTACATCGCTCCAGGAAAGGTCTTCTCCACTCTCGGACAAGACCCTCACCTCTTCCGTCACACATGGGCCAGGGGCTCAGCAGCAGCTGTGACATCATGTGGAGTTGCAGACACCATCAGAGATAAAGGGCAAGACAGCCCCCACCCGGACTATACACCAGCGCCTCCATGGAGTCCCCCTTTAACCATCTCAAGTGACTGGCTTTCCTTACCGAAGTCGTCCCTTCACCCTGCTGCCCTTAAGGCGGAGGCTCTCGGCCACCTAACACCTCTAACACACACACACGACACCATCATATACACGGATGGCTCTGTAGATCAGGCCTCGGGAGCTGCGGGAGCGGCCCTCGTCACCGAAGGCACTACACTCCAGTGGCGTCTCTCTAGTGGCGCCTCCTCGACCCAAGCGGAACTCGCAGCCATCAAAGGAGCCCTCCAACACCTACACACCACCACGGCACACAGCGCCCTTATCGCCACGGACTCCATGGCTGCCCTGCAAGCACTCCGTAACCCGTGGCCACAAGACAACGTGCGGCTGCTCACGAGCATCCATCACCTCGCCACGACCCTGTGTGGGAGGGCAAGGAGGATCACTCTCACATGGATTCCGGGCCATGCGGGTATACGTGGGAATGATCTTGCTGATGCTGCAGCTAAAGCCGCCACCACCATCGCAGACCCGGAAATCACTATCTCACCCAGCATGGCACAAGTCAAACGCACAATCAGAGCCAACACATTACGTCTCCATAAAACACTCACGAAGAAGAAGCCGCCCGGGGCTCACCCTCTGCAATCTGGTACGCCAGAGCCACTGATTATAAACCAACAGCACTTCCACCACACACACATCCTAAAGTCAGGGCTGATGTTCACAGACTTCGCCTTGGCTACCCTTGCCTATCAGCCCTGCAAGGACAGGTTCCACTCGCCTGCCAACACTGCGAAGCCCGAACATCACACCCACTTCTCCACTACCTGCTTGAATGCCCTGCCACTCTATGTCTCAGAACACCAAGTCACCAATACCCGGACATTGAAGATGATGATGCGGAGGAAGCTGCAGCACTCCTTGTTGCAGCAACACCGGCAAACATTCTGGCCAATGTGGTCGCAGATGCTCCACCACCTTAAGGCGCCTTGTCGTTTGGGTAGCCTGCTGTTTTGTTACGTTTATTAAAAAAAAAAAAAAAAAAAAAAAAAAAAAAAAAAAGCTTGTGAGTCTTGTCCATCGGACAAGTCTCTAACTCCTCTATTCACTTGCCATTTACACTCTAGAGGGCTCTACATAGCCCTGCTGGAATACCAGCAAAAATAAAACAACAACAACAACAAGGGAGCCAAGATCCAGGAGATCAAGAAGGTAATTGAGAAGACCAGACAGAAGAAAACGGCCTGCTGGTGATCCAGGGCGGCGGCAACGACCTGAGAGGGTCGGCGAAGAAGAGACAGTGAAGGAGGTGGTGGAGGCAGTGAAGGCTGCTGAAGCCAAGAAGATGTGTGTGGCAGTGGTGGGTGTGATACGTCGACCAAGAGAGGAGAGGTATGAGCGGCTGAGGAGGAGGACAAATGCCAAGATCCAGGAAGAAGTGTTGAAGCTGAAGCTGGACTGGTTGAGGAAGAAGATGGGCAACGTCAGCTTCATCGACCTGGACCCCATCTTGAGGGAAGGCATGGACTTCCTGCCGGACGGGGTGCACCTCAATGAGACCAGCAACAAGAGGATGTGCGGACGGCTGCGTGAGTGGATGCGCGCAAGGTCTACGGTATGTGTAGATGCGGCCTGAATGAGGAATGGATGTGCACCGAAGCAAGGAAGAGAGGACAACAAACAGGCAAGGTCATGTATGAAATTTGGTTGTTTGAATGTAAGAGGATGGGGCATTGGTAAATTTCAAGATGTATGCAGAGTTGAATAAATGGAGCCTAGATGTAGTAGGTATTACTGAGACTCACCTGTAGGATGTGGTGCAGATAGAAGGAAATGAGTTTGTGATGTTAGGAAAAGGACGCAAGAAACAGGAGAAGCTAGGAGGAGGAGTAGCCCTGCTCCACAGGAAGGTGAGGAATCTGAGTGGAAGAGCTGGACATAGGAGACAGCGCTGAGAGTGAGGACGTGTTAGCTGTTCGAGTGGAAGGTAGGAATGAGAGTAGCAGAGCTGAGAGGATAGTTGTAGTGGTAGTGTATATGACAGTGGAAGGCGATAGAGCAGTTAGGGAGAATAGTAAAAAATACAGTGTTTTGAAAAAGATTGCAAGAGATTATGATGGAGAGAGAGTGATTGTTATGGGAGACATGAATGCTCACGTAGGTATGTTAGGTGAACAAATGAATAGGAATGGTGAGATGCTGGATGAGTTTGTGAATGAGATGAACTTGGAGAATCTGAATGAGACCCTGGCTGAAGGACGAGTGACTTGGTGTGCGAGGAACCAGGAGTCTGCGATTGACTACATGCTAGTGAATGGGAGAATGCGTGAAATTGTTGACCGTATGTGGATAGATGAAGATGGGATGATTGACATAGTCTCAGACCATAACATGCTGGTGCTAGAATGTAAGTTGAATGGAAGAGACGGAACAAATGCCAAGGTCAAGAGGAAAAAGTGGAGGTTGAGAGATGCAGGATGGGAAAATTTCCAGGTGGACTTGAGCGAGAGAAGATGGGAGGATGAGAGCCTGAATGGTGTGGATGAACTGAATGACAGATTTGTAGAGAATGTGAAGAATGCAGCAGCCAGTCAGATAGGGTATGTAAGAACAAGTGCTAGAAAGCATAAAAGTAGGCCGTGGTGGAATGATGAGATTAGAGATGCTAGGAAGGAAAGGAAGAGACTGAATAGGGTGTGCAGACAGTTAAGAAAGAGGAGACATGAGAGTGAGGAGGCTGAAAGTGAGTACCTGAATGCATGGACAGCGTATGTGAGTCAGCAGCGAGTGACGAAGCGAAAGATAATGAATGCTAAAGTTAAATGTGAGAAAAGTGTGATTCAGTCCCTTAGAGAGAAAGGTGTGGAGGGTGGTCATGAATGGTACAGATTCCTGAGGGGTGAGGGGACTGTGAGAATGTGGAGAGCCTGAAGGTGAATGGGGCAGTGGTGACTCATAAGGAAGAAATGAGAAGGGCAATAAAAGAGTTTTGGGAAGAGATTGGAGGTGTAGGTGAGGTCTTTGATGTGGGTGAAGGGCGTGTGACACTGGAGAGAAAGGATGCAGATGAGTTGAATGAAAGGATCAGCAGGGAGGAGGTGGAGAAATGTGTGAAGAAGCAGAAGAATGGGGAGGCAGCAGGGCCGGATGAGATACCTTATGAATTGTACAAAAATGGAGGAGAGGTTGTGATTGATATGATGACTGAGTTGTTTAACCAGGTGTGGGAGGAGGAGAGAGTGCCGAGAATGTGGAATGAATGCAGGGTGACTTTGCTACCTAAGGGAGGGTACAAGAGTAAGAATGAGTTGAAAACTACAGGCCGATTGCGTTAGTTAACACAGTAGGAAAAGTGTTCAGTGCAGTTTTGAATGAAAGATAGTGTAAATGGATTGAGAGAGATGGAGTGTTAGGTGAAGAGCAAAATGGGTTCCGTGTGGACAGGAGAGCTGAAGACAATATGTTTGTTGTGAATGAATTGATTGAGAGAAAGAAGAAAGATGGTAGCAAGTTATACTTAGGTTTTCTAGACATAGAGAAAGCATATGATAGGGTGAACAGAGAAATGCTAGGTAGAGTGCTAGAAAAGATTGGGTTAAGTGCAAAGATAGTTAACATAGTGCGAAGTATGTATGTGGATACAAGAGCTAAGTATAAACTAGGAGATGTAGAGACAGACTGGGTGAAGAGTGAAAGAGGAGTTAGGCAGGGTTGCATATTATCACCAACCCTCTTTAGCTTATATACAGAGGAACTGGCTGCTAGATTGAGGAGAATGAATGCAGGTGTAAATGTGGGGAATGATAAGATATGTGTGCTCTTGTATGCAGATGATGTTGTTATGAGTGAGTCGGCAGAAGAGCTTCAGAGTTTGCTTGATGTTGTAGATGGGTATGGAAGAGACTTTGGAGTGAGGTTTAGCAGTGAAAAGAGCAAGGTAATGGTTGTGAATGGGTCAGAGGATGAGAGGAACTCAGTGTGGAGACTAGGTGAGAACGAGATGCAACAGACAGATGAATACAAGTACCTGGGGATGTGGATGAGTCCGGTTGGCTGCGTGAAGACAAAGAATGAGAAGATAAGCATGGTGAGTCAGTGGGTAGGTCGGCTAGGAAGTGCAGCAAGGATGAGCGCGAGTAAATATGACGTGCTGCGAGAAGTTTGGAAGAGCGTGGCTGTTCCGAGCATCATGTATGGTATGGATTAGAGATGTATCGGATATCCGCATCCGCATTCGCATCCGCGGAACATCCGCATATTCTTTCACATCCGCATCCGCATCCGCATCCGCAGTTGTGATAAACTGAACATCCGCATCCGCATCCGCATCCGCATTTGTGATGTAATATACATCCGCCGCATCCGCATCCGCATTCAACAGAGGATGTGGATGCGGATGTGTTGTGTATTGCACAACCTATATATTATAGAGTAATATACTCGTAATATAGAGTATAGACACGCAGTTACAGATACAGACCAGCAGAGTACTGCCCTACAGACTTAGAGTTCAGACAGAGGTTAGAAATGTAGTAAATTTAGTGATGTGCGTCTAATGAATTAATTATCTAGTAAAACTAAAGCAAATAATATCACGGATTCATTTCCTTTCAAACTTACACAACGTAATGTGTCTAGAATTTAGGGAAGGTCAGGAGGACGAACTCTCTTAGTGACTATGAAGTACAAACATAGTCTGCATGGTCTGACGTTGAAACAGGCTTTTTTTTCGGGAGGGAGGTCTCCTCTTGGTGAGAACGTTTGACGTAAAAAAAACATCCATGCTCTGCATCTCGCGAGGATGTCTCTCTGATATCCGCATCCGCATTTGCATCCGCATTTTAGTAGAGACTGACATCCGCATCCGCATTTGCATCCGCAAAATGACATCGCATATACATCCGCATCCGCGGATGTCTGAAATTCGACATCCGATACATCTCTAGTATGGATGTGACTGCATGGAATGAAAGTGAACTAGAAAAGTTAGAAATAGGGCAGAATAGAGTTGCAAGAATGGCACTAAATGCACCTAGATATGCAGCAGTAGAGGCCCTTAGGGGAGACATGGGTTGGAACACTTTTAGAGAAAGGTATGTAAAAGCGACCCTAAGGTATAAGGTTAGGTTAGAGCGAATGAACGATGCTAGAATAGCGAGAAAAGTGTTTCTGTGGAATGTCAGGAGTAGCAAGTGGGGAAAAAAGTGTGTCAGGATGGTGGTGAAGAGTGGCCTAATAGCTAGTTGGGCTTTTCAGCAGGTAGAAGGAAGGCACTTAGAGAAGGACTGGAGTATGATAGTTAGAAATGGAGAGGGTAGAGAATGGGGTGTAAGGAAGTGGAGGAGTGAGATAGACAGAGTAGTAAAAGGTGTGGGACTGAGTGACTGGAAGAATAGGATTGAGCAAAAGAGTACCTTGGAATGGTATAGAGAGAAAGAGGCCCCAATGTATGAAAAGTGGTATGATGGAAGCCTGGGTGGGGATCTTCTCTTCCGAGCTAGGGCACAGTGCATGGATGTGAATACAAGGTCAGAATACATGGTCTGAGTCCCGCAGCAAAGTGTGCCAGATGTGTGACATGGGAGAGGTTGAGACGGTGGAGCATGTGGTGCTGGAGTGTGTGAAGTATGCCAGAGACAGGTATGACATGATGCAAGTGGTGCTGAGGAGCTGGGGCATGACAGAGTGGAGATGACAGGAAGGGAATGGATGGTGGTGCTGCTGGGACTCTGTGGGGAGACGAATGGAAGGATGATTGAGGCTGTAAAAGAGTTCCTGGAGAGAATGTGGCGTGCTAGATGCAGGAACTAGTGGTGTGAAAGATGATGATTGTCCTCCTTGTTGTTTGTGTTTTTTTCGTATTTTCCTTACAGGCGCTGCCGATACAAAAGCCTGACGCAGAAGTCATTCCTGCGTCACCTGTAACATCAAGATCAAAATCAAGATATGTGAACCCCCCCCCCCTTTTACCCTGAAGATACATACCATCCTACCCTTTTACATTTTTTTTTCCCCAGAGACGACCTACCCTTGAAGAAGTTAACAGACCCCGCAGGCATGCTACAGTAGGCTGATTTTTTTCTTTTAAAGATTTCTGATTAAGGCAGAGGACACCGGTTTATAGATGAGTCGAGCGTGAACCAAATCGAGCGTGCCAAGTCGAGCGCACTGGTGACAGGTCGAACGTCAAAGCAATGGCACGATTTAGGGATTTTTCCCTATACAAAACAGTGTTAACATTCGGGGAGAAACTTCCCAGACAACATAATCGAAGCTATTTTCGTGAATCATAATAATTGTTGTGTCATGCTTTCGAATGCACTGAAGTAGAACATCAAATAAAGTTGTAGCTATTACCGTAAAGCAGTACATCAAATAAAGCTCTATTCATCCTCTGCAGAACAGTGAAAACTAGAATGGAATGGAGAAAAGGACTGAATGAAAAATCAAGACTAAAGATATTACAGAAAAACCGAACTCGTTATGTTAAATGGTTTACCCCAAGGAGGTAGAATAATGGAAGGCGGTATGACGTCACAAAAGTGAAGCCGATATACTATTGGTCCGCTGCTGCCCCTATCCCCCTTAAGGGGATATCACACTGGCCTATGGTACGCAGAAGGCTGGCTATGGTTCTTGGTGCGAAACCAGGAACATCATTACACACAAGCTGGCCGTGTTCTTGCTATGCTAGGCTAAGGACCCACCAACCAAGACCAAGCCTAATCAAAACAAACCAGAACAAAACCATGCCGCTTATACCTCAAGCTGTGCTTCGTGCTGGAATTGCATTTCCACTTCCTGTTACTGAAGAAAAGGAAGAAAGGGAAACTAGAGAAGAACCGAGAGGTGTGCTTTATCAGAGTCGGGGATGGTTGCCATGATCCTAAACTATCGACATGATATATGCATATTTTATTTTTCTAGATTGATGAAGTATTATTTAATATTCCAATATGAAAAATTTAGGCACGTTCTTTATAGTTTAAATAATATATTATTTTCATTTTTTTTATTGGGATAGCATACGGAGAACTGAAATGGATATGAAGCCATCACAAATTTGCCCCGCTTATCTCGGGAAAGTTCCAGCTATTTGGAGCGATGTTCCTCGTTTCGCGTATCATAGGCCAAAACATTACCAGCCGCCCATTGAAAATACATAGGAACGCCCGAGTTATGCTCCTTATTTTCCGTCTGATGTCCATTTTTCAAGGCAGCGCACCATATGTGTGACATTAAAAGACTTTTCATTAATAGTCGTGGCATACCGTGCCACGAAGATTTAGATGGTAAATCATACATAGAAATTAGATGCAATGTTTTTCAGTTTTGGTGGACTTGGATGATGGGTGGGAAGCTGTCTTTGGGGCAAACGTATGGCTCGACCACGTCCTGCACGTACAGTACACATGTAAATATACATAACTTGAAACATTAATTTGCGACGGAAATGGAATAGCCTATTATACCATCAATTCATTAATTTTTTTTTAGGTGGAGGGAAATTTAAAGAACTGGTTGCGCTGACTCTCGGGTTGGTATGCCGCTCGAGTTGGTGTGCGTTCGACTTGTTCAAGTACCAGAACACCTATAGTAGTGTTCAATGTCTTAGAAAACTCAATTCCTCTATCTATCGATTCGACAACCTTCCAGACAACCATCCTCTCCTCTTCAATGGCACTCAACTGTCCCGGTTGTCTTTTATCTACCTACACTGAATATTCTCCCCTCCCGTCCTGTCCAGTCCTTTACTTGGAAACTTCACTTCTCATTTCTTGCTAAAACAGCTTCGATGAAGAATTAGGCGTTCTGAGGCGTCTCTGTAATGTTTTTTTTTTTTTTTCTATGGAGTATCAGGAGTAATTACTACTCGCATGTATGCAGGGCTGTCCCTGACCAAAATAGGGCCCTAAGCGAAAAAAAAAAAAAATTTCGAGCTCACCCCCCATGTCAATCATTGCAGTGACGGCGCATGCGGTGTCAGATTACAACAATGCTCTAGCGTGCCTCATTGCAGCGCATATGCGCATCCTTTGCGCATGTGCACAAAATGGGGCCCCCTATGGATCGCGGGGCCCTATGCACTGCGCATGTTATGCGTGTAAGCAAGGGCGGCCCTGCATGTATGGGTTCCACTCACAGAACAAGGTGGAATCTTACATCTTATCTCCTCTCCTCACTTCTCTAACTGACTCTCTTCAGCCTCTTTCTCACCATCGGAATGTTGCATGTCTTGCTATCTTCTATCTGAAGTTTAACTACATAAAAAAAATAATAAATAAATAAATAAATGAATAAATAAACATTCGAGCCCTTACATACGGTAACAATAAGTGACAGACTAAGGAAGTTCTATGTAGAAGACAGAGATATTTGAGTGTCACTAAAAAGGAAGGATTATTTAGAAAGGTTGTGTCTACATAACCGCGCCAGCTCGCCCTTGCACCAACAGATTGACCTAGCATCCCCTGAAACACCCACCACCCGGAATGAAGACGGCTACTTCGCTAGATTGATTTGGAAGTCAAATGATTAATTCTATCCAGAACCCAATATAATTTAACCCCAATCACAAAATCACGTATATAAAAATATAGTTGGTAGTAATAAATCATGATAGCTCAGAATAAGTTCATATTTAGTGTGGTGAAAATAACAACACGAGGCAGACTGCTCCAAAACATTGTGGAAGCAACACGCAGCACGCTGGCGACAGCATGCAAAGCATGGTGTGGTGGTTGTGACCTGTGTGCTCCTGTTACGGGACGCGTTCGCTGCTCACTCAACAGAACACTGACCTGTGTACTCAAGAAGTATACAAAAGGAAAGGGAGAACTGTTCAAACTGTGTTAAGAGTTGAGACAGACTCTAGGGAGCAGCCAGCAGCACACGAGGCGTGATGGTGGCGGTGCAGAACGAGAGTAAGATGCCCCAGCGGCATAGCATGAATATCCCTCGGAGCGTGCTGAACGCCTTCAGTGATCTGGTAAAGAATGGGGAGAAAACGCGAACAGCCGCAGCAATGTTGATCCTGCAGCATGTGGAGGAGGTGCTGCGGAGGAATGAGCAGGTAGGTGCCAGGCCAGCTTACCCCGCGAAGCCCCACTCCTGCGGCCATTGGCATGGGGCTAAACAAAAGGAAAGAGGTTAAGAAAAAAAAAAAAAAAAGTAAATCTTGCCAATAGTACCTTCTTAAATATCTTTGAAATACCCATCCCTTCTCTCTCAGCAAGCTTCGGGACACATGGTGAATCAGGGGTTTGGGGTGAGAGCAGAGGTGGTAAATAGCACTAGTTTGACAATGTTTAAAAACATTAGATAAGCACTTAAATTTATTAGATTTATAATTATGTATAGCACTGCATGATAGTTTTTATAAGAAATTTACTATAGTTAAACAAGACATGATCCCCATGCATGGGGACCACAAATTGTAGAGGATTTCGCTGCAGGACTTAGCCCTGTTAATGGGCCAAATATTTAGAATTAGTATATAATGTATTGTGTACTTGTAAGTGTATCTTTAAGTACTGATGACGAGGTCGCTGTGCGACTGATACAGGATAACCTAGATGGGCCCTGGTGGCCCTTTGTTATCCTATTATTTATGTTATGTTATGTTATGGTCCTGGCTAGTTTTGCACCCTGGGCGAACAATCCATTGGCGGCCCCCCCCTCCCCCACCCCTCTTCCCCTTCCCCTTCCCTGTCATCCATACACCCCCAATATTATTATATTAATAATATCAATAGATTATATTGTATTATTTGTATTTTTATTATACATATGTTATTAAGTATAGCTACAAAAGGGAACATGAACATAATCTGGGTTCACTGCTCAAAGCCTCAAACTGTAGCATATTGAACATAACATAACATAACATAACATAAATAATAGGATAACAAAGGGCCACCAGGGCCCATCTAGGTTATCCTGTATCAGTCGCACAGCGACCTCGTCATCAGTACTTAAAGATACACTTACAAGTACACAATACATTATATACTAATTCTAAATATTTGGCCCATTAACAGGGCTAAGTCCTGCAGCGAAATCCTCTACAATTTGTGGTCCCCATGCATGGGGATCATGTCTTATTTAACTATAGTAAATTTCTTATAAAAACTATCATGCAGTGCTATACATAATTATAAATCTAATAAATTTAAGTGCTTATCTAATCTGTTTTTAAACATTGTCAAACTAGTGCTATTTACAACCGTCTCTGGCAATGCATTCCAGAAGTCTACCACTCTATGACTAAAGAAATATTTTCTTATATCTAACCTGCAGCCTTGCTTTCTAATCTTCCTGCCATGATTTCTAGTCCTATTTCCCTCCTCTAAGGTAAAGAAAGATCTCACATCTATGTAGTTTGTATCTGAGAACATTTTAAATAACTCTATCATATCCCTCTTATACATCTCCTCTCAAATGAAAACATGTTTAATTCCTTTAATCTATCTCTATACTCCAGGCGCTTTAATGCTGGTATCATCCTAGTTGCTCTTCTCTGAACTGCTTCTAACATGTTGATATCCTGCCTATAGTGGGGTGACCAGGCCTGTATGCAATACTCTAAATGGGGCCTAACATAGGAATTATATAAGCTACGCACCACTTCCTTACTTTTATAACTAACATTTCTATTTATAAAACCCAGGATCCTATTTGCCCTATTTCTTGCTTCTAAACATTGCTTTGAAAATTTCATAGTCCTGTCTATCACTACTCCTAAATCCTTTCCTTCCTCTACTGCCTCTAGCCAACATCCCTCCATCTCATAGTTAAAGTTTGTGTTGTCTTTACCTAAATGCATAACCTGACACTTTTAGAATTAAACTCCATCTGCCACCTGTCTGCCCATGCTATCAGCCTGTCCAGGTCTCGTTGTATTCTGTAATTGTCCTTTTCACCCTGTACTGCACATGCTATCTTAGTATCATCTGCAAACTTTGATACTTTGCTACTAATTCCTATATCTAAATCGTTAATGTACACCAAGAAAAGAAGAGGTCCTAGCACTGATCCTTGGGGTACCCACTAACCACTTCCTTCCACTCAGACATTGCCCCATTTAATACTACTCTCTGTTTCCTATCAGAAAGCCATTCACTAATCCAATCAACTAACCTACCCCCTATCCCATGTAGTCTCAATTTGTACACTAGCCTCCTATGCGGTACCTTATCAAACGCCTTGCTAAAATCTAGATATATAACATCTATGCTATTTCCATCATCTAACTCCTTGGTAATATATTCTAAGATATCGAGCAAATTTGTAAGACAGGACCTCCCTGATCTAAAGCCATGTTGGGTATCTCTAATTAATCTATTCTCATTTAAATGCTCCCAAATACTACCCTTAATGATTTTCTCTAGTATCTTACATACTATACTAGTTAAACTGATCGGTCTATAATTATTCGCATCATCCTTCCTACCTTTTTAAATATTGGAGTAACATTAGCTAACTTCCAGTCCTGAGGTATCTCAGCAAACCTAAGTGATCTTTCAAAGATTAACTTAAGTGCTTCAGAAATACTGTCTACACCCTCCCTAAGTACTCTGGCATGTAGCTCATCAGGACCACTAGCTTTCCTATCGTCTAGTTCAAGAATAAATTTCCTAATAATTCCCGGTTTTATATCAATATTTTCTAAAGCTCTTAAACTACTCGTCGCACTGTTTGTAACAGGATTTCCTATTCTTTCCTAGTAAATACTGAAGAAAATTGTTCATTCAATAATTCTACTATGTCTTCATTTTGATCCACTACTACACCATCTTTTCTGAGTGGTCCAATCCTATCCTTATTTCTTTTATCACTGACCTTGTAATAACTATATAATTTTTGGGATCTTTACTCCCAGCTCTAGCTAGTTTTATCTCTGCCTGCCTTTTACTTTTTTTATAACCTTACTCAAATCATCTCTGACCTGTCTGTACCTAATCAAATCTACATCTTCCCACTTTTCTGCAACTCTCTATATGCCCTCTTCTTCTCTCTGATCTGGCTACCTATCTCATGAGTCCACCATAATGGCTTCCTGTTTCTCTGCCTTATATCTTTGTAAGGGATACACTGCATCACTATACCCTTTACTACAACCTTAAAAATATCCCACATCTCCTGTGCAGTTTTATTTCCAAAACTATCTTCCCAGTTTACCTCTCCTAATAACTGACGTAACCTACCATAATTGCCTTTCTGATAGTTTGGGACTCTAGTCTTATTCACTATATTATCCCTACTGGAATTAATGATAAATCTAATTATATGATGGTCACTGTTTGCTAAAGTCTCTCCTACCTCAACTTCCTTTAAACAATGCTCAATATTTGTTAGTACTATGTCTAAAACCTTCCTCCCCTAGTAGGTTTATCTACCATCTGCACTAAATAGTTATCCTGAAAACTTTCCATAAACTTATTTTCACTAGCATCTCCTACCATCCTCTCCCAGTTTACTGACTTAAGATTAAAATCCCTAAGATAATTGTCTGACTAGTACACCCCTATTTATCTCATCTACCATAAGGTTGTCTACATCTGCTGACTGGTTAGGTGGTCTATAAAAGCTCCTACTCTAATAACCTTACTTTTGTTTACTCTAACATCCAGCCATAAGGACTCTACTCTGTTATCTACCTTAATACCATTAACCTGACTGGAAATGAAGGATTTTTTACATAAATAACTACTCCTCCACCTATCCTACCAATTCTCTGGTGTAAATACATAATGTATCCATCTACTTCATATTCTTTCCTATTTTCCTAAACTTTTCCTCATTTACCCATGCCTCTGTGACACATACAACATCTAAGTCCTCCTCAACTATATAACTAGATAACTCGTCCTTCTTGTTCCTAAGACTCCTGGCATTTACATAAAAACATTTAAGTCCTGCTACCTTCCTAGATGCTGTCTCCTTATTTGGAATCCTAATCTTATTCTCTCCTATTTGCACCTGGAAATCTTTCCTAATCTTTTCACTATCTCTGTTTATCCTATCTAATTTATGTCTAGCATCTTTCTTCTGGAATGCATTTGCTACCTCACCCCCTACACTCCATCCCAACTCCCCTCCAGACATCCACTCAGCACATCCACACCCTTCCTACTCAGATGCACACCATCCCTAGCATACAAATCCCTTCGCCCATAGAACCTATCCCATACATCCACAAAGCTGACACCCACATCCTTACACATCCCTTTTACCCGATCATTCACACCAATGGCTCTAGACAACCATTCCTGCTAACATACACACGAGGCAAGATTCCTGACACTACACACCTCCTACCACTCTCCCTTATCTTGCCTAACATTTCCCGAAATCTTGCCACTAACTCCTCCGACCCACCTGCTCTGACATCGTTCCCACCTACGTGCAAAACTACTACACCCTCCTCTCCATCCCCCAACCCTCTTCTGCACCTCCTCACTCACTGCCTTCACACCTGCACCAGGCATACACGTTCGTCCTCCTATCCCTGTCTTTCCCACAGAAAGTGCTATCTAAATACCTAACCTGAGAGTCACCCACCACACACACCTGAGGTGTGCTAGGCACAACCATCCTCCTCCTCTCCTCTACCCCTTCTTTCTCCTTTCACTCACCACAACCACTTCATTCACTCCACTCTCACTCTCCCCTCCCCTCCAACAAACCGAACCTATTTTCACACTCAACAGGTTTAGTCCTATCCTCCTAACTGCCTCCGCTTTCCTTCCCTCGCAACCTGCCATCTCTGCCCATCCTGACTACTATCTTTCCCAGTCTGGCTCGCCTGCTCCCTCTTCCCCACTCTGCTCTTCCCGACAGAGGGCCAAGCCACCCTGTCGCCCTCAGAAGGTCCAACCTTCGGCCTAACACTGATCTCCTGCCTAATTTTTCCACTGCCTCCCCAAGCCTCTTAACCTCCTCCTTCAATTCAAAGATGAGAACTTCGTTCGCACTTTTCCCCTCACTTAGCTTTCTGATTTCCTCTCGCAATTCTCGGTGCTCAAGAGAAAGAACTAAATTCTCGCTCTTGAGCCTACACACCATACACTCAGAAAAGTCAACGACCTTCCTGTCGTGCCCACACATCTCACACACAACAAACTCTCCCAATCCCACCTCAACACTCTCTTTCACGCACTCAATCACACTCTGATATACCTCACTTGAAAAGTAACTATCTAAAACTTGAGTTTTCTTGCTTTCTTTGATCATCATATGAAATCTGTTGTGCTATTTTATGATTTATACTGATAATGGCAAGTCCAGAGAGACATTCCTGTGACATACTGGACCTCAAATATATTTTTATAAGCTTGAGCTTGGAAAAACTCCTTTCTGCTTCAGCTACTGTCACTGGAAGGGTCAGGCCAATTCTGATTGCAGTCCACAGATTAGGGTAGTTTTCTGCAAGCTCTTTGTCATGAATAAAAGTCAGCAGCTCAAGAAGAGTCATGGACTTTGATTTTGATGGGAGGTCAGGCAAGTTCTTCAGCTCCTGTACAAGTTCTCTGCCATCCACATCTGAGTATCCCTTAAACTGCAATGTAGTTTGCAAGATCTCCCATTTCTTTTCCAGCTCATTGTCTGAGAGGTTTTGGAAATTAGAGAGCATTCCAAACTTTTCTCACACATTCTCCAATGTGGAAAACCTTTCCAGAATGGCTGAAGTTGCAGCATCAACAACAATATTGAAAAATGTGACCTCCAACTTTGTCAGTGCATCACTCAAAAGCTCATCAGATGCCTCATAAGAAAAGTGACGTTTTGTGTCTCTTTAGTTGGAGAACAGCCTCAACACTCATCTCTTCACAAATATCTTTTACTGACATTTGTGCTGTCACAAGGCTTGTTTCTCTGTATATCCTAAGATCTCTCTCAATCTTTTTGAAAATACTGACTGCCACATATACTTGCATGCTGGGAGACTGCATCAACTTGCTGACATGGTGTGTCTGGCTCAAGATGTCGTACCACACCACTGTGTGCTGAAGCGGTATGATCCCACCTTTTCGGACAGGGACTGGGCCTTAACTTTAATGATGGGACCTTTGGTGTGATCTCTCACCTCAGTCAGTGCCCCTCTCACAGCAGCTGCTTGATATCTCAGAGGCTCGACACTCTTCACCTTACTCTTCCATCTTCAAACTGATGCCCACATGCTTTTTGAGGACCCATCTTTGAGTGGAGGCTGCAAGCAGGGTGAAAAGCTTGTGCAGGATGCCAAAGTAATTCATGGCATCAGTGGAAGCCTTAGATGCATCAGTCACAACCAGATTCAGGGTATGAGCCACGCATGGCACAAAAATGGCTCTTGGATTAATTTCTAGAAGCCTGGCTTGGACACCCTTGTTTTTCCCCCTTCATGTTTGCACCATTGTCGTAAGCCTATCCTCTGCAGTCCTCAAAAGGAACATTTAGTTCATCTAGTCTCTTTAGAATAAGAGATGCCAAATGTGGACCTGTTGATTCCTCTGCTTCCAAAAAGCCCATGAAATGTTCCTTTATGCAAGGCTCTGTCAGTGACACCACACAAATCACAACTGACAGCAGTTTGGTGTGGCTGATGTCTGGCTTGCAATCAAGAATAATGGAAAAATATTTTGCCTGCTTGATGTCACTCACCATTTCTGATATTATTTTACTGCTCAACAAATCAACTATAGTCCTGCTCGTCTAAGAATGTGGATTGGGTGCGGCTCCCATGGGAAATAGCGAGAGGACAGCGCTGCCATACCTTTAATCCCTCGTTGGCTACACCCCCTCTCTCCCTCTTCCTCCCTCTCTCTTACCCCTCCCTCTTCCTCCCCCTCTCTTTCTTTCTGGTCAAGGACACCGCAGCTGACCTCCCATCACCTGTATGGATGGCGGGCGTGATTGGTGTTGCTGCCGTGAAGATTTGAATGTAGTTTTTTTCTTACTTATGTCAGCTTATTTTAAAGTACTTTCCTTCACGATATAATCTAATTATAACTATGGAACTATTTACCCATCCCAAACTGCAAGGAAACCTCTTTATAAGTATATTATTATTTTTTTTAGCAACACTGTAAAATATGTATGCCACGTTTCTTGCCAGGCTTATGAATATATTATCAATAATAAGTTTACTGCTCTCTCATACATTGTAATACTAAGGCTAAATGCGTATGTATATTTGCTGACCATATTTGCTAAAGTTTTACTACTATTAGAACTCTGCTGCATCACTGGCTATGAGACATGCTTCACCACTGTACAGCGGGAATTCCCCAACAAGCCGCACCCAATCCACATTGTTGGAGGAGCAGAACTATAGCTAGTTCATTTTGTATATTGTGACTGAGGTAGCTGGTGTGACCAGAGATACTTTTTTGGACACGGTTAAGGTGCTTTCATTATTGGGTCAAATTGCACCATGAGTTCAACCTCTTTAAGGAAATTGCTATTAGATGGCATGTACAATGTTTCTGTACCCCCCCTTAGTTCCAAATTTCTTACTGCTAGAGGCTGAACGATCACAGTCAAACATGTCAATACTGCTTGCCATCTCATCTTCTCAGCCTCCAGAAGAGCCATCTCCTAATTATCAATTGTTTACCCCCCCCTTTTTTTTTTCTCTCTCTCTCTCTCTCTCTCTCTCTCTCTCTCTCTCTCTCTCTCTCTCTCTCTCTCTCTCTCTCTCTCTCTCTCTCTCTCTCTCTCTCTCTCTCTCTCTCTCTCTCCTGACCACCGGTTCTTTCCAAACTTTCATGGAGTTGAAGTGTTCTGGACTGTTGTCATGAGAGGTGAGCAAATGAGTTGTATGCTTCCAGTCTCTCAGGCCTGAGCTTGTTAAATGAATTACCTTCTTAGAAAATAGTTTACAGCAAAAGCAGAAAAAGGCTGTTGTTTTTCTTTGAATATATCAACCAACTTCTGAGAATCTTTTCACCATTGACTAAGGTTTTTTTTAAATACTGGTGATGACAACTCCCATCTGCCTCATTCCTAGGGAAAACAAAGTCAGCCGGTACCTCACTTGGTTCCCTGCAAACCAGCTCCGTTCGAATTCTGTCGGTCAGAACTGAAGGCTAATTAGCGGGGTCAGTGGATTGCGGCTCATCTTCAGGCAAAGGATTTGGTGGGGATTCTGGTTGAGGCATTTCTAATAAAGAGCATATGGTATTGTCATTAGTATACACATTAATCACTATATTTATTGTGATTATAAAAGTTAAGTAAAGCAAGAAAACACACATACACTGCCCCTATCCCCAATATGCACACACACACACACACACACATAATGTATTCCAACATAAATGGAGTGATATCGGGGATTTTAGAACTCAACGATTACTTGAGGGACAAGAACCCAGATATTGTGGGTCTTACTGAAACAAAACTGAGAGAGGGAGAAGACCTGATGATGGTTGGAGAAGGGAAATATAATGTTTGGAAAAGAAATAGAGTAGGTAAGATGGGAGGAGGAGTGATGTTGCTGGTTAAAAAAGATATAAAGGTGGATCAAGTGAAAGAAGGTATGGGAAAGGCAGAAGTGCTAAAGATCAGAGCAGAAACTAATGAAGGAAAAAGAGGCACTACATAGTGGTGTACGTACCACCTAAGACAAATGCATGGTCAGTACAGGAATATGAAGAAATGATAAGTGATACAGGAACATGTCTGGAAGAAATGTTGGGTGGCTGTGAACGAACTATAATGATGGGAGATTTTAATTGTAAAGAGGTGTGTTGGGAGGACTGGTCAATGGAAGGATCAGAGACAACATGGGAAATACACTATTGACACTGGCAATGGAAAATGTGTTAACTCAGTGGGTCAAAGAAGATACTAGGTTTGGAGGAGAGGGAGCATCGTCAAGACTGGACTTGGTCTTTAGTACAGAGCCAATGGTCATTGAGGAGATGAGGGTGGAGTGCCCTTTAGCAAAGAGTGATCATGCAGTTTTGGAGTTCAAGGTGATAGATGAAGAGAAATCTAGAAGAAATGAAGAATATAAAGTGGGAAGATGGAATTATGCCAAGACAGATTTTGGAAACCTAAAGAAATTCTTTCAAGAGACAAATTGGATGAAATTCAAGAGTGCTAAGGAGCAAATGAAAAGTGGAAGGAATTTATAAAAATATACAAAGAAGGTGAGAAAAATTTGTACCAATAAGACAACATAGAAGTTGGAAAGCAGGACTGGTTTAACGATAGATGTGAAAAGGCTAGAACAAGAAAAGAGGATGCATGGAAGAGGTGGAGAAGGAAAAGACGGATTAAGCAGTGGGAAAGTTACAAAAGAGCAAGAAATGAATATGTGTTGATTAGAAGAGAAGAAAGAAAGAAACAAGAAAAGGATATAATTGATAAATGTAAAGACCAACCAAGGCTTTTTACAGACATGTGAACAACAACATCAAAAATAGAAAGTATTGAAAGTTTAGAAGTAAATGGAGTATGCAGTGAAGATCCCAGGAAATGGCAGAGGCTATGAATGGATGCTTTCGGAAGGTATTCACAAAGGAGACTGCTTTTGACAAACCACTGGTAATGGAACAGAAAGGGATTATGAAGGAGTTTCAAGTAACTGTGGAGGAGATCAAGAATATGATGGGGAGTTTAGAAGTGAGAAAAGCTGTGGGACCTGATGGGGTATCAGGATGGATTTTAAGAGAATGCAGGGAGCAACTGGCAGAAAAAGTTTGTGAAGTAATTGATGCCTCATTAAGGGAAGGTGTAGTGCCCCAAGACTGGAAAAGAGCTAACATTGTCCCAATCTATAAATCAGGTAACAAGAGAGACCCATTGAACTATAGACCAGTGTCACTTACAAGTGTGGTAGCTAAGATGTGTGAGAGGGTGGTGAAGAATAGATGGACAGACTTCTTGGAGAAAAATGACATACTTTGTGAGTGTCAATTTGGTTTTAGAAAAGGGCGTTCATGCACGACAAACCTGATATGTTACTATTCGAGGGTGATAGATGTAATACAGGAAAGAGATGGTTGGGCTGATGGAATATATCTGGATTTAAAAAGGCCTTTGATAAGGTACCACACCAGAGACTGATCTGGAAACTTGAAATGGTAGGAGGAGTGCATGGCAGTTTACTAAAATGGATGGAAGACTTTTGGTAGGAAGAGAAATGAGAACAATAATTAAGGACAGACCATCAGAATGGGGCTTGGTGGAGAGTGGAGTTCCACAGGGATCAGTGTTGGCACCAGTAATGTTCGGTCTACATAAATGACATGGTGGATGGGGTGTCCAGTTATGTGAGCCTATTTGCAGGCGATGCAAAATTGTTAAGAAAAGTGAGATGTGACAAAGATTGCGAACTACTCCAGGAAGACTTGGACAGAATATGGAAATGGAGCTGTACATGGCAAATGGAGTTCAACACGACAAAATGCAAGAAAATAGAGTTTGGCAAGAGTGAAAGAAGAATCAGGAGTATGTACAAGATAGGAAATGAAGACATAAAACCAGTCATGAAGAAAAAGACCTTGGGGTGACAATTACCAATGACCTATCGCCAGAGAGACATATAAACAAAATAATTGGAGAAGTATTGAACTTATTGAGGAACATAAGAGTGGCGTTCGTATATTTAGATGAAGAAATGATGAAGAAAATAATTACTGCAATGATAAGACCGAGGCTTGAATATGCAACAATACAGTGGGCTCGAACTTAAAGAAACACATAAGGAAACTAGAGAAAGTACAGAGGGCTGCAACAAAATGGTGCCTGACTTAAGAGATTTGACTTATGAAGACAGACTGAAAAGAATGCAACTTCCAACCCTGGAAAACAGAAGAGAAAGGGAGACCTGATAGCAATATACAGAGTGATGATTGGCATGGAAAAAATGGATAGGGAAGATCTGTGTATGTGGAATGGAAGAATGTCGAGAGGGCATGGGAAAAAACTAAAATGGCCACTTATAGGAGAGATGTGAAAAATATAGCTTCCCTCATAGAAGGGTGGAAGCATGGAATAGTTTAGGCGTGGAAGTGGTCAACGCAAGGAATATTCATGATTTTAAGAAAAAGCTGGACATTAATAGATATGGAGACGGGACAACACGAGCATAGCTCTTTTCCGTATGTTACAATTAGGTAAATACAATTAGGTAAATACACACACACACACACACACACACACACACTTTGTGAAGGTGAAAGAAAGTGGAACATTTGTGGAAAGTGGAATATATATATAAAAAAATAAAAAAAAAAAAATAAAAAGGTGATGGAAAGAGAAGAGAATGGGAGAAGAGTGAGGAGGAGAATGTTGTCAGAGGACAAGAATCCATGAAAAATGATGTGAGTGAGTGAAAAGAGGGCTTTGGACTAATACTTACATTCATATCTTAAATAATAGTGGTGAGAAGTTTCTAAATGAAAACTATAGACAATGCAGAAGAATGGTTCTCAGGAAAGAGAATTCTAGAAATGTGATCAGTGAGACAAGAATACTGGAATGGTATTATCAGTATCAAAACAGGACATCTGGAGAGAGAGGGAGGAGGATGGACATTCAAGAAGATATGAGAAGGTTGAATGATGGAAAAATGGACAGTGGAAAGTGTGCTTTGGGGTGAGGGTCTCAAGATATGGGTTGAATGAGGTCTGAGTGAGGTTGGGATCAGAATTTAGCGGGTGGGCTTTGAGATAGGAGGAAAAAGTATAGATAAATTGAAAAGACATGGATAGAAAAAAAAAAAAAAGTATTGGAAGTTCAACTTATAAGACAAGAAAGACTGTATAAAAAAAAAAAAAATAAATAAATATATAAAAAAATATATATAAAAAAAGAAATAGATTAAATACTTCACTGAGTTTAGAAATTACATCTTCTAAATACTTGAAGGAGAAAAGAAATGAGTTAGAGGGAAGGACTGGGATGGGGGATATATTGTCAGCTGATGTGAGAAAGAGAAGTGATATCCTGGAGGAAGGAAAGAAAAGAATATTAGAATAAAGCATTGAAAATAATATATAAAAAAATAAGAAACTTGAAAATAAGTAGAGTTGTTCATGATGAAGAAGAAAATGGTGAGCATTATGTTGCTGTTGAAGAAATGGATGGGCTGAGCTGTCTGAGACAGAGGTGAAATAATAATGGTAATTAATTATGAAGGATGGTGAGACATATTTGGAAACTTTAAAAATAATACCATAGAATCATAATACAGGTTGAAAAATGGAACTTCTGGAACAGAAGAGAAAAAAAAATGGACATAGAAATAATAAACTGTGCAATTCAAATAAAATCAGAAAAGACAGAGGAGGAAATTAACAAAAACTTATTAAAACTTATGTGAAGCTGATGGAGTACATGAGAGAAGAAAAAAATGTTTAAATAGATGAGTCTGGAGATCAAGAATGAAAGCTGATTGCTCTGTGCAAATCATAAATAAAAGATGAGTGATGAGGGCTTGTGTGTGATGGTTGAAGCTGAGTGGCTTATTAAAGAATGAAGAGGAGGAATGAAGAGCTGCAGTGGGAAAACAGTGAAATCTACAAATGAGTAAAAAATGATACTGAATTAAAAAAAAAAAAAAAAAAAGATTCTTATATAACATGTTCAAGAACAAAAAGTGACAGATACATACAATCAAGTGATCAGAATGACTTATCTAACTAGATGGATGAACAATGAGTTCCTGATGCTTGCATCTGAGAAGAGAATGAATACATGTGATGGGAGGAAGTTGAAGTGATGATTGGCATGGAAAAAATGGATAGGAAGATCTGTGTATGTGAAATGAAAGAATGTCGAGAGGGCATGGGAAAAAACTAAAATGACTTATAGGAGAGATGTGAAAAATATAGTCATAGAAGGGTGGAAGCATGGAATAGTTTAGATGGAAGTGGTCAGCAAGGAATATTCATGATTTTAAGAAAAAGCTGGACATTAATAGAATGGAGAGACAACAGAGATAGCTCTTTTGTGTATGTTACAATTAGGTAAATACAATTAGGTAAATACACACACACACACACACACACATAGATAAAAGGTATAATATATGGAGGAGAGACAGAGTGGGTAAAGGAGGAGGAGGAGTCATGATGATGTTAAGGAAGGAGATAGTGGTAAATCAAGTGGAGTTTGGGGAAGGAAAATCAGAAATACTGTATGTTAAGATGCATATTAACAAAAAGGAGTTAACAATCATTGGAACATATGTGCCACCAAAAACAAACTAAGATGTCTGGGGAGATAGATTCCTGAACCTAATGATAGATAATTTGATGGTCCAAAGAGTAAAGGAAAACACAAGATTCAGAGGAAACGATGAGCTGGCAAGATTAGACCTAGTTTTTACAAGGGATATACCAATTAACGATGATATAAGATACAAGTGCCCATTGGGAAAGAGTGACCATGTAATATTAGAGATGGATATAGAAGAAGGAAAGGAAGATAGAGATGAATCATACAAAGGAGACCGATTAAATTACAGAAAGGCTGATATTGAGAATCTCAAGAACTATTTTAAAACGTAAACTGGGAGGAGATGGAAAACTCATTAACGGTTCAAGAGAAATATAACTTATTTTTGGAAATATACAAAACTGGGGTCAGGAATATGTTCCAAATATAGACCTAAAGAAGAAGGAAAGAAAGATTGGTTTAATGCAAGATGTGCTAGGGCAAAGGAGAAACGAGATGGAGCATGGAAAAGGTGGAGAAGAAACAGAAATCCAGAAAATAAGGAAAACTTCAAAACAGCAAGAAATGAATATGCTAAGGTGAGAAAGGAAGAAGAAAAGAACTATGAAAAGGACATTGTCGAAAATGTAAGGAACAACCAAAATTGTTCTACAGATTCATAAATGGAAAAATAAGACAAAAAGAAACAATAGAAAGGTTAAAAGGAGAAAACGGAATGGTGGAAGACCCAAAAGTATGGCAGAACTGTTAAATAGTAAATTTCATGAGGTCTTTACTAAGGAATCCAAATTTGAAAGACCACAGGGTAATAGAGAGACTGTCTATATGAAAGAGATTAAAGTAACCAAGCTTGAAATAAAAAGTTGATGACGGAATTGGATGAGGAAAAGGCAATGGGACCGGATGAAGTCTCAGGCAGAATACTGAAAGAATGTAGGGAAGAACTAGCAAGTCCAATATACAACATCATAAAATGCTCAATAGAAAATGGAACAGTGCCAGTGGAGTGGAAAAGAGCTGAGGTGGTTCCCATATATAAGAGCGGAAGGAAGGAAGAACCTTTAAATTACAGACCGGTATCACTAACTAGTGTAATATGCAAGATGTGTGAAAAGTAATAAAGAAGCAATGGATCGAGTTTCTTGAAGACAACAAAATATTATCAAATAGCCAATTTGGTTTTAGAAAAGGTCGGTCATGTGTGACAAATTTATTGAGTTTCTACTCTAGAATAGTTGATAAAGTACAAGAGAGAGAGGGATGGGTTGACTGTATTTATTTAGATCTAAAAAAGGCTTTTGATAAAGTGCCACATGAAAGATTACTATGGAAGTTAGAGGAGAAGGGTGGCTTAAAAGGAAGCACATTGAGATGGATGAAGAATTACTTAAGGGGAGAGAAATAAGGACGATAGTTAAAGATATGAAGTCCAAGTGGAGAACAGTAGACAGCGGAGTGCCACAGGGGTCAGTATTGGCACCAATACTTTTCTCGTATATATAAATGACATGCCAGAGGGAGTGAACAGCTACATAAATCTGTTTATGGACGATGCGAAACTGTGCAGAGTCATTAAACAAAAAGAGGATTGTGAAATACTACAGGAAGACTTAAACAAGATCTGGAAATGGAGCAAAAATGGGAGATGGAATTCAATGTGGACAAAAGCCATGTCATGGAAATGGGAAAAGTGAAAGACGACCAGTGGGAATCTATAAGATGGGAGATGGAGTAGAACTAGAAAAAGTAAAAAGGAAAAGGACTTGGGAGTGACAATGGAAGAAAATAATCAACCGGTTAGCCATATTGATAGAATTTTCAGAGAGAGTATAATTTGCTAAGGAATATTGGAGTAGCATTTCACTATATGGACAAGGAAATGATGAAGAAATTGATAAGTACTAAAATAAGACCTAGATTGGAATATGCAGGAGTTGTGTGGACTCCCCAAAAAAGAAACACATAAGAAAATTAGAGAGACTACAAAAATGGCTACAAGAATGGTTCCAGAATTTAAAGGGATGGCATATGAGGAGAGACTAAAGGCAATGGATCTACCAACCTTGGAGCAGAGAAGAGAGAGGGATCTGATACAAGTTTATAAATTGATTAACGGAATGGATGAAGTGGATAATGAGAAACTGATCCTGAGAGAAGAATATGACTTTAGAAGCACAAGATCGCATAGTAAGAAACTAAGGAAGGGACGATGTCTGAGAGATGTTAAAAATTTAGTTTCCGCAAAGATGTGTTGAGACTTGGAACAGTTTGAGTGAGGAAGTGGTATCAGCAAAGAGTGTACATAGTTTTAAAGAAAAATTGGATAAGTGTAGATATGGAGACGGGACCACACGAGCATAAAGCCCAGGCCCTGTAAAACTACAACTAGGTAAATACAACTAGGTAAATACACACACACACACACACACACACGTAGTGTACACGCCGACTCACAATCGAGAGGCCGGGTTCGAGTCCTACACACACACACACACACACACACACACACACACACACACACACACACACACGTAGTGTAGTGATTAGCACGCTCGACTCACAATCGAGAGGCCTGGTTCGAGTCCTGGGGCGGCGAGGCAAATGGGCAAGCCTCTTAATGTGTGGCCCCTGTCCACCTAGCAGTAAATAGGTACGGGATGTAACTCAAGGGGTTGTGGCCTCCCTGTCCTGGTATGTGTAGTGTGTTGTGGTCTCAGTCCTACTCGAAGATCGGTCTATGAGCTCTGAGCTCGCTCCTTAATGGGGAAGACTGGCTGGGTGACCAGCAGGCGACTGAGGTGAATTACACACACACACACACACACACACACACACACACACACACACACACACACACACACACACACACACACCTGGCATGTCTTGAAAAGATGTGGCAGCAGAGGTGGATGGCTCCTCCTCAGACTCCAGGCCTCAGAGGCCTGTGTGACTTAAGATGGCTCATTTTGGCCTGTGGCAGCTGCCCCAAAGTAGTTCAGAAGTGCCCTTGAATTTGTAATTAAGATACAAAATGCAAGTCAGTTACCCAATTAAAATAAACCATAATAATATATAATTTATTATCATTGTTAACATCCTATTAACTAAACATAACACACTACAAATTATTCAAAACACTATGTCACATACAGTTTATAAACTGCCATGTCAATGTATGTTAGAAATTATTTAAGTCAGGATTGACCCATGTATAACATTAATACTTCCATAGTCAGGACATCTTGTTTAATTAATTGCATGACATGATGCCTCAAATTCTAATAACTGCTAATAAAAACAAGAGTAACAAAAAGCCAAATAGCCTACAGCCGTCTGTGGCTGGCAACTCAACAAGAGGCTAATGAATAGTGTACAGGCTATACTGGACAAATAATGGGCTATACATGCATAAATAACGTCACTCACAGAGACCTGCATACCTTTATCTTTCGATCTTTTCTCCTCTTCTTCCTTCCTTTTTTTTTTTTTTATCTAAACTGGGGACCTGATACTTTGTTTGACCTTTTTTCCATGGCACATTTGAAATTATCACCTTTTCCATCCAGTCCAGACTGACATGATGTAAACAATATTACGTAGATGATGCAGGCACAGATTCATCTTTTTTTGTTTATTTTTGTTTATTTTTTTTTTTTTCATATAACCCAATACATAACATGTAGCAATAGATTCTCTTTATCAATTTTATGAATGAATTAAAATTGATTTGGAAGCAGAAGTTTGCATTGTGTGGCATGGTATTATAATAATACAGAAGTGTCAGTCTATCCCCTGCCCCCTTCCCCATTGCTTTTCCTGTGAGTGACTCTCTCTCTCTCTCTCTCTCTCTCTCTCTCTCTCTCTCTCTCTCTCTCTCTCTCTCTCTCTCTCTCTCTCTCTCTCTCTCTCTCTCTCTCTCTCTCTCTCTCTTCACCTTTTCTGACACAGATATACACAACCTGTATAACTCTCAGCAACAAATTGATGTGAAAACAGGGGCACATCAGCCCCCACTGCACCAACTTGACAAGGAAATGAGCAGTATTAGTCTAGAAAACCGGTGATTTTTTTTTTCCCTTGCACACTTTTTTTTTTAATTGAGGGTGCTCGTGCGCCCCCAAATAGATTACGCCCTGGGCAGTCGCCCACATTGCCCATAGCAAAAACTGGCTCTAGGGGAGAGACAAATTTAGCAAAATTTGACCCCAAAAATTGTCTACGAACCTCCTCAGCCTAAACTAGCTCAGGGGGCAGGGTGCACCTCCCAGACCCCCCTCTAGGGTCTTTACATTAACCTAACCAAACTTAACTGTAAACATCATCTACCAGGCATGGGCTTTCCCTCCCCACCCCAGACCATTCCCTAGGATCTTTACTGTAACCATTTGACAGAGTATCACATAGAAGACTCCTATGGAAAATACAACATATAGGAGGATCGCAGGGAAGTATCTTAAGCTGGATGAAGGACTACTTAACAGAAAGAGAAATGTGGACAGTGATAAGAGACAACCCATCAAGTTGGAGCACAGTAACTTGTGGCATACCACAGGGGTCACCGCTGGCGCCAATAATGTTTCCAATACATATTAACCAGAGCTGGGGATTTCTGTAGCTCAGGCCGCACCTCTGCTCCTCTGTACCAGCGGACCACCAAATGAGGTGTGGAGGTCTGAAGTGCGGAAACATTTTCAAAAGTGCAGATGTAACAGGTATGGACAGGTGAAATTTTAAGTCCGTACCTCTGCATGTGAGATAGATGCAGAAGGGCAAAGTTTTTGAGTCCATACTTTTGCACCTGAGATTTTCAAGGATGAAAAAAATAAAATAAATAAAGAAGACAAACAGTCTGCACTCCATAGCATTACTTTCGGCCGTTTTTGGCAGTCTGTGCTACCAGGCATATATATATGGAGCTCATGTATTATTGCCTTGTACATATTTTGTTTTATTTTTGAAGGTGCGGACTAGATTTTTTAGGCGTGCTTTAATAGTTTTGGGTAGGTACTGGAGGTGCAGAGGTGTGATAATGGACAAGTTTTAGGTGTGGAAGTACAGTTATGACTGTTTTGAGATCCAGAGGAGCGGTACTGGACTACCTGAAATCCAATAACGCCCAGCTCTGATATTAACAATATACAGGAGAACCTGAGTAGCCACATAAAGTTGTTTGCTGATGATGCGAAATTCTTGAGAGTAATAAGTAACAATGAGGATTGTTTGGAATTGCAGAGAGATATTGATCAGATCTTGGAATGGAGCCAGAAGTGGAAATTAAAATTTAATGCTAAAAAATGTCATGTGATGGAAATGAGTAAAAGTAATAGAAGGCTTATGTGGGGTGTACAAAATGGGAAAAGAGGTTATAATGTAAAAGAAGGAAGAGAAAGACCTGGGAGTGATTATACAAGACACCCTGACCCCAGAAAGGCACATAAATGGATTATATGCTTCAACATATGACACTAACAAATATCAGGGTGGCATTTAACTACATGGATGAGAGTATGATGAAAAAGATCATAACCGCGATGATAAGACCTTGAATATACAGCAGTGGCAAGGTCACCACATGGAAAAGGACAGTAGAAAACTAGAAAGGATCCAAAGGATAGCCACAAAAATGGTGCCAGAAATCAAGGACCTTCCCTATGAAAATAGACTAAAGGAAATGGAATTACCAACTTTGAAGGATAGACTGGAGAGAGAAAATCTAATAATGATGTACAAAATAGTGAACAGTGGAAAAGATAGACAGGACCTAATATCACGGATTGAAGATGGAGGTAGATGGACAAGAAGACATTCTAATATCATGAAAAGTCAATGTTTGAGAAACATTAAAAAGTTTAGTTTTCCACATAGGACAGTGGATATCTGGAACAGTTTGAATGATAAATTTGTAACAGCAGGAAGTGTGCACAAATTTAAGGAAAATTTGGATAAAATTTGATATGGAGACTGGTCACTATGATCCCCGTTCGAACCCTGTAATATAGAACTAAGTAAACACACATACATGCACTAGAAAAAGAAGTGAAAATTAGAGTTCAATGCCAAGAAATGTCACATAATGGAATTGGGAAAGAGTAAGAGAAGATCAGTATAGAACTATCTGATAGGAGAGGAACAAATAATGAAGACTAAAGAGGAAAGAGATCTGGGAGTAATTATATAAGAAAATCTGAACCCTGAAAATCACATAAGTAAGAGATTTGGATTAGCATATAAAATGTTGACTAATACTAGAGTGGCATTTCTATTCATGGACAAAGATATGATGAAAAAAATTATTATGAGCATGATACGTTGGTGTGGTTACTGAGCTCTATAAAGGATATAAGATTGGAACGGATTCAGAGGACAGCTACAAAGATGGTGTCAGAACTAAAGGACCTAACATGTGAAGAAATGCTGAAGGAAATGGGATTGCCAACCTTACAGGATAGAAGAGAACGAGAAGACCTAATAATAATGTACAAAATAATAAATGGCATTGAAAAAATAGACAAGGAAGACCTGGTGCTGATGACAGAAGAAGCTAGAACAACAAGAGGACATGTAAACAACATTAGGATGAGGCAGTGTGTGAAGGATATTGGAAAATATGGTTTTCCACATGGAATGGTGGAAAAGTGGAATACATTGAGTGATGAAGTTGTTACAGCACATAATGGGCATAACTTTAAAGGAAAATGGCATAAATGGAGACATGGAGACAGGACACTATGAGCCCCGCTTGAACCCTGTACAATACAACTAGATAAATACACACACATTGAATGTCACAGCAAGGGATGTGACCCTTAGACACAGCTGTCTTCGAAATGGTGGGAATAGCTGCCTTTACACATAGTGATGCTTATTAGAATAAAGAATGGTGAACACATTTGAAATAACACACAGAAAACTGAGAAAGCTAATAATGTTACTATTGAAGTTTAATAATAATGTCAAAAAATACATATGACTGTAGGCAACAATCTTATACACTAGTTTGCAGTACACTATTATCAGTATCAGTAGTAGTATTGGTATCAGCCCAATATTGTTGTACTCGTAGTATTTATCAGTAGTAGTATTAGTGGTATTAGTAAAAATTCTGGTATAGTTACATCTCTACAGAGAGTTATCCACTTAGACACCAAGACACTTTTGAAAACTTATAAATGATATGGTATAATGAATCAGGTAGTATTCACAGATGCCAATATCTTGAATAGCTATTGAGCCTCACTGAAATCTTTGTGAAACACACTTGTCTCTGTTAAAATCAAGACTCCAGGAATTGGCTACAAAACACATGTACATCATTCTAACAGGATGTGACTACAGAAAGTAAAAGTCATGTGGAAGGATAAATCTTAAAGTAGGTCTTGAGGTCATCAGCAAATATTTTGTAATTGTTCTGAATAGACAGTGGTAAATGGTTGACATACACAAAAAATAACAAGGGTGAAAACATAGAGCCCTGAGGCACTGCACTAAGATTTCTGGTGCTGCTATTGATGCTTGGCACAGTCACATGCATATTTCCGCCACGTAAAAAAGCCTATCCATTTCAATTATGTGCCTCTGATACCATTGCATTCTAATTCATCTAGTGATACACATTGATTCACCATATCTAAAGTTTTTTGAAGAGTCAAGTAGGATGACATTCACCACAGGTTGTCTTTCAAGTTCAGAAGGTTAATAAGAATTGGTCATTCACAGTCCTGCCATTCCCAAAACCATATTGGTCATCAATGAATAAAGTATTTTGTTCAAGATATTCATTTATTTATTCAGCCATATTTCTTATTAGTGCTTTACTGCAGACTTATCTTAAACTTATAGGCCTGTAATGTAAAGTAGCAGAACTGGAGCATTCTTCAATGATGACACAATTTCAAATTATTTCCATGTGGCTAGTGAGTGGAACAACCTCACTCAGACTTACATTGAATATTTTCAGCATAAGATATACAAGAGCTGGGCATGATTTGAGTAGTTTAGGATGTAAATTGTCAGGCTTTCAAGAACAACAAAAAAAGCTGAAAAAAGGCCCACTGAAGGTGTCTGTCCATAGAGGGAGCAATTGAAAGTATTATCCAAAATTGAGAACTGTCTTAAAACATTCCCTTTGCAAATCTTTTGTGTCTGTATATTTTTGTATGAAATGTATCTCAATAAAGCCCCTATCACACAGTCACTCTTTTTTCTGCGAAATTGCGTCATGTGACAGTATGTTCGACGAGGCATTGCGGGAAATAATGCACATAGCATCTCAAGAAAGACAACAATAATGCCACATGTGGTAGCGGGATAACAAAACAAATCCAACAGAAGAAGCGAAATCACCAAGCAGGGATGCCATTAACAGAGCTATTTTAGCAGTGGGAGTCTGTGCACTTGCATTGCAAGAAGAAGAATGAATAAAGCAGCATAGGAAGAGGAGAAGGAGGATGATGTGTACACGAAAATGGTTAGTTAGAAGAGAAGAAAGCAGCCAGTATAACAGGTTGCTGTCTCTAGAAGATGTGGAAGTACAATTGGGGTGTCTGGTTCAGAACCTAGTCAATCACGGTATCTTCCCCATGTAAGTGGAGTCATAATGGGTGATAATGTAGCAGCCAATGATCTCTTGGTTTGATTTGAGGTTGTACTTCTGCAGCAGACGAAACCAGAATGTAAACAAACCACAAAATCACATCAGTGTTCCATGATTATAGTTATATTCAACAGTTAAATTCAGTAAATGTACTGTATAAGATGAAGGGATAAAAATTTTCATAATCAAATAGTGATACCTAACACCAATTAATAATAATATACTACAGTATATAACATTTGATAAAGTATATTCACTATAGACTTTCAACGACTCATAATTGCAAGAAATTCACAAGAGTTTTCAATAGTTTCCATGGATGCTGCATTGAGTGAAATCTCACTTCTTCTGTGACATCTCGTTGAAAATGGTGTCACATGACACGATGTCGCAAAAAAAAAGTGTGCCTGTGTGATGCCTTTTTTTTTTTTTTTTTTTTTTTTACAACTTGTCGTGAGAACCTATTTCTCTGCAAAACTATGTTTAATTTTTTATTTTTGTTGGGAAAGAAGGATGGCTCTTTAACAATCAGATATATTCTCCTAACTGCCTTATATTAATTTAAACATTGCTGTGTGAATGTCTATGAATAAAACAGTGAAAATATACCCAATGTTTCCCCTCTTCTGCAACTTGTATGGTGTCTGAATGGATGTTAAAGGTTTTACCATTTACCTTTAGTGTTTGTACACTATCTCTGTAGCTTCATCCTGCCTTTCATAGTGAAAGGTTTTGATAATATATTTTGTTTATTAGCAGACTGGACTCTCATGAAATAGTGAAACCATTCGTATGAATGCACCAGCTAGTAGTGATACCTGGCAAAACTGAACTGTTGAGAATTTTGTGTTCTGAAAGTGCTCAGTTTCTGACATGCAACCATTATTGCATTTTACACAAGTGTTATATGCACTCATCTATGGCATAATAGTTTTGTATTTCATTCTTTTGTTAATGTGAAGTGTTTATTATTTCACTGCTGAAATTTTTTTTCAAATATGTATTGTTAAAATTTTATATTTAATTGAATTGAAGCCTGCAAAAGAAATATCCACAATATTCTTATAAGTATTGCTAAATTATTCAACCTAACATTTATACTTACATGTAATTAATATGAGATGTGCCTCACTCTCAGCCGGAGGAGATGCCTGAAGGTGTGAAGTACATCATCAATAGGCTGGTGGCTGGCCTTGCCTCTTCCCACCTCATGGCAAGGGAAGGCTACTTCTCTGCCCTCTGCTACCTCCTCCGCCTCAATTCATCATACTTCAGTCCTCAGTTTGTCTTCTCCCTCCTGGCAGACAAGAAATCTGCTACCATGAAAAGTGTCACTAAGGATGTAAGTGTGTCTGAAGTGCAAGGCAGCATGATTTCATCTTGTGTATTAAATGTATATAGAGAGAGAGGCATCATTGGTCCTCCTCTGCTTGATTACATGGTAATAAATAGAACAGCAGTAAGAGATTCCTTTGTTATTGCATAAACTCAGACTCTGCTTCCCTCGTTTGAGGGAAAATGGATCCATTACGGGGTAATTATGTTAATTATGATATAATTTTTTCATCATGGCTGAAGGTTTTTTCTATAGTAATGTTTTAAGTTTGAGTTAATCAATAACAGGGGTATACTTTAATAAAATGTAAAAAACGGGTGAAAAAATTGTCTCCCACATTTTCACATTCCATCCTACCTGCTGCAGGAAAATCGGGACCAACTTTTAGGTGAGTTGCTTCTATGCGGTGCAGTGGTGCGGTCAGGACGTGCCGTGGATCAGGAGGTTCTGCAGCAGGTGGTGAACATGCTGTGTGCCATGCGAGCCAAGAAGAGTTACCTGGACATCACTGCCTCACAGTTCCTTGTCAACCTGATAGAGAGTGTGAGTGTTAGCTATGTTACTCTTATTTGATGTGGATTTAACAGATTATCTTGCTACATTATACATTATTAGCTTCAGAAGAAATGCATTTGAAAATTTATTTAGCACTCACTGATGTCACACTACCACTTTATTCTAGAATAATTGATTATGTACTTATTTTGACTTGGTGTCAATTCTTGTTATCCATTATGAATTAAATTTAATGCTAGTTCCTACTCCCACTTAACTGAAAATGCATGAAGCACTGTTTGGGGTATTTTATGAATGGGTTGGGGTTATATGTATTGGGGCCTGAACTATTTAAGTATAAGTAGTCTAATGTTATATCAGTTTATAGGCTGTATCTCATAGAACATGTCATTAGTTGAAACTTCCTTTTTGGTCTGTATTTATGAGTAGAGAGATCTTAGTGTACACTTATGTATAAGTAATGCTGATTTATACAAGATTAATTTAAAGCTACTACTCATGGAAATTTTCTCTCCTTACTGAAAACTGTAGAGTAACTTTTACTCTTCATTCATCCATCTTTTCCTTTCTTCCCCTGTGGTGCAGTATGAAGGAAACAGTGTGCATCCAGTAGTGTGGGGTAGTCTTCAGGCAGAGCTGAAGGGCCCCATGGATGATCTGTCACCAAGCCAGGTGTGGATACGATTGGTATTGCTGAGGAAGCACCGTGTGTCGCCCCCTGTTTGGCTCACCTCCACACTGGCACCCAAGAACCATGAGGCACTCGTCCAAACACTCATGGTGAGATTAGCTGGGAACAAGAGCGTATGAGAGATTCAATGGACTCCCTCTGCTGTATTACAATGAGTTAGAGAGGTTGGAAAAAGGGACTGTATGATTGTGAGAAAAGGTGACAAGGGGTGAAGGAAGCTGTGTGGGGAGAAATGATTGTGTAACTGTGAGAGAAGGAGAGTGCTCATGGATAAAGGGAAGTTGTGAGAATGATTATAAAGGACGTTATATAAGAGAAGAGAACTTTATCATCATTTTGTCATATTTGAGTAGTTATTTATCTGTCAGATAGTGACCACAAAATTTGTAATCCTGCAGAAAACTGCCAATGATCTGCCAAAAGTCCATCCAGTTGTAGAGGAACTAGTGACCAACCTGGCGGCAGCCCGGACCTCCTCCTCCTTGCTGACAAAGTTCTTGCAAGTAATCCTGGAGCCACTGCAGGGAAGCACCTCTCCGGCAAAACTGCAAATCATCTTTCAGCTGTTGAGGGTGAGTCAAGTATTGACAGATGGAGGCAAAGCACCATATCAATTAATGAGATTAAAAAATGAGACGGTTTGATCATGTAATAAGAAGAGAAAACCAGTAACTGATTAAGAGAGCCCGGAGAAAACCAGTTGAGGGAAGATCAAAGGGAAAACAGAGAGTGAGATGGAAGAATGGAATTGTATCAGAACTGCAGAGAATGGGCATCACAGTATGAATATGAGTACAAGAAGCAGAAAAACTCTATGATATATGGTGCTAAACCTTCAATCTAGGAAAACAGCAAGAGGGGAGAATTACAAATTATGGTTACTATGGTTTCAGCTAATCTAGAGGCCAGATCCTTTCCTCCTCACTTCTCTCAGTGGTTGATGCACTTATAATGCTCTTTTCACTTTTCAGGATTTTTATGCTTAAGGTTTGTTTGTCACATTAGCAATTATTCTTGTCTAAAAGCAGACTTTTTAAATATTAATGGAAAACTGTCATAGCATCAAATATTAGTTTGATGTAAGATTCTTTTTAATAATAAGTGTTAGGATTCAAAAAGGTTAATTGTGTGTTTCCAGATATAATATTTCTCTCTCTCTCTCTCTCTCTCTCTCTCTCTCTCTCTCTCTCTCTCTCTGTTCTTGGTTTGAATATATTCCTATGCATGTATCACAAATGTAGATACACAGCAGTAGATAGCTCTGACAATAATGTTTCTTTCTTTGTTAGTACATAGTGCCACATTTAAGGACACCATCGGAATTGATGGGGGTGGTGACGCCTTCGGTCATGGCTCTGCTGCTCAACTCCCTCACCCAGCACACCCAGGACCTGAGGGATGCTGCCAGAGGGGTCACTGGCGCCTTGGTTCAGCTAGTGAAAGACAGTCGGCAGGAAGATGGGTAAGGAGTGTCAGAAATGGGTACTGAGGATGGCCTGGTACCTTTGTGTGTCTAGTGTCTCAGTATGTTTGTGTTGGTTGATTCTCAGTTGCTACATAATGAATGGTATTCATTCATTCCTAGTTGATTAAGAAATGGTATTGATTTGCTTACCTTTACGTTCATTGTAGATTAAGACTGAATCAACGCTTTTGACTTTTTAGAGATTTGGCTCCTCATTGCAACATTTTTTCTTCCTTGGCCAGTCCCACTCTTAGGTAAATGAATAAATTAATAAATGTAAATAGAAAAAATAAAGTAAGTGATTGTTGGATTTGGCAGTGCATTAGGAATGAAGATAAAATCAACAGCGCTTCTGAAATTTCAATCCCTTTTATATTAGAGATGTACCAATGCCACAAAATTGAATCAATACCAATACTACTGCCAATACACTACTACTACTGATACTGATAACTGTGCACTGGGAACCAGTCTATAAGATTGTTGCCCACAGTTGTATGTGGGAGTTTTTTAAGTTCAGCATTTTGACACCTTGCTAAAAACAACAATAACAGTTTTAATGACACTGCATTTTAAACCTTTTTAATTCAATTTGATATCTTTATAGTGTAATTCATTAGATTGCAGTTTAAAACATGAACTCTCACGAAAAGTTGTTAAATAGAAAAAGATAGCTTATTTTGGATTAAAGATGATATCTTAATAACTAATAATAACTTAATAATTAAATATTAATCATATTGCTATGATGTTGCACAATATGTTCACCACAAATGTACAGAATTACCAAAACAAAATCAATTTTACCTCTGTATTTTGTGTGTTATTTTAAATGGCTTTACCATTATTTTATTTCAATTGGCTTCACTATGTTTGATGGCAGCTATCCCCACCATTCAAAGACAGCTGTGTTCAAGAGTAACATCCCTTGGTGTGGCATTCACTGTGTGTGTGTGTGTTTTTTTTTTTTTTTTTTTTTTTTTTTTTTTTGCTTTAGGAGAGAGAGAGAGAAATTTCTTCCTTGTTTTAATGAAAATTTTTGCTATTCAGTAGTATGTAGGACACATATTGAATATACAGGCAGCCCCCCGTTTAACGAAGGTTCGCACAACGAAATTTTGCTACAATGAAGGTTTCGTTTCACTACCATTTGCTCGTTTAACGAACACCAAACTCGCTTTAACGAAGTTTTATCCAGGTAATTTTTTCCAAATTTGAAAGCCCCACTGTATCATGCAAGCTGACAGACTTTTGAATATACCAGGAGCTGCTGGTACTAAGGCCTGCCTCAGGAGAAATCCTGAGACACCTGTAGAATAAAGATCAAGATCACGCCTCTCGTGGACAACACAGGCGCTGCCGATACAAAGGCCTGACTCAGAAGAAATTCTGCGTCACCTGTAGCATCAAGATCATGCGCACCACTCACTCCCCAGTCAAAACATAACAGTGTCACCAGCAGCTCATCTTCCCTAGTTCAACTTACCACCAAAACGCCCAGGAACCACGGTCTGAGTGTAGGTTGGGCTTCCTCACTCGGGGCAACGGTTTCCTAGCGGGTGGGCTTTAAGATAGGAGGTACCCTAAAAAAGTATCCCCTTTAGCCCATAAATTCCCGTGAAAAGCCCACATGGTATAAAATAAAAAAAAAAAAAAAAGTGTCTTACTCACAAAGTGAAGCTGGGTATTATTCACAGACAAGAGAGAGGCCAGAAAACTAATAACATTGCTTGCCACCATCTTGACTCCATCTACTGTCTACTATTTTCAAGTCAGCAGACTCTATTAAGAAGGCTGGTGAGACTGCATCTTCCTTGAAAGCTAAAAGAACCACCTGAACTCATGACTCTACAATGAATAAAATGAAAAGCCTTGTGGAAATGTGGTACATAAGTTTTGTATGCAGTACCATGATGCGCACCTTGTTTACATTCCACAGGTTGCCGGTTAGTGTATTTCCCGTTTCAATCTCCCTCCCTTCATAAAGTTAAGATCATCAACATTATAAAGTTACGTACATACATACATTAGTGTACATTATAATGACTTAAATTAAACTACCTAAATGTTTAACTTCATAATTTTTACTTTCATTAAACCTTTTACTGTACTATGATGCACTCTCGCTTTGCTTACTCTCAATGGAAGTTCAAATCAGGGATTAAACTTGTTATAATCGGTTCGCTTAACTAAGTGTTTTTTAGGAACGTAACCCCTTCGTTAAGCGGGGATTGCCTGTACTAAACTTTCAGTTACGACAGTACCCTCCCGAGTTTAGCGCTTGCTTTCTTCTTAAGATATAGCGCCAAACTTGAGGATCGCTAAACTCGGGGTATTGAAAACAATGTAAAAACACTTATTCATTCTGGCCTGGGACGAAGCTGATTTTTTTTCCTCCCCACTTTACTCCCTTATTTCAAAATACTGATAAATTGGTGGGTGTATTCAGTTTCAGTGAAGAATGCTCTTGTTAAGAAGAAAAAAACTGGGATACACACTTTATTGAAAAGAACAAAAAGAGAAAAGAAATAATAAGAACTCTAACCGCACATAATCTCACTCTGGGTCATGGTCCGCTAGCGCAAAGCCTTCAAATTCGTTGCCCAAATCCACGGGGGCTACATTATCATCGACCAGCAGCTCATCACCATCGTCATCCTTCTCAGCAACAACAGCAGGTGGTGTGTCTTCTCGCTTGTCACGGTTACTGAAGTATCTTGTGATCAAGGCCTGTTGTCGTTTTTTCATTCGTGCTTCGTACATCTGTTTGTATTCATTTAATCCCTTTTGAACTGCGTGTATGCATGTCACACGTCGGTCAGAATTTGAATCAAAATTGCAAATGACCTCCCTTAATTTTTCTGTAATTGCAAATATTTCTGTTAATTGGTAAACAGTTAGCTCATCTTCCTTTTCCTCTTCTTTTTCTTCTTCCTCGTGCTCCTCTTCAAGCATGTCTTCCGCACTAGGTTCGGCGACTCTCTCTCCAATAAGATTTTCTATGTCAGCAGCACTGACAATGTCATACCCACTGATGGGTAATGTTTTGGCCAGCTGAAGCAGTGAGCCCATAGCGGCCGCTACACTCTGTCTCTCCTGTGTTGTGCTGAGCTCACAGGCACCGCTACTCGTTTCTGCCTCGATCCACGGGAAAACTCTCCTCCAACCGTGTTTCACTGAAGCAGCATTGACAAAGTTCCAGCATTCCACCATTAAGTCCACAGCTTTTTTGATATCAAAATTACGAAAGAAATTCTGTGCTGTCATAATTTCCTTGGGTCAAATAGTGTTCTGTTGTTACCATCAACTTGCTTGTAGGATGCGTGATGTGAGCAACTTGAATCACAGAGCTCCCTCGAGCATCTTTCAGGAAACTTTTTATTTCCTCACGTTTCGCTCTTATTCCTCTAACAGTAGACTCACTAATGTTGAACAAGTTTCCAACGGCAACAGGTCCCATTCCAGCATCAAGCTTATCCAACACTTCGCCTTTTTCCTTCATGTTTAACAGTCTTTTCTTCTTACCCTGCCTCTCTGGCCTGCTTCCTTTTGCTGAAGTAGGTTTCTTCGAGCCATATGCTGCAGTGCCTCCTTTATTTCCTGACATCACAATTAATTAGCTTGCATATAAGAACTATCAAGATGCTGGTGGAAGAGGGCTAAGGACGCGTGCACACGTGGTCAGCTCAGTCAGCCAACTGCAGGAGTCTTGGGGCAGCATACGTGACGCCGCCCGGAAGTAAACGCGACCGATACTTGTCAAAGCAGCGCGAAACTCGGGGCGATACAGCGCCAAACTCGGGATGGTAAGAATTTAGGACTAAGTGCCAAACTCGAGGATCGCGAAACTCAGATAGCGCTAAACTCGGGAGGGTACTGTATATACAAAACTTTAAGGCTGGTTCTGGGTGTCTTTCGAGCAGTGTGGTGACACTGCACTAGAATATTTTGTCTTAACTAAAACGGCATTGTTGCATTTTACCTTAAATTTAAATTATAAATATCAATTAACGTTTCATACAACCTGGTGACATTGCACTGGAATATTTTGCCTCACTTAAAACTGCACTGGAACATTTTACCTTAAATCAAAGTAATGAATACATTTTTTTTTTCCATATAACATAATGGGAGTGAGTGGATGATGATTCTCTTAGTCTAACATCTGAATCATTTGAAATATTCTTTACAAAATCTTGGGTGAAAGATGGCACAGCAGAAGTTGAGAAGAAACATATGCAACTGTATTAGAATAAATGTCTCTTTGTTTACTAATACGAATATGCAGTTGTCTAATAACTAGAATTGTTATTTATTGTCTATCTGTCTGAATTGTTGAAATTCTGTAGATGACAAGAAAAACATCATAAAACTGGCAAACCTTAACTTACCTACATATAGTAGCAGACTACAGTGTGTCTGTGTGCTCACTCTTAGGTGAGGGATATAGCAGGGCCCTGAGTCCACTATTGACCTGTCACGTACACATATGGGAGCAGTAGTGACTCGTTAGCAAAGAATATACTGTACTCTTAGTATGCACCATGGACTCACTACACCGTATTGTACTAAATATTTTGGCATTCTCGTTGATTCATTTTACTGCTATAAAACGTCCAAATTCTGCTTAACATAATAACTTGCTTAACTGCTTAACGAACGGGTTACATTTCTAAAAAAAACTTTCATGTGTGAATTTTCATTAAGCGAACCGATTATAACAAGTTTGACCCCTGACTTGAACTTCCATTGTGAGTAAACAAAGCAAGAGTGCATCATAGTACAGTACAAGGTTTAATGAAAGTGAAAATTATGAAGTTAAACATTTAAGCAGTTTAATTTAAGACTAAGTCATTATAATATAAACTAATGTATGTATGTAAGTAACTTTATAATGTTGATGATCTTAAATTTATGAAGATAGGGAGAGTGGAGCAGGAAAGATGCTAGCTGGCAACCTGTGGAATGTAAACAAAAGATGCATCATTGTACTGCTTACAAAACTTATGTACATTTCCACAAGGCTTTCCATTTTATCCATTGCAGAGTCACGAGTTCAGGTGGATCTTTTAGCTTGCAAGGAAGATACGGTCTCACCAGCCTTTTTAATAGAGTCTGCTGACTTGAAAATAGTAGAGACAGTAGATGGAGTCAAGCCATGGTGGCTTGACTCTCGCCTCTCTCGTGTCTGTGAATAATATCCAGCTTCACTTCGAGCGTAAGAGACTTCCTTTTCTTCTTAGCAATGCTAAGCAACATTGCAGGTCTCATTGCAGGGTTTTTTGGTGGCATGTTGAGTGTGAGATGATGAGCTGGTGCTGGATCTGTTTTTGTTTTGAACTAAGAGCGGGTGTTAAAGGTGAACAGCAGACCTGTCACATTTGACTCGGACATTTATTTCATTCGGTCAAAAACCTGTGAGAACACATTTACGTCAACAAGTACACTGGCAGTTACAAAATCATTTCAGCAACGTTTTACAATGACAACTCAGCTTAATTGCTACAATGATAACTTGTCTTAATACCAGAATTACTTTATCTTTACTCATATCTCAATCACGCCTCCTACGTAACACCATCTAGGAGCGAAGTACGACTAACACAATATAGGCATAAACAGCATCAAGGTGTTATCATATCATCCTCATTACTCGTACACGTGAACAACCAAATGGGGGATGACAGCGAACTTACGTGTTTGGGGTCTTCTATAAGACAAGGGTGAGCTCGACCTTCCTTGCCTTTACCACACCACACCTTCCTCTGTGAGGTCGAAACGTAGTCTACCCCTTCCTGAGGTGCTGGGGTGTAATCTGGGGCCTCGTTCCTTCATCATCATCAGGAACTCTCTATGTTCTTATCTGTCCCGAGCGCCCTCGTGACCCCTAGGGGTTGTACTCTCTCCGTCATGTAGGCCCAGCTCAGCATCCCTTCCATTAACCCGAAAACTGCTGTACGCCTTCTGGGTGGCTTGGCGGCAAACTACTATACGCCTTCTGGAAGCGCTGTTTTTAAACAGGCACCATAAAGTTCCCGTGATTCGTATTTCTTTGAAATTATTTTTTTGTGTTCTAATAACCTTTCTTTTACTAATATATATATCCTTCTAATAAGAATTTGGTTATTTATATCATATTTATAAAGGAAATCAATGAAACCACTATGTTTTTATTTTATTTAGTCGACCTTGCATTCCTCTCATAGATATTAGAGTTTGAGTCATGTATGGTAATAGAAAGCTATAATTTAGTAGTATAGAAGTTGTTTTTGTATAATAGAAAAGAGATAAAGCGAATAAGATTATGGAAACAAGATCATCTTCACTAGACGTTTGTAACACTGTCAGATGTGTTGGCCCGGCCCGCACCGCGCGTCATGAGTCATGACTCATCGTCGTTCCTCTCTCTCTTCTCTTTCTCTCTCTCACACACACACACACACACACACACACACACACACACACACAGAGAGAGAGAGATATATATAGTATGATATGTATGTTATCGTAGCTTACACGGAACTAATATTTTGTTACTTTATTTATTGTGAACCAAGCAAAAGAGTATTTTTGTTTCACTTATTTATTTTGAACAAAGTGTGTGAGAGAGAGAGAGAGAGAGAAAAAAAAATTGTAAAATAATAGGAGGCTAGAGCAATATTTCGCATTACCATTACCAGTGCATATGCATTTTTATTTGACCAATTTATCCATTCCATATGTATGTTATTTACTCCATATACTTTGATGCCATTTACTTTATTTCCGATTCAAAATATTAGTGTCAGAATAATGGAAAGAATATTACTTATACGGAAATTGCCATTATAGAAATAAAATACTTTTGTTTTATCATTTATTTCTCTTGAAGCAAGCAAGAGAGAGAGAGAGAGAGAGACAACATTGAATCTTTGTATTAGTTCAACTTCAAGCGTCGACAACACTGTCCCATCGACGAACAGTGGCAACAAGCGGTCTGTGTGTATCCCCCCTGCCACCTCCCCCTACCTCCCCCCTCCCATCCCGCTTTCCATAATGCCTCCAGTTACTGCCAGAAATCCATTTTTGTGGCGAAAAATACTTAGAAATATGGTAGCTACAGTAAATTTTGAGTTACAGAATTGTTAAATGAAATATCTCTGACACATCTTTATAAAGTATATATCTTTCATTGAAAGTCAATTGTTCGCTGATTTAGCCGCACCAGGAGACACCCTCTGAATGTGAGTGCCACAGTTTACGGGTTAACGGCTGACAGTTTTGTAAACACATGTGATGTATACTTCTCACCTTTACTCCTATATGTACTCATTATGTACTATCCTTATGATGCTGCTCCACATTTTACTCTTAATCCAGTACAGGCAACCCCCGTTTAACGAAGTGGTTACATTCCTAAAAAAAACACTTCGTTAAGCGAAACTTCGTTAAGCGAACCGATTATAACAAGTTTAACCCCTGATTTGAACTTCCATTGAGAGTAAGCAAAGCGAGAGTGCATCATAGTACAGTAAAAGGTTTAATGAAAGTAAAAATTATGAAGTTAAACATTTAGGTAGTTTAATTTAAGTCATTATAATGTACACTAATGTATGTATGTATGTAACTTTATAATGTTGATGATCTTAACTTTATGAAGGCAGGAAGAGTGAAACGGGAAAGACACTAACCGGCAACCTGTGGAATGTAAACAAAGTGCGCATCATGGTACTGCATACAAAACTTATGTACCACATTTTCACAAGGCTTTCCATTTTCTCCATTGTAGAGTCACGAGTTCAGGTGGTTCTTTTAGCTTGCAAGGAAGATACGGTCTCACCAGCCTTCTTAACCCTTAACTTCCGGCGGTCGTATATAAACGTTTGCGTCAGAACGTCCGAAGTGACGGGATTCGTCCCAGTAATCAAGATTTTTCCCGGCGTAATTTTAAGTCTCTCGCGCGCTCTCTTGAGGCGGATGGTGAGTAGAAGTATCTGGCATCTTTTACCACACAAGTGTTTCCACAAGAGCTCCTAATTTTAGAGGTAACTGAACTGTTTTCCCGTTTTATGGGCGACACTTGGCAACTCCGGTGACGCTGGGTAGAAAGGTCAGTGATAACAGCGAAGGATCGGGTCAGATTGTAAATCACCATGGAGCAAGGCAGAACCCTTTTACTTAGCAGTGGTTCTGAGCTAGAAGAAAGTGACAGTGAATATATAGAAGAAGAAACTGGGGAAAGTGAAGAGACTAGTAGTGAGGACACGGATGTAGAGCATCATTCACCTGCTTTCTCAGGAGAACAGACAGAGAGACAGAGACTCTTACACAGTATAAGTGACAGTGAAGGCAATAATGATGAAGAACAGACTCCAGATAATGTGTCAAGGACACAGAGTGTTTCTAGGAGACGAGGCATGCGCGTGCTCCTCGCGTTCTGGGGAGACGATCAAGGGGGCGTGGCAGAGGTGGCGCGAGACCCCGACCTGTCTTTCAATGGAGGGAATTCAATGATGATTTTTCCCAGTTATGCCTGATTTATCTGTGTCTCCTGGCATAACAGCTGAATTCCCTCCTGTGCAACACAATTGTGACTATTTCATGGCGTTTCTCAGTGATGCTTTCTTGGACCATATAGTGAGTGAGAGCAACACTTTTCATGATGAAGAAACAGCAGATGATGATGATGTGCCCCATAGCTCTCACGAGAAAGAGTGGAAAAACATCACAAGAAATGAACTCCTGACGTTCATAGCCGTCACGCTTCTTATGAGTCATTCGAGAAAAGCTTTGAGGTAACTCATCTGAGTCACACACGCGGGCCTACACACATCAACACTTGTCAGAGAGAGAGAGAGAGAGAGAGAGAGAGAGAGAGAGAGAGAGAGTACACACACACACACACACACACACACACACACACAGAACACACACACATATGTCTCAGAAATCACACACACACACACACACACACACACACACACACACACACACACACGTGTCTCAGAAATCAGTGATAATATGTCCTTCCTTCCTTCCTTCTCTCTCTCTCTCTCTCTCTCTCTCTCTCTCTCTCTCTCTCTCTCTCTCTCTCTCTCTCTCTCACACACACAGAGAGAGAGAGAGAGAGAGAGAGAGAGAGAGAGAGAGAGAGAGAGAGAGCGTCGCTCTCCGGGCTGTTTCCTCTTGACTGGTCACACCGTCTCGGAGGAGGAAACTTTGATAAAACAATAACTAAACTCTCAGACGTCATATCGAGCTGGAAAGTACATCATTGTATTCAGAATAACACAGAGAAAATAATTATCAGTATTCAAACTGTGTTCTGACAATTTTAGGTGTACCATTTTTCCCGTCCAGGTCATTAGACAGGTAAAAATATTTTAATCTCCTGTGAATAATATCTAGTTAAGAGACTTTCTGGTTAACTAGGCCAATTGCAGGGCATTTTGGTGGTAAGTTGAGCTAGGGAAGACAAGCTGCTGCTGATGCTGTTATGTTTTGACTGGGGAGTGAATGTTGCGCGTGTTGTCCACGAGAGGCTTGATCTTGATCTTGATCTTTATTCTATAGGGGTCCCAGGATTATTCCTGAGGCAGGCCTTAGATGGTAGTAAAATAAAACCTTCGTTGTAGCGAAATTTCGTTGTGTGAACCTTCGTTAAGCGGGGGTTGCCTGTACCTTAAAATTACGCATGCTTTGTTTCTGCGCCACGGCGATAACAGCAGGGAAGGGTAGGGGAGTGAGTTGTGCGCGTCTTGTCCATGAGAGGGCGCTGGTGTATTCAAAAGTCTGTCGGCTTGCGTGATACAGCGGGGTTGCCTGTACATGGTGAAATAATTTCCTTTTTTAACCCCTTCGCGCCGGATGTTAAAAAAGCACGCCTGTATGATATACGGGTGGTAGTGCCGCGCACCCGAGCACGGGAAACTCGTGCAAGCTTGTCATACTTGTCTTTGTGTATTATGCTGCTATTTTTTAGTCACTATATCGCCTTCGAAGAGGAAAGTGGACGCTTCTCTCTTCGGAGAAAGAGAGAGAGAGAGAGAGAGTGTGACATTTGCTGATATTTTAGACACAAGCGGAACGCATGTAGCTTATCTTTCGAGAGGAAGAGGAGGAGAGGAAGAGAGAGAGAGAGAGAGAGAGAGAGAGAGAGAGAGAGAGAGAGAGATTAGAAAATTTGTTGTTTTTGTATTTGTGTGTGTGTGTGTGTGTTTTCATGAATGTTACAAGGCGGGACGCATGTAATTTATCTTTCGAGAGGTAGAGTGGGAGTGAGGAAAGGGAGATGGGGAGGGAGGGAATGGAGAGAGAGAGAGAGAGATGGGAACAGTCTATGCCATTAGGTAATTTTAGACACAAGGTGGGATGCATGTAGCTTATCTTTAGTGATTGGTGGAGACAAGGATGGTGGGAGGAGCATTAGGATTTCAAGGACAGCATACGGCATGTGTAGTTGGTATCCAACACACTATACGGGACAACTGAACTGAAGAAAGCTCAGAAAAGAAATATGCGTCACCGTATTTGCTACTGGGGCTTCATGACGCCCACATAGGCGTCACCGTATTGAAGGGGTTAAGTATTGGTAGTATCAGCAGAAAATCAGCCTATACTGATACTGATACTCCTAAAATAGCAGATACTACCGATGCTGATACTCTGGTACATCTTTAATATGTATGACATTGCTTTATTTTTTCACTAGTGAGCTGCAGCTGGCAGTGGTGAGTGTGCTGGTCACCCCACCAGGCAGTGTGAGGTTTGACCAGCTGACGGGACACAAGGTGCTGGCTGTGATGGTGCCACACTTCACCCTCAACACTCTCAAGGGCTTCACCAAGATCCTCCTAGAGGAGATGAACAAGGTGTGTATTTTACCTAGTTGTAGTTTTACAGGGCCTGGGCTTTATGCTCGTGTGTATTTACCTGGTTGTAGTTACCTAGTTGTAGTTTACAGGAGGGGAGCAAGCTCATATTGACCCGTCTTTATACCTTGTTTTGTCCAGCTTAGCTTTGAAACTGTGAACACTGACTGCATTTACGATGTCTATATCTAATCCATTCCAGGTGCCCACAGCTCTATGAGGGAAACTGTACTTCTTAATGTCTCTTATACACTGCACCTTCAATTTCTTCCCATGTCCCCTTGTAGTCCTTGTTTCCAGGTTTAACCCCTTCGCGCCGGATGTTAAAAAAGCTCGCCTGTATGATATATGGGCAGTAGTGCCGCGCGCCCGAGCGCGTGAAACTCATGCAAGCTTGTTATACTTGTCGTCTTTGTGTATTATGCTGCTATTTTTTAGTCAGTATATCGCCTTCGAAGAGGAAAGTGGATGCTTCTCTCTTCGGAGAAAGAGAGAGAGAGAGAGATTTGCTAATATTTTAGACACAAGCGGGACGCATGTAGCTTATCTTTCAAGAGGAAGAGGGGGAGGGAGGAAGGAGAGGAAATGAAAGGAGAGAGAGAGAGAGAGAGAGAGAGATGGGAACAGTCTATGCCATTGGGTAATTTTAGACACAAGGCAGGACGCATGTAGCTTATCTTTAGTGATTGGTGGAGACAAGGATGGTGGGAGGAGCACTAGGATTTCAAGGACAGCATACGGCGTGTGTAGTTGGTATCCAACGCACTATATGGGACAACTGAACTGAAGAAAGCTCAGAAAAGAAATATGACGTCTACGTAGGTGTCACCGTATATGCTACTGGGGCTTCACGACGCCTACATAGGCATCACCGTATATGCTACTGGGGCTTCATGACGCCTACATAGGTGTCACCGTATTGAAGGGGTTAAAAAGTTACCATCCACTTTATCCAGGTTATTCACTATTTTATAAATACCTATCAAGTCTCCCCTTTCTCTCCTACTTTCAAGTGTTGGAATTTCCAGTTTCTCAACCGCTCCTTGTAAGTCAAATCCTTCAGTTCCGATACTAACTTTGTGGCTGCCCTTTGCACCCTCTCCAATTTTCTAATATTCTTCTTAGTGTGAGGGGACCACACAATCGCCGCATACTCCAGTCTTGGTCTTATCATAGAACTAATTAACCATTTCATCATATCAGCATCCAAATATGAGAAAGCCATTTTAATTCTCCTCAGCAGATTTGTTACTTCTCCTGTGATTTTATTTATATGCCTGTCTGGGGCTAAGCCCTCTGTAATTGTCACCCCTAAATCCACTTCCTCTTTAGACCTTTCCAAACAAAAATTTTCCAATTTGTAATTGCCATTTACTTTTTCCAAATTCCATGACTTTTCACTTATTCAGATTGAATTCCATTTGCCAAGTTCTACTCCATCTACCAATTTTATCAAGGTCCTCTTGCAGTTTCATACAGTCATTTACATTTTTCACTCTCCTCATTATCTTGGCATCATCCGCAAACAAATTGATATGACACTCAATTCCTTGAGGCAGGTCATTCACATAGATGCCAAACATGACTGGTCCCAACACCAACCCTTGAGGTACTCCACTAGTGACCTTTAGCTAGGAAGAACTACTATTTCTTATCATTGTTCTCATTTTCCTCTCATTAAGGTAATCCTTCATCCATTCCAATAATTGTCCTCCAACTCCCCCATTGTTCTTAATCTTCCATAGTAGCCTTTTGTGTGGTACCTTGTCAAAAGCTTTTTCTAAATCTAGGTAGACACTGTCTACCCAACCATCCCTTTCCTGTACAACATCTATTACTTTTGAATAAAACAACAACAAATTTGAGGAGCATGACCTTCCTCTTCTGAAACCAAACTGACAGTTTGTCAACACAATGCTGCTTTCTAGATGTTCCATCCAGGCATCTTTAATAATTTTCTTACATAGCTTCCCCACTAAACTCGTCAGTGATACTGGTCTATAATTTAAAGGGTCTTCCCTACTACCACCTTTATGTATAGGTACAATGTTTGCTCTTTTCCAGTCCTTCGGTACTTTCCCTTGCAACAATGATGTCTTCACCAGGCTATGAATCTTCTCTGCCAACTGTTTCCTACATTCTTTCAGTATCCATTTTGAAATTCCATCTGGACCAGGTGCCTTATTTACATCTAGATTCTCCACCAGTCTCATAACATCCTCCTGATTTACCTCTACTCCAATTAGTTTATATCCATCCATTTCATTAATTATCTGCTAAGTCAAAGTCTCCTTCTTCAGTAAAGACTCTTTGAAACCTTTCATTCATCACCTCAGCCATTTCTTGTACTTCTTATAGTTTTCCATCAACCCTCAGGCCAGTTATACCCTCTCGTTTCTTCATTTTTCCATTTATATGTCTATAAAACAGTTTTGGGTTACTTTTACCTTTGCCCATTATATCCTTCTCATAGTTCTGTTTTTCAACCCTCATAATCCTCACACATTCATTTCTAGCATCAACATAATCTTTCTGTCTACTTTGCGTTTGCATTTTCCTCCATCTATTCCATGCATTAGTCTTGCACTGTCTAGCCCTTTCACATATAGCATTGTACCACTCCTTCCCTTTTTTAGAGTTTACTCTTCCCTTCGGTACATACTTCTCCACTGCAGTATTATATATCTTGATAAACTTGTTCCATTTCTCCTGCAAATCCTTTTCATCTTCAAAACATTTCCAGCTCATAGTCTCAGAGTATCTCCTTATTTCTTCATAATTTGCTTTATTATATCTATATCTTTCTATTTTGTACCCCTCGTCTATTTTTAATATTTCTGTACTCAGACTTATTTCAACTATAGTCTGTTCACTTTAATCTGAGCCGTGAAGCCGAGCCTCATTTGAAAGGAGGCCGCTGATTGGCTGGCCCCCTCTCTCACTCACGTTGTGTTGAAAGGCTGCGTCATAAATGCTTTGTGGTACATGCTTTTGTTTTATTCGTTATATCTCATCTTATACACATAACAGACAGTTTCTGTTGGTACCGTTACACTTAACAGTAAATGTAGAAGCTTTGATACTCGGGGAAAAACAATTAATAAGCAACTATAAAGAAGTTTTAGCGAGTAGAAGTGGAAAATCTTTTGCGACATCTTTATAACATGGTTTACTTATCATTATATCCTTTGGATATATTTAAAGGAATGCTGTTATAAATTATTGCATTTCATAAAAGAATGTCTCCTGAATGGTATGCAACTTCCAAATTATAGTTAAAAGATAATGTAAGCGAATTACATAATTATTTATGAGACGGTGTCACTGGCGGTGACGAGCAAGTGACGGTGGGTAGCACGACACGATACTGTATCCAGGAGGTGAGGATGGAGGTAAGGCGAGAGCTGATTGGCTGGCACGCTCCCAGCTCACTGTGTTGAGAGGCTGTGAACTGATGGCTCTCGTGGTACATGTTTATGTTTTATTCCTTATATCTTGTCTCATGCACATGACAGATAATTTCTGTTGGTACCTTTAGCCTGAGCAGTGAATGCAGAACTTTCGATACTCAAGGAAAAAATAGCAATATGCAACAATAAAGAAGTTTTGACGAGTTGAAGTGAAGGCTGCATTGCGATAACTTTATAACACAGTTTATTTATCATTATTTTCTGTGTATATATTATAAGGAATACTGCTTTAAACTATTGCATTTCATCAAGGGATGTCTCCTGAAGGTAATGCAACTATCAAATTATAGTTAGAAGATAATGTAAGCAAAATAGAGTATTATTTATGGGAAAGTATGACTCGCGAGGAAGGGCACGGAGGAGTCTCAGTGGGGCTAATCCAGTTATAACTGGATCAAGGTGAACCAGCAGTGTGTCTTGACTGGCGGCACTCTGCCGCGCCCTTCCTCACGAGTCATACTTTCCCATAAATAATTCTCTATTTTCACATTATCTTTTAACTATAATTTGGAAGTTGCATACCGTTCAGGAGACATTCTTTTATGAAATGCAATCATTTATAACAGCATTCCTTTAAATATATCCAAAGGATATGATGATAAGTAAACCTGTTATAAAGATGTCGCGAAAAGTTTTCCACTTCAACTCGCTAAAACTTCTTTATAGTTGCTTATTAATTGTTTTTCCCTGAGTATCAAAGCTTTTGCATTTACTGTTAAGTGTAATGGTACCAACAGAAACTGTCTGTTATGTGTATAAGATGAGATATAACGAATAAAACAAAAGCATGTACCACAAAGCATTCATGACGCAGCCTTTCAACACAATGTGAGTGAGAGAGGGGGCCAGCCAATCAGCGGCCTCCTTTCAAATGAGGCTTGGCTTCACGGCTCAGACTAAAGTGAACAGACTATAGTATGTGATCACTTTTTCCTGATTGACATTCATGATTAATTTTTTCTATGATCTCTTTGTCACTGGTGAACAACAAGTCCAATCTGGATGGTTTATCCTCCCGCTTATTTTAGTTTCACAGTCAATCCATTGAGTCATTAGATTATCAATAGCCCAATTCATCAGTTTGTTACTCCATGAATTCTCTCCTCCTTGAAAAGTCCCTTCCTCCCAATTTATTTCTTTGCAATTAAAATCTCCAATGACTAATACATCCTTGTCTTGTGATACAATCTTTTCCATCTCATTTACTGTAACTTCCAACAAAGTCTCATGCTCATTTCTTGTCCATGCATTCGTCAGTGGTGGTACGTAAACCCCTACATATAGCATTTACTTCCCATTACCATTTTTCACTTCAACCTGCACAATCTCAGACTTGTTTTTACTTGTTTCCACTTTGTCCACTCTAACACTTTTCCTCTTTAATATCATCACTCCTCCTCCCTTACCACATCTGTTTTTCAACCATATATCATAATATCCATTTCCAATATCCGGTATTTTCCACTCATCCTTCCACTTTGTTTCACACAATACTAACATATCAGGCTTAACTCTTGCTAGGAACTCCTCAATCTCTAACATTTTCGACATCAATCCATTAACATTAGTATAACAAATTTTGCTTACCTCCTGACAAATTTCTTTCTCAACCTTAGGTCCCTGACTCTCCAGTAAAACTGCTCCTTTTCTTCTTCCGTCCTCATATCGTTTTTTTGCTTAGCCTCTGTGACCAATTCCTTTACTCTAGTTCTCTCCTCCTCGTGTGTGTGTGTGTATTTACCTAGTTGTAGTTTTACAGGGCCTGGGCTTTATGCTCGTGTGGTCCCGTCTCCATATCTACTCTTATCCAATTTTTCTTTAAAACTATGTACACTCTTTGCTGACACCACTTCATCACTCAAACTGTTCCAAGTCTCAACACATCTTTGCGGGAAACTAAATTTTTTAACATCTCTCAGACATCGTCCCTTCCTTAGTTTCTTACTATGCAATCTTGTGCTTCTAAAGTCATATTCTTCTCTCAGGATCAGTTTCTCATTATCCACTTCATCCATTCCGTTAATCAATTTATAAACTTGTATCAGATCCCTCTCTCTCTTCTCTGCTCCAAGGTTGGTAGATCCATTGCCTTTAGTCTCTCCTCATATGCCATCCCTTTAAATTCTGGAACCATTCTTGTAGCCATTTTTGTAGTCTCTCTAATTTTCTTATGTGTTTCTTTTTATGGGAGTCCACACAACTCCTGCATATTCCAATCTAGGTCTTATTTTAGTACTTATCAATTTCTTCATCATTTCCTTGTCCATATAGTGAAATGCTACTCCAATATTCCTTAGCAAATTATCGTCTCTCTGAAAATTCTATCAATATGGCTTACCGGTTGATTATTTTCTTCCATTGTCACTCCCAAGTCCTTTTCCTTTTTACTTTTTCTAGTTCTACTCCATCTCCCATCTTATAGATTCCCACTGGTCGTCTTTCACTTTTCCCATTTCCATGACATGGCTTTTGTCCACATTGAATTCCATCTCCCATTTTTTGCTCCATTTCCAGATCTTGTTTAAGTCTTCCTGTAGTATTTCACAATCCTCTTTTTGTTTAATGACTCTGCACAGTTTCGCATCGTCCATAAACAGATTTATGTAGCTGTTCACTCCCTCTGGCATGTCATTTATATATACGAGAAAAAGTATTGGTGCCAATACTGACCCCTGTGGCACTCCGCTGTCTACTGTTCTCCACTTGGACTTCATATCTTTAACTATCGTCCTTATTTCTCTCCCCCTTAAGTAATTCTTCATCCATCTCAATGTGCTTCCTTTTAAGCCACCCTTCTCCTCTAACTTCCATAGTAATCTTTCATGTGGCACTTTATCAAAAGCCTTTTTTAGATCTAAATAAATACAGTCAACCCATCCTCTCTCTCTTGTACTTTATCAACTATTCTAGAGTAGAAACTCAATAAATTTGTCACACATGACCGACCTTTTCTAAAACCAAATTGGCTATTTGATAATATTTTGTTGTCTTCAAGAAACTCAATCCATTGCTTCTTTATTACTTTTCACACATCTTGCATATTACACTAGTTAGTGATACCGGTCTGTAATTTAAAGGTTCTTCCTTCCTTCCGCTCTTATATATGGGAACCACCTCAGCTCTTTTCCACTCCACTGGCACTGTTCCATTTTCTATTGAGCATTTTATGATGTTGTATATTGGACTTGCTAGTTCTTCCCTACATTCTTTCAGTATTCTGCCTGAGACTTCATCCGGTCCCATTGCCTTTTCCTCATCCAATTCCGTCATCAACTTTTTATTTCAAGCTTGGTTACTTTAATCTCTTTCATATAGACAGTCTCTCTATTACCCTGTGGTCTTTCAAATTTGGATTCCTTAGTAAAGACCTCATGAAATTTACTATTTAACAGTTCTGCCATACTTTTGGGTCTTCCACCATTCCGTTTTCTCCTTTTAACCTTTCTATTGTTTCTTTTTGTCTTATTTTTCCATTTATGAATCTGTAGAACAATTTTGGTTGTTCCTTACATTTTTCGACAATGTCCTTTTCATAGTTCTTTTCTTCTTCCTTTCTCACCTTAGCATATTCATTTCTTGCTGTTTTGAAGTTTTCCTTATTTTCTGGATTTCTGTTTCTTCTCCACCTTTTCCATGCTCCATCTCGTTTCTCCTTTGCCCTAGCACATCTTGCATTAAACCAATCTTTCTTTCCTTCTTCTTTAGGTCTATATTTCAGAACATATTCCCTGACCCCAGTTTTGTATATTTCCAAAAATAAGTTATATTTCTCTTGAACCGTTAATGAGTTTTCCATCTCCTCCCAGTTTACGTTTTTAAAATAGTTCTTGAGATTCTCAATATCAGCCTTTCTGTAATTTAATCGGTCTCCTTTGTATGATTCATCTCTATCTTCCTTTCCTTCTTCTATATCCATCTCTAATATTACATGGTCACTCTTTCCCAATGGGCACTTGTATCTTATATCATCGTTAATTGGTATATCCCTTGTAAAAACTAGGTCTAATCTTGCCGGCTCATCGTTTCCTCTGAATCTTGTGTTTTCCTTTACTCTTTGGACCATCAAATTATCTATCATTAGGTTCAGGAATCTATCTCCCAGGCATCTTCCCCATACCACTTTCATAATTTTCCCAGTCTACCTCCTTACAGTTGAAATCTCCTATCAATATCACTTTTCTCCTTTCCTTAATGATTCTTGTAAGACTCCTTATTGTGTCATCTATCATGTCTCTATATTCTTGGTTAGTCCATGAGTTTGTTTTGGTGGCACATATGTTCCAATGATTGTTAACTCCTTTTGTTAATATGCATCTTAACATACAGTATTTCTGATTTTCCTTCCCAAACTCCACTTGATTTACCACTATCTCCTTCCTTAACATCATCATGACTCCTCCTCCTCCTTTACCCACTCTGTCTCTCCTCCATATATTATACCTTTTATCTATGTCTATTTTATTGCCTCATTTAACTTTGTTTCCACCAGGCATACAATATCTGGTTCTTCTTTCTTTATGTAATCTCTTAATTCTAATTTACTAGATAAAATCCCATCTATGTTTGTATACATCATTTTTAATCTCTTGTTCTTATCATTTTAGTTAAACTTGCTCCATTCTTTTCTCTTCTTTCTCTTTTATATACCATTTCCTTATCCTGTCTCCTATAATTCTCCAAAAAATGCCTTCTTCTCCTCCTCTGACCTTTCATTATTTTTTCTCTTGCTTCTGCCACCAGTTCATTGTGTCTCTTCCTTTCCTCCTCGTTTCTATTTTTCTTTATATATATATCTTTGCAACCTTCTGTTTCTCTGAGTTTCGTTTTTCTATATAGTACTTCTTCTGCTGCTGCTTGTGATTTTAGTAATATCTTAATTGGTCTCACTGTTCCTTCTTGATATGGTCCCATTCTATGGATTTCTTCTACTTCCTCTTCTAAGTTCTGTCTATCCTCGTCATTCAGATGTTTTAGTAGGTCTTTTACTGATTTCATTTCGTCTTTTTCCCTTCTTGGTCTATATTTAACATTTTTTCTTTCAGTCCAAAAATAATTACACTCTTCTTTTTTCCGCAATTTCTCTTACTAAATTTTCTTTTTTCTTGAGGACTCCTATCATTTTGCTTGTCATATTTTCATCTCTTTCTTTTAACTGTTCTTGAAATACTTCTTGAAATGATTCCTTGTCTTTCTTATCTTGGATTCTCCATGCTTGTACTTCTTTTTTAATCACGTCTTGTACTCTTTCTTCTTCTTTGTTAACTAGATCTTTTAGCTTCTCTTTTTCTTTCTCGGCTTTACCGAGTCCTTCTTCCATCAATTTCTTGTAGTTCGCTATTTGGACTTTTAATTCTTCATTTTCGGTTCTTAGCCTAGTTTCGTTTTCTTCCACTCTTTTATCCTTTCTTTCAATTTCTGGAGCTCTTTATCCTGTTCTTCATTCTCTTTCATTCCCATACTCTCCTTTATCAATTTATCTAATTTACGTTCGATAGTTAAGACTCTATCAAATAGTGAAGTTTGCGCCGTATCAAAGCCTTCAAATTCTCCTCCTCCCTCACCAACATTGTCATCATCAGCTTTCATTCTTTCCCTTGTCACATACCTGCATTTAGATGGAATATCTTTCTCACTCATTATTATTTAACACTGTATTCATGAAAAAAAAAAAAAATGAGTCCACACTTATCGCCCAGGCCACTGTAAACCCAAACAAAGGTAGTGAAGATCAGCTGATTCTCGGGAGCGACGGTATCGCGTCCTTCCTCTGATGCGTCTCTGTGTGTGTGTGTGTGTGTGTGTGTGTGTGTGTGTATATGCTTGTGTACATATCATGCCAAGCAGGCATACGAAGCACCACATGTTTAAAGAGCAATGCTTGACAAAAAAAAAAAAAAAAAAAAGTTGGGGAAGTTATTAAGATTTGGTAATCTTCAAACACATGTAGTTATCTTTCAGGCTATATCATTATTTATTATTATTATTATTGTTATTATTTATTTACTTATTTATATATATATATATATATATATATATATATATATATATATATATATATATATATATATATATATATATATATATATACACATATATACAGTAAGCGACATCACATGGAAAGCAACACCACCATCCTAGTTAAAGAAAACGACAAAAGAAGACTCAAGATGACGGAAGCAATATATATATATATATATATATATATATATATATATATATATATATATATATATATATATATACACACATACATACATATATATACACACAGCAATACTCCACTTAACAAACAGGATAGGGGGTGTCAAAGCTGTTCGTAGCGAAAATTTGTTTGACTAATTTTCCCATAGGAGTAATGGAAATAGGGGGGGATGCGTTCTGGGTTGGTCCCCAACATACCACATGGGTTAAAAAAATTTTTTATATATTTCTATTAGCTTTTTACAAACCTAGTCCCCAAGAAATTATCGTTTTGTAATGCATAAAGTGAAATCTTACATGAAATACCAAAAAATAAACCAGAGATGAGATCGCCCACAGACAAGGAGGAGACTCACGGCGACTTGGCTGCTTCTTCTTCTTGTGACCCTTTTAGCTTGCGTGTTGTCTTTCACCATGATATTTACGTTTCCACTCTATTGCCTGTTATAATGGATATCATATCTTAGTATTCATATACGCTCATGCCATGAGGATAACCTCGACTCCGTGGCACTAAGTGATAGTGAATTACTAATGAAATAACGCGGTATTTCATTAGTAATTCGTGTTACACCCTGGATACGTATATGCACTATATGCGCAAGGTACAGTACACCAGTGTACCAATACGTTATGGTTTTTAACACTCCATACTACAAAACACTATCTCAGGAACGCTGAGTTGCCATCCGTGGTTAACGTGTTAACATAATGGAAGAAATAAGAGGACAATAACCTAAAATTTGGTGTGGGTCGTCTTGGTAAACACAGGGCCGTCATGGTCAGGGGCCATCGTGGTCAGGGGCCGTCTTGACCAGGAAATGTTGACGCTTGTTTCTGACCGCGAAGAAGTTGAATTTTCATATCACAATTTGCTTACTTCCCTTATTTATTTTCCATAATGAATGCAGTATATCAAAGAAACACTTATTGGCTTATAAAAGAGTGTGCGGTGCTGGCTTGATGGAGTCACATGATGTGGTGACGCTGGTTTCTGACCACGAGAAGTTGAATTTTCATTATATTATTTTGCTTACTTTCCTGCTTTATCTTCCTATCTTTTATATTTATAGCATAACAGTAGTAGTACATATAGTAATAGTATTCAAAAAGTAAGAAATTAGGTGAAAAAAATTTTTTTTTTTTGTCTTGGGAAGTGGTTTAGAATTAATCATAATTATTTCCATAAGAATACATGTATTTTGATGCCTTGGAGTAGGAACATTTTGGAATAAGAACAAAATTTTGAACGGATTAAGTTCATATTCCAAGGCACCACTGTGTGTATATAAATATATATATATATATATATATATATATATATATATATATATATATATATATATATATATATATATATATACATACATACATACATACATACAGGCAACCCCCCTTAACAAAAGGGTTACGTTCCTAAAAAAACACTTCGTTAAGCGAAACTTCGTTAAGCGAACCGATTATAACAAGTTTAATCCCTGATTTGAACTTCCATTGAGAGTAAGCAAAGCAAGAGTGCATCATAGTACAGTAAAAGGTTTAATGAAAGTAAAAATTATGAAGTTAAACATTTAGGTAGTTTAATTTAAGTCATTAGAATGTACACTAAAGTATGTATGTATGTAACTTTATAATGTTGATGATCTTAAATTTATGAAGGGAGGGAGAGTGAAACGGGAAATACACTAACCGGCAACCTGTGGAATGTAAACAAAGTGCGCATCATGGTACTGCATACAAAACTTATGTACCACATTTCCACAAGGCTTTCCATTTTATCCATTGTAAAGTCACGAGTTCAGGTGGTTCTTTTAGCTTTCAAGGAAGATGCGGTCTCACCAGCCTTCTTAATAGAGTCTGCTGACTTGAAAATAGTAGACAGTAGATGGAGTCAAGATGGTGGCAAGCAATGTTATTAGTTTTCTGGCCTCTCTCTTGTCTGTGAATAATACCCAGCTTCACTTCGAGAGTAAGACACTTCCTGGTCTTCTTAGGAACGTTAGGCTACATTGCAGGGCGTTTTGGTGGTAAGTTGAACTAGGGAAGATGAGCTGCTGGTGACACTGTTATGTTTTGACTGGGGAGTGAGTGGTGCGCGTGATCTTGATCTTGATCTTGATGTTACAAGTGGCGCAGAATTTCTTCTGAGTCAGGCCTTTGTATCGGCAGCGCCTGTGTTGTCCACGAGAGGCTTGATCTTGATCTTTATTCTACAGGTGTCTCAGGATTTCTCCTGAGGCAGGCCTTTGTACCAACATCTCCTGGTGTATTCAAAAGCCTGTCAGCTTGCATGATACGGTGGGGCTTTCAAATTTGGAAAAAAATTACCTGGATAAAACTTCGTTAAAGCGAGTTTGGTGTTTGTTAAACGAGCAGATGGTAGTAAAATGAAACCTTCGTTGTAGCGAAATTTCGTTGTGTGAACCTTCGTTAAACGGGGGGTTGCCTGTATACATATATATATATATATATATATATATATATATATATATATATATATATTTTTTTTTTTTTTTTTTTTAATTTTTTATTTGGCCTAGCAGTGAAAAGTGGTTTAGTTGTTTGTTTACATTTCTGTGGGACTGTGATGCTCCAAGGCAGAACTTCCAATTAGCAACTGGCCAAGATGAGCTGCTCTGTTGTTTATGAGTGGACAAAGCTGTTTCAAGAGTTTCTCATAGAAAGCAATAAAGGCCAAAAATAGCAACAAAAAAATAACAACGGCTTGCTGAGGGTGAACGGGCCACCATGTTTGTTTACAGTTGACAAACACGACAAAGGCGCAAGCGAGCTTGTGTGTGATGACGAGCGTTGACAAAAGTTGACAGTCTTAAGAAAGTTGATGGAAAAGTGTTAGTGTGATGCCGGCTTTACTGTTGGGTGTACATCCCACCACCCCTTGTACTACTTATGTACCATTTTTTGTTCCAGATTATACATTTCATGTGCTTGTACTCATTGTTTTCTTACCCATTTAGGTTATGTACAGGTTTTTTCTCAATTTATAAGGGGTCGGGAGAGGAAATTCCGCGTATTCGCCAGGGCCTTGGCAGCTATAATCCGGATATGTGGGCAATTACTGTATGGAAAGCAACACCACCATCCTAGTTAAAGAAAACGACAAAAGAAGACTCAAGATGACGGAAGCAGTACATATTTACTCAGAAAAACCTACCATCAACATACAACAGCAGCCAGAATCATCGTTACCATCCCAGCGACAGCCACACGGAGCTGTAGCCGGATGCTCATTGGCCGCTTCAGACGAAACTCGATCCGCGCTCTGACTGGCTACTTGACGCGACTACCTGCTTCCGCCGCCCATATAAGCCCGCATCCTCACTAGTTGCACTCACTTCTCTCCTGAAGATGGTCTGATCAAGACCGAAAGGCGTCTAGAGAAAATGGACTTTGGCACACTACTCTACCAACTAAAACCGGACGACGCACCCTTGTGCGAATATATATATATATATATAAATATATATATATATATATATATATATATATATATATATATATATATATATATATATATATATATATATATATATATATATATATATATATATATATATATATATATATATATATATATATATATATATATATACATAGTAAGTCCTCTTTTTACACTAGAAATGCGTTCCTCAAAAAGCTATTTTAAACCGAAATTAGTGTAAATCGAACCCGTTTAAACATGTATTAGATAGGAATACGTTCCAGCTCAGTATGAAAGTAAATCGAAAAAAGTAAACAAACATCCATCTCAACCTTCAAGGTTTCAATAATAGACAGGGCCTTTTCTGAAAGAGGCTCAACGAGAGTGGGGCATGCTGGCGTGTTTGGCTGTCTATCCAAATTTTAAGTAAACCCTCCATCCGATCCATAATGGGTTCCCGATGCTTTGTCAGCAATTTTACCTGCAGGCTTGAAGCATTAGCTGCTACCTCTTTAACACTTGAAGCATTCCTCAAAACAGTAGCAACTGTGGTAAATTCAGGGAACGGCTTATAGCTGACAAGCCTTCCCCAAGTTCTTTTCTCTTGACTATACCAAGCTTCGTTTCCAATATTAAACTTTTCCTGGCTCGTTCACCCTTACCCACTTCTTCACCAAGATCCAAATTACATTTCGGTGACATTTTGGACAGGAATTAGTCTTAAATGCAGAGAATGATATAAGTAAATCACCGAGCACAGTCTCACTGTTATTCGTCGTGCTGGCGCGAAAGTGACTGGTTTGTTGTTGGTCCGACTTGGTTGCAGTTCAGCGCCACAATCACAGGCGGCGGGAATTTCAAATATCATAAGTGCGATTTTTTTTATCGTAAATTGAAAAAATGGTAGTAATTGTCAATTATCGTGTCTGTGAATTTATCGTATACTAAACTGGTGTAAAATGAGGACTTGCTCTGTGTATATATATATATATATATATATATATATATATATATATATATATATATATATATATATATATACAAATATATTTACCTTCACTTATCAGGATTTTATTAATTTGAGATTATAGCATCATTCCAATTAAGAAAATAAATTTTATTATGAAAGTGTAGATTAGAAAAACCATTGATCTTAATTTGACAAAAAAAATGACGCTAGAGGAAAACAGTGCGTTTCGTCTGACTCAAGACGACTGAAAGAGTTGACGGAACAGTTAAAAACTACAAAAATCATCAAAGGTGACAGAAAGTGCTAGTGTGACACTCCTGCCATGCTGGAATGACGAAGAATGCTACAAACTCGCCGAATAGCATTGCCATTACTTGAGTCGTTGGCGAGTGAGAACGGGAGGGCATGGGAATAAGTGCTTCTGCTTAGCGGAATCGAGGGATAGCTCACGCGGTAGGTTTGAGTACTCTTGGGGGCAGCTCCGGAAAGTAGCGTATTCCAGATAGTGGCAATCTGGATACATGGGCGTTTACTGCATATATATACAGGTGCAGTACATAGCATGGTTAATAGGTACCAAAAACTCCCGCGTTCATTACTTCCGTGCTAGGTATCTCCAAAAAAATAAAGGAATCTCATGGAGAAAATTCTAACTGGTTCCAGAGCCACCCAAACTTCCACTATTTTTTCACCTAACGTGATCTCATTTGGTACTCGGTAATCTGCGTCTCCTTCCATGAAATGGCCTCTTGTATGGTAGCTGTCTCTTTAGTGTCCACCAACTTCAGCATTCCAAGCTTCTGTAACTCTGTTGTCATTCTTTTTATATACTTCACTCCACTTGTTCTCTATTTCCTTCATTGCTTCTGCTTCCATCAACTGCACCTGATTTTCATCTCAAATCTGTACTTTATCATTTTTTCTCTCTCCTTTCATTTTGGTTTATTTATGTATGTCTACATCTTAGTTCTGGCTGCATTCTCCTGTATTTCTTGAGTCAGTTTCTTTTCATATCAATGTATATACTTCTGTCTTTAGTAATGCTTGTACTTTTTACTTCTGTATTTTGTATGTGCAATATTCAAGTTCATTTCTGGCTTTGGTTGCATACCCTCTGTGAGTAAGTGGCCGAGTGGGGGGCTACGGTGACCCGGCGAGTGGGAGGGTGTGGGCAGAGTTATGCTACGTCACAACTGAATGTCGCTTTGTGTGTGCCGTGTTGTGTACCTATTCAAGGCATGCTATGTACCACCTGATTTTTTTGCAATTGCCGCGCACGATACTTTCCGCACTCAGTACCTACACCCGTGTATAGATTTTTCTTGGTGGGGGGGGGTGAGTTGAAGCTTATAGCAAGTCTTTTTTTTTCATTATTATTTTTTCTTTCTTTCTTTCTTTCTTTCTTTCTTTCTTTCTTTAGTACCTACATTTTTAAGCCATTTGGCACCTTAGCATTCTAATTGCTCTCTCTCTCTCTCTCTCTCTCTCTCTCTCTCTCTCTCTCTCTCTCTCTCTCTCTCTCTCTCTCTCTCTCTCTCTCTCTCTCTCTCTCTCTCTTTTATTATCATTTTACTAATATTATTGTTTTTTCTTTTTAATCATCAATGTCTTCTTCTTTTTGTTTTTGTTTTTGTTTTTCTTCTTGGTTTTCCTTTTTATCATCACCATTATTGCCCTCCTCCTCCTCCTCCTCCTCCTCCTCCTCCTCCTCCTCCTCCTCCTCCTCCTCCTCCTCCTCCTCCTCCTCCTCCTCCTCTTCTTCTTCTTCTTCTTCTTCTTCTTCTTCTTCTTCTTCTTCTTCTTCTTCTTCTTCTTCTTCTTCTTCTTCTTCTTCTTCTTCTTCTTCTTCTTCTTCTTCTTCTTCTTCTTCTTCTTCTTCTTCTTCTTCTTCTTCTTCTTCTTCTTCTTCTTCTTCTTCTTCTTCTCCTCCTCCTCCTCCTCCTCCTCCTTCCTCCTCCTTCTTCTTCTTCTTCTTCTTCTTCTTCTTCACCACCACCAGCACCACCACCTTGTACCATTGCTAGTCTAGTATCACCTGCACTATACCTCTCATCAAAATCATTATCACTGCTAACGGGGAGTCCCCGTTAGGTCTTCCCCCCTCTCAGCGGCCTTCATATTTGAGTCGGACTGTAGTTTGACAATGTTTAAAAACAGATTAGATAAGCACTTAAATTTATTAGATTTATAATTATGTATAGCGCTGCATGATAGTTTTCATAAGAAATTTACTATAGTTCAACAAGACATGATCCCCATGTATGGGGATCACAGATTGTAGAGGAATTCGCTGCAGGACTTAGCCCTGTTAATGTGCCAAATATTTAGAATTAGTATATAATGTATTGTGTACTTGTAAGTATATCTTTAAGTACTGATGATGAGGTCGCTGTGCGACTGATACAGGATAACCTAGATGGGCCCTGGTGGCCTTTTGTTATCCTATTATTTATGTTATGTTATGTTATGTTACATAACTACATCATCATCATCATCACCACCACCACCACCACCACCACCACCACCACCACCACCACCACCACCAAAGCAAGCAGGAGATTCACAAAAAGGATTGTGAAGAAAAGCCCTACACAAAGTTTATATAAAGATGTTTACTCCCTCCTGATGGGAGGGGCACGCAACCAACCTCACCAGAATGATGGCCAGACATTGTTGCACTTAAAAGATCACTTCCATTACAGACACCTATATTTCACAAAAGTGTGTGTAAAAGGGCCTCTGTTGTCTGATTGGTTGCTAGCTATGAATGCCACAAGACTGTTCAATGATTGGTCACTGAGTTACTGTGTACTGTGGCTTCAAATCACCTTATCATCCTCTACCTACCTTGTCTCCTAAGATTTAACTCCCTTCTCCTGTGTCCACACTCCCGGGTGTTGATAGGGACTTTATACCTTCTAAGTGGTGTTGCATATACTACCATTATCTACAAGAAGGGCGAAATTATTGTTACTGTATATACAATAAATTGGGTGTGACTACCTTTCCATGCACAGTGCCCCATATGTGTGGAAAATTCTTGTATATTTTCATTATCATTTTGCTGTGGTGGGTTTTTGATTGGAGTGATGTAGAATTCCACAGTCTTGCTTATTAGAGAGGATGTTGAAATTCTAATGACAGTGTGAGTCAGAAAGCAAGATAAAGCCACACATTACTATCCAGTCCAACTCTACACCAAATAGTTTATATTGATTTTATTTTAATAATTATTAAAATAAGATTAATTAATTAATTATAATTAACTATTTATTCTTTTAGGGAGAGATACATTTATTGACAGACAAATTGCCTCTCCTAAGTTTTCCCCTCTCACCCCTTCTAGCCGGTCAAGAATTTGGAGGTGGCCAACAGGAACTATGCAGCCCACACCATTGGCAACCTGCTGACACAGCCTGTAGCATACACACCTGAGGCAGCCACTTGGAAGAAGCAGCAGCTGATGTCACTCCTGAAGGCAGTGGTCTTCACGCCAAGGAAAGAGGAAGGGGATACCTCAAAGGATGCCTTCTTCTCGTTAGTAATGTCCATTCCTCAACTAATTTCTTTACTATCACTCTTTTTGTCTTTGCATGATGTGAAGGATGTGTAGATGGATGTATCTTTTGATTTGTTTGTTTGCTCATTAATTTTTTCTTTCACTTATTTTCTATGAATTTGTAAAGTTGTTACTGTATTCATGCATTGCTTTTCTCTTGTAAGCCACTTCACCTCAGTATATAAAGAGAAAAAAAGGACCTTGTCTATTTTCTTTCTTTGCAGCTCTAGTTTTAAGCATTTAAAAATTATTGAACATTTAAGTGAGAATAAATACAAAAATCATTAATGAAGGTAGAGGTTGCTGTCATCATCTATTCCCCTCATTAAAACTCTATTCTGAATAATCCTTCTTTTGTTTCATCTGATCATAGCAAGTTCACTTATGTTTTCTATTGTTTGCATTGACCTAGTGTTTGCAAGGGCCATGTTTATTTTAGTTCTATATTGCTGACACTGACCCATACTGGTGTTGACAGGGTCCTTGGGAAGCAGGTGGGGTACATCAGGGAGTACAGTAAGATTGTGCTCAGTCTGGTGGAGGAGATAGACCAGGAGATGAAGGTACTGGAGACTGCTGGTTCCTCCTCTTGCCTGAGTGATGATGGTAAAGAGCAATGGGCACTGGTCATTTCCAGGCTGGCAACCCTTAAAGGAAAGGAGTGTACAGAGGGAACAGAAACAGAGATAGCCAAGATAGTTTTTCAGGTTAGTCTTCAGTGTGTTTTGTGTGATTTTCTGTTGTTTTTCATGCATCTCATAGTTAAAGTTGCATTTTTCTCTTCAGGTGATTTTCTGGTATGTTTTTCCATGTCCCTTGATTTCAAGTATATTTTTCATGGTATCTTGTGATTTGCAGTGTTTCTCAAATTATTTTGTGGCTTTTAACTGTCTCTACTTTGATTCAGTGATTTAAAGTAGTGGTTAGTTTGCCACTATAGACATAGCTTATAAAAGTAATAAATATCCACGAAACATTGAAAAAGTAGTCTAGTTGCTTAAGGGGCATGGCAACTTAAGCTAACACAGGTCATATTTCACTTATGGTAAGTCCAATTGGTTTGAAAACTTTTGTGTGCTGTTTGTGGGTGTACATGCAGATCCTTCCATAATTTCATCAAGTTTGGGTGAGTGGTATTGGAGATACAAACAATGCATTATTTTTATTTATTTTTTTTTATTTTCACAGACTTTTTTTTGTTTAATTGCTTTAAACTTTGTACATATACGCAACTTTTGTTGAAATTTTTTTTTTTCAGGATTTTTTTCAATTTTTTTTTTTTTTTTTTTTTCCTGTATCTCGTTTTCTATTGACATTATTTAAGACCTAAATTCAACAAAAAGTTACATTTGAGTTGTACTTTAAAGTGATACCAAACAAAAGTGGATCAGAGTTTATTCCGATTTAGAGAAAATTTTTGAAGAGTAAAAAAAAACTGAGATTTTTTCTTATTTCCTCTTTGTTTTGCTATTTGTATTCATCTGATTGACATGAAATTTTCACATGATTGTGTATACAGTGGTGACTTCCTGGAGCATGATAGGATGATAATGCATCAAATCCCTGCTTCTCTTGAAAATATTATTCACTTGTAAGTCAGGATGTTGCAAGGCACCATCAGCAATGTCATGGCAATTTGCTATATTGTGACTGGTCTGGAAATCTCTTGAGTTTTGATTAGTGTGTTGAGGTGAGACAGGGACACTGAAATTATTTATTACTTCATACATCTGTGTGAAAATAATCTTTTGTAATAGTGTTGTCAATCTGTTTTTTGAGTTGTATAATGATAATAGGCTAGTTGTGTTGGTAAAGGTAGTCATCAAACAAGTATTTAGGCAGCTTACAACATTTGTGAAGCCAGACAAGCCAGTGTGTGGTGGTGGGGTGAGGCAGTGCATTGTCAGGCGAGATGAGGCGAGGCGGGAGTCAGGGCAGCCTGGGTGCCTCACGTGTGGTGAAAATATGTATGTGAAATATAAGTTATCACAGCTATCAGTGACAGCTGTGTTTATTTCTCATTGTCTTAACTGCATTATTATTGAAGTTTCTGATTCTAAATCTTGTTGATTCATGCCTGTAAGGACGTTATTACTGAAAAATTACAGAGCTATAACGTGACACCCTCTCCCCTCCATGTCTCACTAAACACTAAGGCAAAGAGGGAATGCACCAGAGCTCACTCTCTCTGCTGATGATAAGAATGCCAGAGGGTGAAATTTATTAAGAGAAAAATATTCATATAAAATCTTTTACATTGAAACAAGCATTGAGTTATACATAATTTTTTTTCCTCGTGACTCTCAATGATGCAGGACTGCAGGACATTTGAAAATAGCTTCCTGGGAGAAATGACATTTAGTTTTTGCAATTAGACACCATAGAGTGATAATTTATGGTCTCAAGCACTGAATGAGTGAAAAATATTCAAAACTGAAATAAATAAAAATCCCCAAAAAATCCAATTCCATCATGCCCCTTAACTTATAAAGGACAGATGGTGTATATAGTGGATGCAACATAGAAGATGGTTGATGTATATAATTGCATTTTGTGAGCATAATTTCAAATTTCTGCACAAGTTTTTTGTCACTGCAAACATCCTTCCTTCACAGTGTTCCCCTCTGAGTCTGTGTCCTGGGAACCATAGTGATATCCACAGGGGAAAAGTAATTCCTCTTCCTCTCATTTCTTGGATGATGATAATGGGGAGTTTTGAGAACTAGAAGTTGTCACCAGGTGGCAGCACAGTACAAGTCCCCTTTGGTCTCATGGGTAATATAGAACATATCTGCAATGTCATTCTATAAACACAGAGATGCAATGTTGATATGATATATTTTTTCTACATAATTCCTTCTAATCAAACCCTATTCATGAACAAATGTATATAAGTTGGTTTTCTTGTGAATTGGCATTGAGGCTTATTTGGTCATCTCCAGATTTCCAAAAGAGTACACCCTTGATAGGAAATGTATCAATCCAGTTGACAGTAAACATGAAAACAACATGTCTGTGTCACTTAAAAGTCCAAACCACACAGATCAACTTCTTAGTTAATGGAAACAACAATTCTAATTAAGAAAAGGCAACTCTAATATCCTGGCAAGTGTTGCAGTCTAACAATCCAACCTGGCCTGTCCACCTGTTTAACTTAACAACACATTGTAGGACAAATAGCTGTTAATTCCTGCAGTAATGTCCATGCCCTGTGATATGCTTATTCTGTGCTTGATTATTTTGCCACTTGTTGATCTTGATGAAAGCAATGCTAAAATTCCCACAATAATAACTATGTCCATATATCACAATGTTGCTGAGTATGCTGAGTCATACTATATAATGCAGTCAAAGTTTTTTTCTTTTTTCATTGTCTAAATCAATAATTTTAGACATAATATGCTGTATTTAAGATATTGATAGCTGTATTACAAGATAATCACAAAAAAGTATTTCTGGCTTGACTAACTTCTCCAAAACTATCCATACAGGATATTTAAAAGTAGGTACAGAATGTCAACAGTAACATAATAATCAATGTTCTATGTATGTGCATGCACCTGGCATTTAATACAACAATAATTTAGCTCATGTCAGTAGGGGACATGTAGCAGTGGTGACATCTGGTGGATTAGTTCTGGAAACTCCCCATTGGGCAGTGACTTCCACTCCACTAAAGGGCAACTTTGCTCTAAATATTCTTTTGTTAAAATTACAGCTGGGAAAGAGAAGTTACTTTTTTTAGTCTTGAAAGTGTCTTACTGGAGAAAAGATAAAACACTAGTAAACTTCTGCTCATGTACATTCTCCTAGCCATGACTACTACATTTTTTTTCTTGCATGTTATAAGTGACAGACATCAATACTATTTCCTTTAGTGTGTCTACAAAATGATAGATTTAGGCATTGATATGAGCGAGTGACTTAGATATAATATTGGTGAGGGATGTAAATTTTTTACAGATTATGGTGAAGTTTGCTGTTGCCTTAGTGCTTACATATTTGCAAACTTTTGATAGAGTATGGGATAAAGATTTCATTTCCAAATTATCTTTCTGTGGTTTGTATCCTTTTCTTCAAGGCATTCTTCAATGCCTTAAAAACTTAATTCTTCCATCTATCAACTTAACACAACCTTCCAGACAACTATCCCCTCTTCACTGACACTCAACTAACCAATTCTTCTGCACTCAACATCCTCAATCTGTTCTTTACTTTTAATCTAAACTAGAAACCTCACATCTTTCAAGCCAATACAGCTTCTATGAAGTTAGGCTTTCTGAAGTGTCTCCACCAATTTTCTCACGCTTGCATCTACTAACTCTATGTATGGCCTTGTCCGTCCATGTATGGAGTATTTTTCATGTGTGGGGAGTTCCATTCATATAGCTCTTTTCAACTGGGTAGATTAAAAAAATTTTTCATCCTATCAACTCCTCTTGTCTGTCTTCAGTCTCTTTCTCGTCTCTGTAATATTGCATCTTTTGCTATCTTCTGTTTTAATGCTAACTGCTCTTCTAATCTTGCTAACTGCATGCCTACTCTTCTCCTGTATCCTCACTGCGCAAGACTTTTTTCTTCCTCTCACTCCTATTCTGTCCATCTCTCTTATGCAAGAGTTGATCATTCATTCATTCATTCATTCCTTTCTCTGGTAAACTCTGAAACTCTATACCTGCCTCTGTATTTACACCTTCCTATGACTCTTTCAAGAAGATTTCAAGACACTTATCCTCTTGTTTTGACCAATACTTTTGATTCTGTATGGGGACCAGCACATAACTTTTTTTTTTTTTACTAGTTTTGTTGCCCTTGGCTTGGGCCCTCATTTGGGGCTCTAGCCTGGCTGCCACTTTTTTTTTTTTTTTTTTTTTTATGTAAGATGGGAAATTGGCTGGTGGAAAAAAAAGGGGGGGGAGTCCCATATAATTGCCACTCTCCTTGCACGTCAAATGTCTTGAAACCTCCATCAGAATATTAGCTCATAAAGCAATCTATGTTACTTCACTTCACCAGAGAGACATCAGATCACTTAGTGAGTTTGAGTTTGCAGGAAATTGAAGAGGAAGGAATGATAAAGATGTTATATTTTAACTAATTGATGAAGGCAGAGTTGAGAAATTGGTGATGGAAAATTACTCATTTTTTGTTGATTTTTCCAAACTAGCTCACCTTGGAGGGACATCCACAAGGAATGTCCCCAACCTCCAATGTCCTTTAGGAGTTTATGTGACTTAAGATACTCAGATAGTTCAAGCAGTTTATCATGCACTTCCTTTTGTTGTGCAGGTGTTGTACTGTCAGATGGCACTCCACCTCTTTGTTGACGTGACAGTGGCCAAGGAAAGCATCACAGAGTTCATCACGTGCCATAGAGATATTAGGAAACTTGGCATGCTGAAGGGTGATGATGATGAAGATGATGATAATGACAATGACAATGAGGCTGAGGAAGAAGAACGACCTAATTGGGTGGAGGTGTTGACGGAGATGCTGCTGAGCCTCTTGACACAGGAGATGCACCTCTTCCGCAGCGTTGTGCAGGGCCTCTTCTGGTGGGTGGCTCAAGCCTTCAGTGTTTGCTTGTTAAAGCTGTAGGGAGGCTGCATGCATGTGTGTCTGTGTATAGATAAGAAAAGGAAACTTATGTGAAGTCTGTATCCTTGTATGTGTGTGTGTGTGTGTGTAAGTATATTAGTCCCCTAGGGACAATGAGAAATTTTCAGGGGCCACAGAACAAAATTAGGAAAATGGGGACCACAGAACTTCCAAAGTTTGTTGTTCATTTAAGCTTAATATTTTCATATTTGATTTATGTTGTTTTCTTGTCAGGTGTTCTACTGCTTTATTTAATGACCAGCATCTTTTTGCTGTAATCCTAGTAACATTTACTTCCCATGAGTTGGTAACACTGGATTCAGGATTGCTATGTTTGTCCTTTTATGGACATCTATCCTATTTTGGCCTGTTTGTCTTTTAATTTTCCTGAAAAAGACAGCCTTAATTTGCCTTTCTTTTCACAGTACATTTGTTTTCATTAGGTTGGGGGGCCATGAAAGCTCAAATTACTTTAGAGGGGGCCACTGCCAAAAAAAAAAAAAAAGGTTGAGAAACCCTGAATTTTAATCCATATTATTCTGCACTCCATGTTGAAATGAAAGGGTTCATTATTATCTAAGAAGTGCTTAGTAGTAAAACTTTGTCTTGCCAAGAATAGATGAATTAAAGATACACTTCCCATTTGTTGTAATGGCCAATTCCTCTGTGGTCCATTGGTATCTTTAACAAGCATTTAATGACTTCCAGAAGTACCCTGCTGAAATGACAAAGGAAAGGAGGAAGACATGGGTTCATTAGAGTCAATAGACTACCTCCACACCATTGCTACCTCTCCATAGGGCTTGCCTTCTTTCTCTAATGCTGTTCCACCTCCTTACCTTCTATCTCTGTCTTTCTTTCTCTCCCTCTGTTTTCTGTGTAAATTGGTGTGTTTTCAAAGTTAATTCCAAAATCCTTCTAACTTTTGTTCCACATCACCGATGAGGTAAAAATTAAGGTATGTTCTTTATGAAAAGGGTTCCTCCATCCTAAACGTAGCATCTTAACAGGGAAGTGCGACCTTGATGAGTGCTGGCTGCTGGGGCTAATACCTTACAGGCTCACACCTTATGATGTCTTGCTATAGGGTATTGCCCTGCTACAAACTCACCATATCTAAGACAGTAATCTGCAACTGGAACAAGTACTTCTTGGGAGAGAGAGAGAGAGAGAGAGAGAGAGAGAGAGAGAGAGAGAGAGAGAGAGAGCAATTGGCCAGCAGTGTTGTTGACATCACTCTCCGCCACCGCACTCATGAAACAATTTACCCATTATGCTATCTACAAAAAGAAAACCTTGTCCACTTCATACTAAATTACCCTCAGTCAAAAGAAGAAAGAAATTAAATTGTAGATCTCCAAAGACTAGTAAATGAAGACAAAAATCAAGTGAGTTTGCATTTGTCTGTTGTCTGCACTTTTGTCTGTCATGACTCTCTCTCTCTCTCTCTCTCTCTCTCTCTCTCTCTCTCTCTCTCTCTCTCTCTCTCTCTCTCTCTCTCTCTCTCTCTCTCTCTCTCTCTCTCTCTCTCTCTCTCTCTCTCTCTCACACACACACACACACACACACACACACACACACACACACACACACACACACACACACACACACACACACACACACAGTGTGGAAATTTTATTATCCTTGTTTGCCCAGCAACATTCAAACAAATGCATAACTAGCATTTCAATTTGGTAGGCTGCAGGTCCAACCAGCCATGGACCATAAATTACTAAGAGTGTCATTCCGGTGACCCCCACAGGCAAGTAGTTGCCACTCTCCACCTAATTACAAGTTTTGAAAATTGCAGACGAACAAAACGAGTTACAATGGTATCTAGCATGCCTTTTTTGGCTTGTTTATTGTGTCATATGTGTATTCATCTGCATGGCCACTTGGCTACAAATTCATGGGGGAAAAAGAAACTGCTATGATGGTAAAAAAAAAATTGTTTAGTGTCTGATCAGTCCGTTATTGAGTGCAGTCTGTTACTGCGAGATATCACTGTATATACAAATGTATATCAAGACTGTCTGCCCCAACAAGGTGGATATCCAAGACAGGCCACACAACTTTCACATTCACACTTCATATCACTCTTACAGCCTTTGACTTGTTACCGAAAACAGAAAGTACAAGATGGACAGATGATGTACCTTAACCCACCCTTCCTTTATCTTCCTCCTTAGGCTACTAACACCCCACATGACTGCTACAGCACTCAGCCTCCTCACTGATGTCTTGGACACTGAAGAGGCTCGCCACCTGGTAAAAAAGGACACAGAGGACGATGACGGGGAGCAGGATGATGATGATGATAAGGATGATGGTGATGGTGAAGAAGATAAGGATGAGAATGATGATGATGAAGAGGAGAGTGAGGCTGAGGAAGAAGAAATTGATGAAGAAGATGCAGACCTCTTTACTCTTAAACAGAAAATGTTTGATGTTGCTGGTGGTATTGATGTGAGTATCTTTTTTCTCTCTCTCTCTCTCTCTCTCTCTCTCTCTCTCTCTCTCTCTCTCTCTCTCTCTCTCTCTCTCTCTCTCTCTCTCTCTCTCTCTCTCTCTCTCTCTCTCTCTCTCTCTCTCTCTCTCTCTCTCTCTCTCTCTCTCTCACTCTCTCACACACACACACACACACACACACACACACACACACACACACACACACACACACACACACACACACACACACTCTAATTGATACCAGGATGGAAGAAGTGAACCATGAACCATGAACATCTGGAGGTACAAAGGTCGTTTAGGAAGATAGTAAAAAAGCAGGAAGAGGAAAATAAGGGGATTACGCAGAGGAAATGGTAAAGGCACTAAAGGAAAATGAGTATGTGGTGAGAGATATTGCTGAAAAGAAAAAATGTGTGATCATAATAGGATTGCGGGAGGAAACTAACAGGAACTGGCAGGACAGGAGGGATAAGGAAAATGACAAGATTAAGTCTTTACTGAACAAGATCTCTGTGGAAGAAGAGGACCTATATGCTGAGGTAGAAGAAAGTGTGAGATTGGGAGCTTTTGAGGAAGGCAAGAATAGACCATTAAAATTGAAATTAAAGTCTCAGGTGGCAGCAGAGGCCTTGTTGAGGAGGGCTTGGAAACTTAAGGACTCTGAGGAAACCAAAACAATTTACATAAGAAGAAATATGTCACAAGATGAGCGAATGAAAATGAAGGAGCTTGTAACTGAAGTGAAGGAGAGGAATGACGAAAGAACAGAGGAGGAAAAGACCAAGTTTTTTTGGAGGATGAGAAATGGGAGGCTAAAGAAGTGGTGGATAAAACAGACGGAATAGGCATTACATGGAAGAATGAGACTAGGAATGGAATAAAAGTGACTTACACGAACATAGATGGATTTCTGTCTAAGAGGCTAGAATGTATGGATTACCTAAGAAATAACGAACCGGACATAATGTGTGTAGTGGAAACAAAGCTAAGGCCGAAATAAAGCTAGACTGGTTTGTTGTAAAACACTACAAAGTATGGAGAAATGATAGAAAAATAAAGGAGGTGGTGGTATAATGGTTCTTACTAAGGAAGATCTGATAGTGAAGGAGGTGAACTATAGTAAGAGAAATGAGGAAGTGATAAGTATGCTTATAACAGATGGCAAGAGGGACATTAATATTATAACAGTATACATACCACCCAGAACCAGTGCTTGGGAATATGAACAGTACCAAATGGTGATGAGAAATACTCTAGACAGAATGAAGCAAGAACTCATCAGAAAGGATAGAGTGATGATAGTTGGAGACTTTAATTGCAAAGAAATAGTGTGGGAAGACTACGAAGTGGTGAACGGTGGTGAGTGGGCAGAAGAATTGTTAAAGGTAGCAACAAATAACTTGATGACACAGTGGGTGAGATCACCAACAAGGTGCAGGGGACAAGATGTTGCAGCAAGGTTGGATTTGGTATTTACCAGGGGAATCTCTCTAAAGAGGAAATTGAACATGAATGTCCCTTGGGGAAAAGCGATCATGATGTCCTAAGCTTTGAGCTGGATACAGAATTAAGCACGAATAAGATTGTGGAACGCAGGGAGGAAAAATTAAATTATACTAGGGCAAATTATAACCATATAAGGGAGTTCTTTAATGAAATTGACTGGTCCGTGGTATACCAGGAAAGGGATATGCAATTGAAATATGATAAATTTATGGATTTGTATAACTCTGCTGTGAAAAGTTTGTGCCATATCACAGAAAGAGGACTTTAAATAATAAACAGTGGTTTAATAGAAATTGTGAAGAAGCAAAAAAGAACAAAGAAAAGGCATGGAAGAAACTTAAGAAAAACAGTGATGTATTATCAAGAGAAGTCTACAAAACAGCAAGGAATAGATATGTTGAAGTAAGGAGAACAGCACAGAAGGAATATGAACAGAGGGTGGTGGAAAACTGTGATAGTAACCCAAAATGTTTTACAAATTCATAAATGGAAAACTAAATATAAGGGAGGCAATAGAAAAGGTAAAAAACTGGGAAGAAGTATATGAAGATGATGGAGATATAGCTGAAATTTTGAACGACAACTTTTGCAAAGTGTTTACAAAGGAGGAGCATTTTATGGGAGGAAGGCCTAAGGAAATAAAGCAAGTGCAGGACATCATGATTACTAAGGAAGATGTAAGGAAAATTATAAGCAATCTGGATATTAATAAATCAATGGGGCCTAATGGCATATCTGGGAGGTTGCTAAATGAATGTAAGGATCAATTGTTGAACCCCGTATTTGATATTGTGGAAACCTCCATACGAACAGGATTAGTCCCGAAAGAGTGGAAAAGAGCTGACATTGTGCCTATATATAAGAATGGTAGTAGAATGGAACCGCTAAATTATAGACCAGTATCGTTGACTAGTATATTGTGCAAGGTATGTGAAGAAGTAATTAAAGCTAAGTGGAGTGAGTATCTAGAAAGTGAAAACATTCTGAGTGAAAGGCAGTTTGGTTTCAGAAAAGGAAGATCGTGTATCCAATTTATTATGTTTTTATTCAAGAGTGACTGACATACTACAACATAGAGAGGGATGGGTGGATGCTATCTACCTGGACTTGAGAAAGGCCTTTGATAAAGTACCACACAATAGACTGATGTGGAAACTAAAGATGATTGGAGGAGTAAATGATAAACTAGCAAAATGGATGGAAAATTACTTAATGGGAAGAGAAATGAGAACAGTGGTGAGAGGAAGGAAGTCCGAGTGGAAGAAGGTAACCAGTGGAGTTCCACAAGGGTCAGTGCTTGGTCCCATCATGTTTTTGATTTATGTTAATGATATGCCAGTAGGAATTGACAGTTACATGAACATGTTTGCGGACGATACTAAAATTATGAGGAGAGTAAAGAATGTGGAAGATTGTAACAAGTTACAGGAAGATCTTGATAAAATATATGAGTGGAGTAAGGAGTGGCAGATGGAATTTAATATAGACAAGACCCATGTTATGAAAATGGGAAGAAGTAGATACAGACCAAACAGGGATTACAGGCTGGGTGATGAGAAAATTAAAGAGACCAATGAGGAGAAAGACTTAGGAGTAACCGTGCAAAACACTTTGTCACCGGAGAAACACATTAACAAGATTTTTTGAAAACATACATGCTTCAAAATATTGGCCTTGCATTCCACTACCTAGATGAAGGAATGATGAAGAAGATATTATGTACCTTAATAAGACCCCAGTTAGAATATGCAGCTTGTGTTTGGTCACTGCATATGAAGAAAAATGTGAAGAAGGTGGAAAGGGTACAGAGGCTGGCAACAAGGATGGTACCAGGACTCAGGAGTTAGACTATGAGGAAAGACTGAGGAAGCTGGGGCTGACCACATTAGAAGAGAGAAGAACAAGAGGAGACATGATAACTATGTATAAATTGGTGAACAAGATTGACATATTGGACAGAGAGTTGATGAAAGTGACCACAAGTAATCATCTCCGAGGACATGGAAAAAAATAATAAAGACATCTGTCTAAATGACGTGAGAAAATACAGTTTCCGCATCGTAGTATTGATAAGTGGAATAAACTGAGCAGTGATGTCGTTGACGCGGTGTGTGTCAATCAGATGAAAGAGAGATATGACAGGAGTGGACAAGGAGAGAGGACATAGAGAGCTTAGCTCGGGCCCTGTAATACACAAATAGGTAAATACACACACACACACACACACACACACACACACACAGAAGAACACACATATGGAAAAAGAATTGGAACAATAGTGGTAATAGAAGAAAAGTTGGATAGGGTCCTAAGAGAAAATGAGGCCTTCTGTAAGGAAGTCATAATGCTTACCAGGGAAAATGCCAAGTTGTTGATACAAAAGTTGGAATTGGAAAGTAACAATGCGCTCCTGGGAAAACAGTGTCAGGAATTAACTATAAAAATAACAGAGATGGAAAGAAAACTAAAAGAAGGAGAGGAGTAAAGTAAACAAAGAGACACTAGGCTTGAGGAGGTAAAAAAAAAACAATGAAGAAGCGCATAACAGTTTTAGAGAAATAATTAAACAACAAGAAAAGAAAGAGTGAGTTGGCCCAACGGGAGATTGTTAAAGTTTTACAGCAAGAGGAGACAATGGTGAGAAACATTGCAGAAAAGAAAAAATGTGTGGTAGTGAGTGGATTAAAGGAAGATGATATAAGAAACTGGCAGAAGAGAAAATTACGGAGGAAGAGAAGATTAAGACCATGCTGAATAAGATCTCGGAAGAAGAAAATGCATTTGGAAAAGTTGAGGAATATATGAGATTGGGAAAGTATGAAGAAGGAAAGTCTAGAGCCATGAATATAACATTAAAATCCCAAGTAGCTGCTGAGCATGTATTGAGAAATGCATGGAAGCTGAAAAATTCTCAAGAGACAGACATGATTTATGTAAGAAGAAATATGTCGCAGGAGGAAAGGGCTAAGATGAGAGAAATGGTGACAGAGGTGAGAGAGAGGAATGAGGCAAGAACAGAAGAAAAAAAGAAGTTTTTTTGGAAAATAAGAAACGACAAAGTGTGGAAGTGGTGGACAAAACAGAGGGAGTAAAATACCAGACAAAGGAGCAGATAAGGAAGAAAGACATAAGAGTATCATACACTAACATAGACGGCTTCCTATCAAAAAGATTAGAGTGTATGGACCATCTGATAAGGGATAAACCAGATATGTGTATAGTGGAGACTAAATTGAGACTCAATATACAAATAGATTGGTTTGGAGGGGGAAATTATAGAATGTGGAGAAAAGATAGAGTGATAAAAGTGGAGGTGGAATAATTGTGTTAACAAGAAAAGACTTAATAGTGCAAAATGTGTGCCTTGGAGGAGACGAGGAGGAAGTGGTGGGTGTGGTGGTGACTGATGGAAGGCAAGATATCAATATTGTAACTGTGTATGTACCACTAAAAACAAGTGCATGGTCAAACGATCAGTATAATAGTATGGTGGAAAGCACATTGGAAAGAATGAGAAATAAAGCTGCAAAGAAAGCAAAAATGGTTATAGTTGGAGATTTCAACTGTAAAGACGTCAATTGGGAAGAATTTGAAGTGGGGAATGGTGGAGAATGGGGTGAGCAGCTATTAAATTATGCGGTGGGAAATTTGATGACACAGTGGGTGAGGCATCCAACAAGGGGAAGGAGGGGTGATGCCCCGTCGAGACTGGACTTGATATTCACAAAGGAAGTAAATCTAGAAAATGAGATTGAGCATGAGTGTCCTTTAGGGAAGAGTGATCATGAATTATTGAAATTTGAGGTAAAGGTGGGATTCAGCAAAGATAATGAAGTTGGATACAAGGAGGAATGCCTAAATTATGCTAAGGGAAGATATAAGGAGTTGAGAAATTACTTTGGAAATGTGGATTGGTTGGAAATGTACCAGGAAACAAACATGCAGTTAAAATATGAAAAATTTATGGAAATATATAGTGAGGCCGTAGAGAACTTGTGCCAGAATATACTTAGAAAATCTTAAAGGGAGATCAATGGTTTAACAAAACCTGTGACAAGGCAAAAAGGGAGAAGGAAAAGACATGGGAAAAATACAAGAGAAATAATGAGGAAGTGGAGAGAGAAGCATATAGGAATGCAAGAAATAAATATGTTCAAGTGAGAAGAAGGGCACAACAAGAATTTGAACAGAGAATAGTGGAGAATTGTGAAAGTGATCCCAAAATGTTTTATAAATTCATTAATGGTAAATTACAGAAAAAAGAAACAGTTGATAAATTAAAGGTTGGAGATTATATATATGAAGATATAAGTGTCATTGTTGAAAAATTGAATGAGAATTTCTGCAAAGTATTCACAGAAGATACACAATTCAATCGACGGATGTTACCTGTGACAAGATGGATGCAAGAAATTATAGTAACAAAGAGTGACATTGCAAAAGTTTTGAGTCAATTAGATGTTAACAAGGCAATGGGACCAGATGGTGTGTCTGGAAGAGTGTTAAAAGTGTCAAAAGCAGTTGCTAGATCCAATTTTAGATTTAACAAGAACATCTATCAACATGGGACAGGTGCCAGTAGAATGGAAAAGGGCAAATGTAGTACCAATTTACAAAAGTGGATGTCGCATGGAACCATTGAATTATAGACCTGTTTCTCTGACCAGCATTATGTGTAAGATATGTGAAGAAGTGATCAAAAGCAAGTGGTGTGAGTTCCTGGAAAACAAAGAAATACTAAGTGAGAAACAGTTTGGCTTTAGAAAAGGGAAATAGTGTGTATCAAATTTGCTATGTTTCTACTCAAGAGTGGTCGATATTTTACAAGAGAGGGATGGATGGGTTGATTGTGTACACCTAGACTTAAAAAAAACATTTGATTAAGTACCACATAACAGATTGATGTGAAAGTAAGTAGTATCGGAGGAATAAGGGAAAATCTGACGGAGTGGATGAGAAATTATTTGACAGGTAGAGAAATGAGGACGGTAGTGAGGGGAGTGAAGTCAGAGTGGAGGAAGGTAACCAGTGGAGTTCCCCAAGGTTCGGTGCTTGGTCCCATCATGTTCCTGATCTATATAAATGACATGCCAGAGGGAGTAAGAAGTTATATGAATATGTTTGCAGATGATGCAAAGATTATGAGGAGAGTGAGGAATATGCATGACTGTAATATACTGCAGAAGGACTTGGACAAAATATATGGATGGAGCAGGACATGGCAAATGGAATTCAATATCAACAAAAGCTGTGTAATGAGAATGGGTAGAAGTAAATATAGACCATATAAAGACTACCAACTGGGGGAGAAGACTGTAATTGAAGTCAGTGAAGAAAAAGACTTGGGAGTGACTGTACAGAGTAATCTTTCTCCAGAAAAGCACATTAATAGAATATTTGGAAAAACGTACAGCATGCTCCAAAGTATAGGATGGACATTTAATTACCTGGACGGGAACATGATAAAGAAAATATTGACCACCCTGATTAGGCCACAGTTGGAATATGCATCAGTAATTTGGTCACCATACATGAAGAAACATGTCAAGGAACTGGAAAAGAGTGCAGAGGTTAGCAACAAGAATGATACCAGGCTTTAAGGCGTATGAGGAGAGGTTAAATAGGCTGGAATTAAGCATGTTGGAAGAAAGAAAAGTCAGAGGGGATATGATAACAATGTTCAAAATAGTACATGGAGTGGACATATTGGATAGGAGAACCTGATCACGATGGCATCCAGTAGTTACCTAAGAGGACACCCAAAGAAAATACTGAAGGACTCCTGCATGAGCGACATCAAGAAGTATAGCTTCCCGTATCGGAGCATTGATGCATGGAACAAACTGAGCGTGGATGTGGTGTGTGCGGCGAGTGTCAGTCAAATGAAGGAAAAATTGGACAAGTGTGGACAAAGAGACAAGACATAGAGAGCTACGGCTCGGGCCCTGTAATCACAAATAGGTAAACACACACACACACACACACACACACACACACACACACACACACACACACACACACACACACATGGTAGCTCAGTGGTTAGAGCGCTGGCTTCACAAGCCAGAGGACCGGGGTTCGATTCTCCTGCCGGGTGGAGATATTTGGGTGTGTCTCCTTTAACGTGTAGCCCCTGTTCTTCTAGCAGTGAGTAGGTATAGGATGTAAATCGAGGAGTTGTGACCTTGTTGTCCTGATGTGTGGTGTGTGCCTGGTCTCAGGCTTATCCAAAGATCGGAAATAATGAGCTCTGAGCTCATTCCGTAGGGTAATGTCTGGCTGTCTCGTCAGAGACTACAGCAGTTCAAACAGTGAAACACACACACACACACACACACACACACACACACACACACACACACACACACACACACACACACACACACAGTGAAGAGTTCTAACCCTGGAATGTTCATTGTGTATATTCATGACATGGTAAATGAGGTTCACAGCTACTTAAGTTTATTTGCACATGATGCAAAGTTGTTGAAACGAGTGGAAAATGACATGGATTGTGAGTTGTTGCAGAAAGAGTTGAATAGGTTATATGAGTTCAGTAAGAATTAGAAATGGAATTTGGTATAGAAGGGTGCAAAGTGGTGGAACTAGGGAAAAGTAATAAAAGACAGAGAAGATCTTACACTATGTGAAGAGTAGAAATTCAGGATATCAAAGAAAAAGACTTGGGTATTACAATAACAGGTAATTTATCACCAGAAAAAACATTTAAACAATATAGTTGAGGAAACATGATGAATTATCAAGAAAAATTAAATGGGCATTTACCAACATAGATGAAGAGATGATGAAAAAATTAATAGTAATACATGATCTTATCTAAACTAGAATATACTGCACTTATTTGGTCACCACATAATAAAAAGATATAAGGAAGATAGAAAATATTCAAAGAACTGCAACCAAATTATTTCCAAGTTTGAGAGACTTGGCATATGAGGACAAATTTAAGAGATTAAAACTTCCAATATTGCAACAGAGGAGAAAAAGAGAAGACCTAATTGTTTTATACAGTGCATGGAAGGGGATAAACCAGGTTGACAAAAAGACTTATTGATGTGGGACTGAAGAGATACAAAAGGACACGGCATGAAATTGAAAAGACCGCTTATAGAAGTGACACATACACATACACATTTTCCATTTCTTTTGTTTATCTTTTTCCTGCATTATTAATATTCTGCTTCCTACTGTGCCTCCTTTTTATGTGTTTTTCTCCAATTTTAGTTATAGCTACATCTCACTTTATTAAATTTGCTGGTAGAAAGATTAATTTTACTTTCATTGTCATTGGCACAACTATCACCTGCATTATCTATGTAACTATTAGTATCACCACTATCTGTACTATTAGACCTCATCTTCTTTTCCTCACTGTAACACAGGTGTCTGAGGCAACTGATAGTAGTCCCTGTTCTGTTCCCTCCTACTGTACCTATCCTCATTTTAGTTCCAAAGCTGGATATTGCGTCTATTAGTGCAGCGACTTGACTTGTTCTCATGTCCATGTTCTTGAATCTTTTGAGCTTTCCTCCATCTGGCTTTGACTGAAAAGTCACTCTCTAACTAAATTTGTCCATGCTGTCTATCTTTCCCCAAACTCCTCTGACTAGAACTTTGATTATTTAATTTCTAAAGAGGAGCATATTCTGTCTCTCCATACTTTTGCTGACCTCTCTATCCTTAGAGATTTCACTGTTCACCACCAGCTATAGCTTTCCTCTTCCTTCATTGACCATCCTGGTGAACTAACCTTCAACTTTGCTATCCTCCATGACCTAGAGCAACTGGTGTAACAGCCTAGTTGCATTCCTGACTGTCTTAGAGATATGCCCAACATTCTAGATCTTTTCCTTACCTCTAATCCTTCTGCTTATGCTGTTACCCAATTTTCTCTGTTTGGCTCCTCCAATCACAATCTCATATTTTGTCCTATTTCTCCAATCCCTCTTCAGGATTCCCTAAAGCAGAGGTGCCTCTGGCGTTTTGCCTCTGCCAGTTAGGGGATCCGAGGAGATATTATGGTGATTTTCTCTGAAATGGTTACTGTTTCCATGTCGGAGACCCGTCCGTGCTGAACGCATAAGAGGTGATAGTGTCTGGCATGGAGATACACCTTCCTCGCTTTTTTCTCAACCTTAACCTTCTAAACCTTGGTTAAACACAGTCTGTTTTCATGCTATACATGATAGAGAGGTTGCCCACAAAAGGTACTGGAGCCTTCCATCTCTTGAATATCATGCACTTTATATTTCTGCCTGGAATCATGCCAAGTCTGTTCTTCAACTTGCCAAACACTCCTTCATCAATAGAAAATGTCAAAATCTTTCAAACCCAAGCTCCCCTCGAGACTTCTGGCATCTAGCCAAAAACATCTCCAATAACTTTACTTCTTCATCTTTCCTGCCTTTATTTCATCCTGATGGCACCACTGCCATCACATTTGTTTCTAAAGCTGAAGTCTTCTCTCAAACCTACGCTAATAACTTTACCTTGGATGATTCGTGGCTTGTACCTCCCTCTCCTCCCTCTATTTCGTGTCATCAATGAAAATTCTTCGTAATGATGTTTTCCATGCCCTCACTGGCCTAAACTCTCAGGAGGCTTAATAGCCTGATGGGGTTCCTTCTATCATTCTCAAAAACTGTGCTTCCATGATTGCACTTTGCCTGGCTTAAACTTCCAACTCTGTCTATCAACTTTTACCTTTCCTTCTTGCTGGAAGTTTGCTACTTTCAACCTGTTCCTAAAAAAAGGTGACCATTCTAATTCATCAAACTGCTGGGCTATTGCTTTAATCTCTTACATGTCTAAAGTTTTTAAATTTATCCTCAATAGGAAGATTCTTCAACATCTGTCACTTCACAATCTCCTATCTGATTGCCAGTATGCCTTCCATCAGGACCTCTCTACTGGTGATCTTCTGGCTTTCCTTACTGAGTCTTGGTCATCCTCTTTTAGAGATTTCAATGAAAATGTTGCTGTTACGTTAATCTATCAAAAGCTTTTGATAGAGTCTGGCACAAAGCTTTGATCTCAAAACTGTCCTCCTACAGCTTCTATCTTTCTCTCTGCAACTTTATATCAGTTTTCCTCTCTGACCGTTCTATTTCTGCTGTAATAGATGGCCACTGTTCTTCTCCTAAATCTATTAACAGTGGTGTTACTCAGGGTTCTGTCCTATCACCCACTCTCTTCCTATTATTCATTAATGGACTTGACCAAACTTCTTGCCTTATCCATGCTTATGCTGATGATACCACCCTTTCCACATCTTTAAAAAATTACCAATCCTTCAGGAAGTCATCAGATCACACAGGGACACCATAGAATACCTAACTTCAGATCTTTTTATGATTTCTGATTGCGGTAGAGAAAACGTAGTAGTGTTCAATGCCTCAAAAACTCAATTCCTCCATCTATCAACTCGACACAACTTTCAAGACAACTATACCCTTTTCATTGACATGCAACTGTCCCTCTCTTCACTGAATATTCCCAGCCTGTCCTTTACTCATGATCTAAATTGTAAACTTTACAACTCATCTCTTGCTAAAACAGCTCTATGAAGTTAGACGTTCTAAGGCATCTCCACCAGTTTTTCTTCACCCTCCCAGCTGCTAACTGTACAAGGGTCTCATCTGCCCATATATGGAGTACTCTTAACATGTGTGGGGCAGTTCCACTCTCACAGTTTTATTAGATGGGGGTGGAATCAAAAGCTTTTCGTCTTATCAACTTCTCCTGTCTTTAGCCTTTTTTTCACCGCCAAAATGTTGAATCTCTTGCTATCTTCTACCACTTTTTATGCTAACTACTCTTCTGACCTTGCTGACTGCATGCCTACCCTTCATTTGTGGCTCCACTGCACAGCTCTTTCTTCTTCCTCTCACTCCTATTGTCTCAACTTTCTAATGCAAGAGTAAACCATTACTCTCAATCATTCATAATTTTTTTTTTTTCTCTTTTTATTTATACCATGTGGACTTTTCACGGGAATTTATGGGCTAAAGGGGATACTTTTTGTGGTACCTCCTATCTCAAAGCCCACCCGCTAGGAAACTGTTGCCCCAAGTGAGGAACCGTGGACAGGATTCGAACCCATGCGCTTAGAGACCCCTCGGATCCCAAAGCACGCATGGTTCCACTGTACCATGGCGGTGGTAAACTCAGGAACTCCCTTCCTGTGTGTGTATTTCCAATTTCCTATGACTTGACTTCACTTAAGAGGGAGGTTTCAAGGCATTTATCCCTGTCTTTTTGGTTAATTCTTTTGGCACTGTAGGAGGACTTGTGACCAAGTTTTTTTTTTTATTTTATTTATTTATTTATTTATTTTGTTTATTTTATTTATTTATTTATTTATTTTATTTTGTTTATTTATTTATTTATTTATGTATTTTATTTATTTTTTATTTATTTATTTATTTATTTTTTTTTTTCTTCTTTACCTTTGGCCAGTCTTTCCCTTTTACATGTTCATGGTGGATCCTCCAAACAGACGGCTCCAAACTGCAGGGATACAGATGCTGGATGCTGATTCATCCATTGACAAAACTGCCCCCTCCATTGATGATTTGAAAGAGGCTGTGGCAAAGTTGAGGGGTGAAAAGGCAGCTGGTATCTGTAACATCAGTGAGGAGCTGCTCAAAGTGGGGAGTGAGGCCATGATCTGTGGGTTGCATGCTGTCTTGACTGCTGTATAGCATTCAGGTACCATTTCCCTGACTAGAAAAAGGGATTGGTCATCCCTATCTGAAGGGGAAAAGGGACTGTCAGCACTGCAACAACTACTGCTGTATAACACTGCTAAGCGTACCAGGCAAGGTTCTTGCCCTTTTTTTTTTTTTTTTTTTTACGTAGGGAAGAGGGCCAGCCAAGGGCAAAAAAAATAAAGTTAGAAAAAAGCCCACTTGAGCACTGGCTCTCCAAAGAGTACAAAAAGTGTCAAAACCGTCAGCCAGAATTAGGGGAGCAAATGCCTCGATACCTCCTTAAAAGAAGACAAGTTGAAGGAATTCGGAAATACAGATGCAGGGAGGGAGTTCCAGAGTTTACCAGTGAAAGGGATGAATGATTGAGCATACTGGTTAACTCTTGCATTAGACAGTTGGACAGAATAGGGATGAGAGGAAGAAGAAAGCCTTGTGCAGCGTGGCCGCAAGAGGAGGGGAGGCATGCAGTTAGCAAGATCAGTAGAACAGTTACCATGAAAATAGCGATAAAATATAGAAAGGGATGCAACATTTCGGTGAGAAAGAGACTGAAGACAGTTAGTCAGAGGGGGGAGTTGATGAGACGAAGAGCTTTCGATTCCACCCTATCAAGCAAAGCTGTGTGACTGGAACCCCCCCAAACATGCGAAGAGTACTCCATACAGGGACGGATAAGGCCCTTATACAGAGTAAGCAGTTGGAGGGGTGAGAAAAACTGGCAGAGACGCCTCAGAACACATAATTTCATAGAAGCTGTTTTAGCAAGAGATGAGATGTGAAGTTTCCAGTTAAGATTATGAGCAAAGGACAGACCGAGGATATTCATTGTGGAATAGGGAGACAGTTGAGTGTCATTGAAGAAGAGGGGATAGTTGTCTGGAAGGTTGTGTTGAGTTGATAGATGGAGGAATTGAGTTTTTGAGGCATTGAAAACTACTAGATTTTCTCTGCCCCAATCGTAAATTTTAGAAAGATCGGAAGTCAGGCGTTCCGTGGCGTCCCGCGTGATCTGTTAATTTCCTGAAGGGTTGGACGTCTCTGAAAGAACGTGGAAAGATGTAGGGTGGTATCATCAGCGTAGGAGTGGATAGGGCAAGAAGTTTGGTTAAGAAGGTCATTAATGAATAATAGAAAGAGAGTGGGTGACAGGACAGAACCCTGAGGAACACCACTATTAATAGGTTTAGGAGAAGAACAGTAGCCGTCTACCACAGCAGCAATAGAGCGATCGGAAAGGAAACATGAGATAAAGTTGCAGAGAGAAGGATAGAAGCCGTAAGAGGGCAGTTTTGAAATCAAAGCTTTATGCCAGACTCTATCAAAAGCTTTTGATATGTCTAACGCAACAGCAAAAGTTGCAGAGAGAAGGATAGAAGCCGTAAGAGGGCAGTTTTGAAATCAAAGCTTTATGCCAGACTCTATCAAAAGCTTTTGATATGTCTAACGCAACAGCAAAAGTTTCACCGAAATCTCTAAAAGAGGATGACCAAGACTCAGTAAGGAAAGCCAGAAGATCACCATTAGAGCGACCTTGACGGAAGCCATACTGGCGATCAGACAGAAGATTGTGAAGTGACAGATGTTTGAGAATCTTCCTATTCAGGATAGATTCAAAAACTTTAGACAAGCAAGAGATTAAAGCTATAGGACGGTAGTTTGAGGGGTTAGAATGGTCACCCTTTTTAGGAACAGGCTGAATGTAGGCGAACTTCCAGCAGGAAGGAAAGGTAGAAGTCGATAGACAAAGTTGGAAGAGTTTGGCCAGGCAAGGTGCAAGCACAGAAGCACAGTTTTTGAGAACAATAGGAGGGACCCCATCAGGTCCATAAGCCTTCCGAGGGTTTAGGCCAGCAAGGGCATGGAAAACATCATTACGAAGAATTTTGATGGTAGACATGAAATAGTCAGAGGGAGGAGGAGAGGGAGGGACAAGCCCAGAATCGTCCAAGGTGGAGTTGTGAGCAAAGGTTTGAGAAAAGAGTTCAGCTTTAGAGACAGAAGAGATGGCAGTGGTGCCATCAGGATGAAATAAAGGAGGAAAGATGAAGTGAAGTTATTTGAGATGTTTTGGCTAGATGCCAGAAGTCACGAGGAGAGTTTGAGTTTGAAAGATTTTGACATTTCCTATTTATGAAAGAGTGTTTGGCAAGTTGAAGAACAGACTTGGCATGATTCCGGCAGAGATATAAAGTGCATGAGATTCAGGAGATGGAAGGCTCAAGTACCTTTTGTGGGCAACCTCTCTATCATGTATAGCATGAGAACAGGCTGAGTTAAACCAAGGTTTAGAAGGTTTAGGTTGAGAAAAAGAATGAGGAATGTACGCCTCCATGCCAGATACTAACACCTCTGTTATGCGTTCAGCACAAAGAGATGGGTCTCTGGCACGGAAGCAATAATCATTCCAGGGAAAATCAGTATAATACCTCCTCAGGTCCCCCCAACTGGCAGAGGCAAAATGCCAGAGGCACCTTCGCTTTGGGGGGTCCTGCGGAGGGATTGGAAAAATAGGACAAGATACAGAAATGAGATTGTGATCAAAGAAGCCCAACGGAGATTAAAGGGTGACAGCATAAGCAGAAGGGTTAGAGGTGAGGAAGAGATCAAGAATGTTGGGCGTGTCTCCAAGACGGTCAGGAATACGAGTAGGGTGTTGCACCAGTTGCTCTAGGTCATGGAGGATAGCAAAGTATAAGGCTAGTTCACCAGGGTGGTCAGTGAAGGGAGAGGAAAGCCAAAGCTGGTGGTGAACATTGAAATCTCCAAGAATGGAAATCTCAGCGAAAGGGTAGAGGGACAGAATGTGCTCCACTTTAGAAGTTAAGTAGTCGAAGAAATTACTATAGTCAGAAGAGTTAGGGGAGAAATAAACAGCACAGATGAATTTAGTTTGAGAGTGACTGTTAAGTCGTAGCCAGATGGTGGAAAATTTGGAAGACTCAAGAGCGTGGGCACAAGAGCAAGTTAAGTCGTTGCGTACATAGACGCAACATCCAGCTTTGGAATGAAAATGAGAATAGAGAAAGTAGGAGGGAACAGAGAAGGGGCTACTGTCAGTTGCCTCAGATAGCTGTGTTTCGGTGAGGAAAAGAAGATGAGGTTTAGTAGAGGAGAGGTGGTGTTCCACAGATTGAAAATTAGACCTAAGACCGCAAATGTTGCAGAAGTTAATGTAGAAAAAGTTGAGGGAGGTGTCAAGGCATTTGTGGTCTTCAACAGGAGAGGTGTCCGACCTGGGGACATTTTTGGTCCCCTCCCCAGAGGGGGACTCCGAGGCATTGTTTATTTGGGGTTCCATTTTTTTTTTAAATTTTGATTTGGAGTGAAGGATGTATGTGTGGTAAGTGCATGTAGTTTTGTGTTAAGAAGGAGAGCTGTCTTTAGAGGGTAGGCTGTGACTACCCCCTTGAGTTGTGAGACACAAAGGGAAACGTTCAACGAGATCACAACTAGCTTTAATGGAATGTTCACAGCACCTCCTGAACTAGTGCTATTAGATCTCACTGGGAGTAAGTTATTGTTTCGGTAGGTGTCTACTACCTCCTCCTGTTGATACATATCCACAGTCAACTGCTGAAACACCAGAGCCCTGAACAGTCTGGGTTCACACACCCAGTAAGCCAACAACTGACTGGATCCTAGTGCTTCGCATACTGGTAGAGCGATGACGTGAGTTTCGACAAGTGATGCTTGCAGCCTGTGTTGATCTCAAGAAGGCATTTGATTCAGTGCATCAAGAGGCACTCTGGGATCATATGCATATCCGTGGAATTCCTGCAAGGATTATTGGTCTATTAACTGGCCTCTACTCTGGGACTGTGAGTTTTTTGAAGTGTGGAGGGGGCATGTCCAGCTTCTTCCCTGTGAATACGGGAGTGAGGCAGGGATGCATGCTTGCTCCATCACTTTTCAACACTTGCGTGGACTGGGCACTAGGCAGAGTTGTAGACCAAAGTCATTGTGGAGCATCTGTTGGCAGTACTGAGATTACAGATCTTGTTTTTGCTAATGATGCAGTAATCTTTGCTGAGTCACTGGAGGTTCTGGTAATGGCTCTAAAGGCACTGCACGAGGAGGCAAAGCCCCTGGGACTCCTGGTTTCCTGGCCGAACACCAAGATTCAGATGTTTGGAGGCTTACTGGATGAAACAGTATAGTCTGTCCATGCATATGGCGAGGACATTGAGATCTTTGAAAACTTCACATACCTTGGTAGTGTATTGCGTAACAAGGGTGGGTCGAGCCAGGAAATTGTACGATGGATTGGTCTGGCCCATGGCTTTATGGAGTCGCTCAACATGAGTACAGGCAACCCCCGCTTAACAAAGGTTCACACAACGAAATTTTGATACAACGAAGGTTTCCTTTTACTACCATCTGCTCGTTTAATGAACACCAAACTCGCTTTAACAAAATTTTATCCCAGGTAATTTTCTCAAAGTTTGAAAGCCCCGCTGTATCATGCAAGCCGACAGGCTTTTGAATACACCAGCGCCTCTCGTGGACAAAACATGCACCACTCACTCCCTTAGTTCAAAACAATAACAGGGTCAGCAGCAGCTTGTCTTCCCTCGCTTTACATGCCACCAAAACGCCCTGTAATGTCGCCTAATGTTTCTAAGAAGACCAGGAAGTCTCTTACTCTCAAAGTGAAGCTGGATATTATTCACAGACATGAGAGAGGCGAGAAAACTAATAGCATTGCTTCCCACCATGGCTTGACTCCATCTAATGTCTACCATTTTCAAGTCAGCAGACTGTATTAAGAAGGCTGGCGAGATCATATCTTCCTTGCAAGCTAAAAGAACCACCTGAACTTGTGACTCTGCAATGGATGAAATGGAAAGCCTTGTGGAAATGTGGTACATAAGCTTTGTATGCGGTACAATGATGCGCCCTTTGTTTACATTCCACAGGTTGCCAGCTAGCGTATTTCCTGCTCCACTCTCCCTCCCTTCATAAATTTAAGATCATCAACATTATAAAGTTACTTACATACATTAGTGTACATTATAATTAATGACTTAGTCTTAAATTAAATAGCTTAAAAGTTTAACTTCATAATTTTTACTTTCATTAAACCTTTTACTGTACTATGATGCACTCTCAGTTAGTTTACTCTCAGTGGAATCTCAAGTCAGGGGTTAAACTTGTTATAATTGGTTCGCTTAATGAAAATTCACTTAACGAAGTTTTTTTTTTGGAACATAACCCCTTCGTTAAGCGGGGGTTGCCTGTATTTGACGTTGTCAGCACCTGTGCAGACGAATGAAGATTTAGATCTTCAAGTCGCTGATGATCCCTGTCTTACTCTATGGTTGTGAGACAGGGACACTGAACACCAATCTGAAGAGGTGAATTGATGTCTTTGGTACTAGGTGCCTTCTAAGGATCATGGGGTTCCGCTGGTATAACTTTGTGTCAGATCAGTGATTGCTCTGTGAGATTGATTTGAGGCTGATCATCAGCATAGTCCGTCAATGCCAACTGTGACTATATGGGCATGTGGCACTCTACCTGGAAGCCGATCCTGCATATCGGGTTGTCTCTGAAAGCGATAACCCAGCATGGAGGAGGCCAAGGGGACGTCCACAGAACTCATGGCTGTGGCAAGTTGATGCCTCTTGCTGGGAGTTACTTGGCACGGGGAGGGAGGCTGCGTGGAGACTTGCGAGGCGTGACCACCTGGAGTGGCACCATAGGGTAGGTGGCGTGACACGCCCCCTGGCGTGTGCCCTTCCATGATTGATTGATTGATTGATGAAAAAGAAATATGCTCTTGTTGCTTTTTTTCTTCTTTTGTCACTCTATTTGAACATGCTTGGCAAGGAAAGATGAGCATAAACTATAAATAAATTATAGGAACAGGACTTTTTTTTTCTTTTTATCTTTATGTAAGAGGGGAAAGAAGGCCAAAGGAAAAAAAAAAACTTAGTTGCCAGTCTTTTTGCAGAAAGACTAAGAGTAACTTTGTAAAATAGTTGAATTATTAATGCTATCACCACCACCACCACCACCACCACCACAACACTTTTCTCCCTTCCTTCAGGTGGATGTGGACATGGACTCAGTACCTCAGGAGGAGCTGGACCGCCTGGATGACCGTCTGGGTGCCCTACTGTCAGAGTATCGAGGGAAGCACCCCATCAGGAAGAAGAACAGGAAGAAGGGTGGTGGTGGCAGTGACGGCCCACAGCTGTCGGCGGAGGAACAGAGCCTCATGCATTTCCAGACCAGGTAAGACAGGTTAGACATTTGCTTTGTCTGTGTAGGTTTTTTTATATGTATACTTGGTCACTTGCAACTCAAGTCTTCACCTTTAGCTTTTCACCCAGTCACAGCACAACACCTTGTCCTAACATATCATTTCTATGTTGATATGGTAGTGAAACTTACTTTTTCATAGCCTCACTCACAGCACAGTACTTCATCCTAACCTGTCACTTCCTAAGTGTGTTGATAAAAACTTACTCATTCAGACTCGCTCACAGCACAATACCTCATCCTAACGTGTCATTCCTTCTGTAAAGTGATGATAAAACTTACTCTTTCATATTCCTGCTGACAGCACTCCTCTAATGTATTGATAAAGTTTATTTATTTGTAGACTCACTCATTAATTTATGAACTACAACCTCAAAGATTTCTCTGTCAAAAATGTAGCTTTTATGTGGAGGATTTTGTTGGTGAAATGTCGTGGAAAAATTTAAACAAAGGAAATTATGCTTTATGTTTTTTTAACATAACACTTTATTCCCATCAATTATCATCTCTGTCCTTCTTCTGGTACATACCTCTCCTATTCATTGATTTTAAGAACAAGATATGTTTTAATGAATAACAGAGACGGTGTATAAACTTGACTAAAATTTGACTAAATTTGCACATTACTACATGGCCACAGTCCTCAATATAACCTCCTCCTCTCCATGTAACTAAGCCACATACCTCTCCACCTGTGCCCTGCCCCAGCATCTCACCTTCCTTCACTCCCCAGGGTATGTGACATGCTTATTGTGTACATCAAGGCTGGCTCCAACATGGCCCTGTATTTGGGGCTGGTGAATCCTATCTTCAAGGCACTGAGCACAGCAGACCTTGATAGCAGACAGAAGGACCTGCAGAACAAGCTGATGTGAGTGTGGAGGGAATGCTTGACTAGTATATATATATATATATATATATATATATATATATATATATATATATATATATATATATATATATATATATATATATATATATATACATACATTTATACATATATGAAAGTTGTCTCTTCCTAAAAGGGTTGGTAGCCAAGACATGCCATGCAACTTTTACATTCACCTCACTCTCGTAGCCCTTTGGTGCCAATGGAGAAAAGAAAGAACTCTTAGCCTCACATGAGGATCAGTTGCACAATGTGGATGGTTTAGTCTTAGATGACTAGTAGTGGTGGAACTTGGGAGTGATGATAAACTGTAGAGGAAACTGTTGTAGGATGAGTTTATTGGTGCTATGGAACTAAGAAGGAATGCTTGATGAGTACTGCAGAAACTAAGGATGTATAGCAATAGTGAAACTTAGGAGTAAATAATGATCATTAGAAAGAACTATTATGGGAGAAAATTCATGGCACTGGCTGAGCTAAGATGGAATGCATATTTAGCATTGGTGGAGTTTGGAAGTAAATGATAAATAACGTTAGAAACTAAACTATTGTTGTATTAATTCTTAACTCTGGTGGAACTAAGGAGTGAATGATTCGCACATGCTGAACTAAGGAAAAGTGAATGATTAATACAGCTACAGTGGAGACTCAATATTCAAACTTAATTAGTTCCAAATGGCTGTTCGAGTATTAAAAAGTTTGACTATTGATACCTATAAATCAGATAATTTGTCCTAATCTTAGCAAAATCTTACGTTTGTAAAAATTTCAGTGTATTTTTTTATTTTATTATTATTTATTTTTCTATTTTATTTTGATTTGTACATATCATAAGTGAAGGCTGGTGATGGATAACTTAGAAGAGGAGGGAAAAAGGGTGGGGACCAGGGAGGTCGCCGGAGGATGAGTCAGCATCCATGAAAACATCTTTGTAACTTTTCTCCTGGTGTGATTCTTGTGAATCCATTAGTGGAGTGCTGTGGCTCAGTAACACTTGCACTCTTACTAAATTCCTTATTTTTATCACTAATAAGCCTCTTTGGTGCCATTATTAGTTTCTAAATGAAAAGTACCGACTTAACGCAGAAGAATATTGTTTTCTCAAGACAGTGGCAGGACTAGAGATACGCATCGGCCTCCAGTATACTGGTGTTATGGTAATACCGGTATTGCGGGTATTACTGGTAATACGGTATCAGAACGGTACAGTGGCGGCTGCGAGAAGGGAGATGACAGAGCTTTGTATACGACCAAATGTGCGGCTGTTTGATTACCAGACATTTTCACCACTAATAAGCCTTTGGTGTTAATGTAAGTTTATAAATGAAAAACTACAGATAGAATGCAGGAGAATGTTATTCTGATGACCGCGGCAGCTCAAGTCACAACTGGCGGAGGGGGAAGGGGAATGCCAGGGAGCCTTTGTTTACAACCACATGTGTGGACTATGAAGTATTTTTTGAGTATTAAATCAAACTTTTGTATTCTAGTATTGAAAAGTTTGAGTATTTAGAGTGGCTAATACCAATAAATCAGGTAATTTGTTCTAACCTTAGCAAAACCTTAAGTTTACAAAAAATTCAATGCAAATTTTTAAAATTTTGATTTGTACTTACCGTAAGTGAAGGCTGGTGGTGGATGACATTGAAGATGAGGGAAGGAGGAGGGAGTTTTTTTTTTCATTGGTGGACGAGTCACCATCTATGAAAACGTCTAGTAACTTGTCTTCTGGTATGATTTCTGTGAACCCATTAGTGAAGGGCTGTGGCTCACTAGCACTGGCATTCTCAATAGATTCCTTATTTTCACCTTTAATAAGCCTCTTTGGTGCCATAGTAAATTTTTAAATGAAAACTACAGACAGAATGCAGAAGGAAGTTATTGTTATTATGACTGCAGCAAGACTAGGATGTGCACTGGCAGTATACTGGAATACAGTAATACTTTGAGATATGAATGCCCCAACATACAATTTTTTTTGTACACTCAACCCTCGAAACAACGGAGAAATGCGTGCACGACCCTGTCCGTAGATTGCAGAAGTCTGTTCTTTGCAAAAGTACGTTAAAAAAACTGTATAAAATGTACGTAAAATACTGTGTAATCATTAAGAAATCATTCAAGCAGTATTACAAAGCATTAAGTACAACAAATAACCTGAAATAGATGACATGAGAATGGACAATGTTCGCTGTTGGTTGAAAACGCACGGACTGAAGATAAAACATGGCGGCCAACAGCTGATGACACTACTGACCCGCCACCTACCGGACAATTCTTTGCCGGCAATGGACAATCGCGCGCATTTTAATATTAGTCCTTAGATTAAATCGGACTCCAGAATTTGTCCGTAGTTTCCGAAATCCGTTGATAGGAGGTCTGTTGTTTCGAGGATCGAGTGTGTACAACTAAAAATTTCATATAATTTACGTCTTGAAATACGAAGATATTTTTAAGATACGAATAGCCATCGATAGGTGGCGCAGCAATTGCTCGGCTACCCAGGTCCACCCTGAACATTCAGCCCGCGTTGTGTATTGTTGTTCATGCTTTGTGTATGTATGTGTGTGCGCTCCTCAGCAGTGTATATTTTTTCTTAAATTTTGTGAACTCAAGATCATTGGTCCCAAATGTAAAAGTTTGGCGAGAAACACACAAAATAGCCTGTATTCACATACTACTGATTACACTTAGAAATTCAATAAATGAGTGAGTACAAATGATGTTCTGCCCACTAGCAACTCTTCCTCTTTGCAGTGCAAAAAAACAGAAGTCTCTAGATGTCATGAGTACCAAAATATCACAGGTTGAATGAGGGGGGGTATCATCGGTGTCCGTGGCCTTGTGTCCTATCGGGTTCAACGGCCTTGGCGAGAGTGATAGAAAACAGGCCCCTTGTATCCTTTTTTCTCTCTCTCTCTCTCTCTCTCTCTCTCTCTCTCTCTCTCTCTCTCTCTCTCTCTCTCTCTCTCTCTCTCTCTCTCTCTCTCTCTCTCTCTCTCTCTCCCCTGTTCTGATACCAATCTCATTCAAAAGTTGTCTCCCCCGCAACATAAAACCCAAGGTATAGAAGTGAGGCGCGCAAGAGAGGTGGCGGAATCAGACACCATGAAATCAGTTTCGCTCCCACCATCCGTTGTTGGTGACACAGTGACGTAGAGCATATGTTTACTCCTGATGAATGTTTCCAGCTCTTAAGCAAATAAAATGGAAAGAGAATAGCCAAAATATAGCCGTAAAAAGCCGAAACCTCTATTGACATGCCCCTAGTCTTGCGTGATGAACATCTATCGATGTGTTCTGAGTGTTGTGGATTAGGTTGTTATTTTGGGCAATATAGTGCATTTATATCATGCATACAATAAACATTGTATTTATCTTATATTAAATCTATACAGTAAGGTCCCGGGTTACGTCGGTCTCGAGTTACGTCAAACTCGTAGTTACGTCAGTCCACTATAAGGCAATTTAAGATTAAAGAAAATTGAAAATTTATAAATCGTAAAGCGCGGGATTTATTGTTATTGTTGGCCGCCAGGTGTCACTAGTGGTTACCCGCCACACCGCCCGCCTCACGCTTGAATACAATAACACCCTGCCTCAGTTCCACCACACCGTCGCCCCTGGCAAGAGTGTTATCCTACTTCTCTGTTTACTGACTCAAGTTCTTAGTATCTTGCTCAATGGCACCAAAGAGAAAACTCCTTAGTGACAGCAGTGATGCTAAGAAAAGGAAAACCATTACGCTACAAGAAAAAGTGGACATAATTAAAAGACATGAGAAGGGAGGCAGCAGCTGTGTGTGAGGGAGGGAGAAAGAAAATGGGAAGCCCGTTACCATGACAACGGGGAGGTTGACGACCTTGAGGGCTCGCGCACCCACCATCACAACAATAACAACTCCGGAGCCTTCACCTGGGCCACACAACACTTGCAGCTCACTTGCACCGTCTGCGCCTGTCTGCTGATCCCTATTGCCCTTTCCTATTGCATTTCCTGCTCTGCTGCCCACGCTTCTACTCCCACCGCACTGGGCTACGCTCCCAGCTGTCCACCCTGGGCATCACAACATTCGACCTGCCCACCCTCCTGGCGGCCTCAGGCGTCCACCCCTCTCGGCAACCTGCAGTCCTTCACGTTCACGGCCCTAATCAACAACAAAAACAAGCTTGTGTTTCATATTCCTACATAGTTGTAAATAATATAACAATATAACAATATAACCTTTTACTTACCTGAATGACCATAAACAATGATTGGTTGAAAACTCGATAATATGCTTTGAAATGTATGGAAACTCGAGTTACGTACAAAATCAACTTAAGTAATGTTTCAGGAACGTAACTCTGACATAAACCGAGACCTTACTGTGTTTGGTTGGTATTTAACCCGCTAGGTGTTTCTCACGTAAATTTACGTGCCTGCGTTGGGTACGCCCAGAGGTTTCTCACGTAAATTTACATTTTATGAATGTACGGTTTTTGCGCCAATATTTTCCCTCGTATGGGCAGTAATTAGTTTGCTGGAAGTGTCTGGCATGTGCTTGCTATGTGTGCAAACACACAACACGGTAGCAGCAACAGCGGCGAGACACCCGCTACCACTGCAGAGAATGTGACATTGCTCTCTGCTTGGAGCCCTGTTTTGAAGAGTACCACACGCTGCTACGGTTCTAACAACCAACTAGAAATAAGTAAATAGAAATAGTGCAAGGAAAAAAAAACTAGTGTATCAATAATGTAACCAAGTGCAAGCATTTTCACTGCGCGGTTCAAGAGATTACCAAAGGGTGTATTTATGTTTTATGGATGATTTTGTTTTGAAAATGAGTTTATTCAGTTTATGTATATAGTTTTACGAAATAAACTAATGGTTGTATGTAAAGTATGCTGATCGACAGCGGATGAAGCGCATTAGAAGTGAAAGGAGCAGATGTGGCAACAGCGTGGGTGGGGAAGTCCCGGTCTGGCAGCCTAGTGCGGGGATTTAAAAATGGCGCGCTGATCCATTTAAAGGTTTTCATTGTGTTCCTTGGTTGATTTTGGGTTGTTTGGGCTAAGATTTTTTTTTTTTTTTTTTTTTTTTTTTTTTTTTTTTTTTTTTTTTGTAACCTCGGGGGGTACCCTATATGTAAAGTAATGTAACACTTAACGGGTTAAAGCATGTTAATTTTTTTTGTGGGTGCGGTATAAATTTGTATCACAAGAACAAATTAATTCTATTTCCATTAATTTTTATGGGAAAAATTGATTTGATATACGATTTTTTTTTATATATAACAATTGTCACGGAACAAATTAAATTCATGTGTCGACATACCACTGTACCAGTATTTTAACTTCGGTATTACTGGTATTACTGGTATCAGAATGGGACAACCACATTTGTGACCGTTTGATTACCAGGTCAACCTTTTGTCTTCAAGTATTGAAAAGTTTGACTTTTAAGGCATTCAAATATTGAGTCTTGACTGTATAGTGTGTGTTTGTGTGTATATATATATATATATATATATATATATATATATATATATATATATATATATATATATATATATATATATTGGAACCTCTAACAGTGTACAATTTAGTTTGGTAATCATGTTCACTTTGTGCCATTTTCACATTACATGATCCCTTCAGGAACGTATCCCTTGCATAAAACGAGAAATCCCTGTAAAAATTAGCACTATGGGAATTGTTCCTTGAGTAAATTATTAATAGAAAAATAGATGGTTAGCAGCAATAAAACTAATATGATGATTAGCACTGTGAACTTGCAGAAAAATTTAGGTGAAAAAGAGTGGCTGAAACTATAAATAAATGTAGGTGTTGTGATTAGCATTACTAGGATAACTTTGTGAAGAAATTAGTTTGAGCATGTGGAATGAGTGGATGAATTGGAGCAGGAGTAAGAGAAGTGGATGAAATAATTGAATGAGTGAGTGAGAGATTACAGAGATTTTATTTTATATAAGATGGGAAAGCCAGGCCAGGGAGGGGGGTCCACTTGGTTGCCAACTTCCTTGCAGTTCTGATAGACTTAGCCAAAAGACAGAAAAATGTTTTGAAACCTTTGTCTTAAATGAAGCCAAGTCATAGGAAGTTGAAAATGTAGAAGCAGGCAAGGAGTTCCAGAGTTTACAAGAGAAAGGTATGAAAGACTGAAAATGCTGGAGGAGTGGAGGTATGCAGTTAGCAAGATCAGAAGAGCAGTTAGCATGAATATAGCAGTTGAAGATAGCATTAAATGCAACATTACAGCAGTGAGAAAGAGGCTGAAGACAGTCAGTCAGAGGAGGGAGAATTGATGAGACAAAAAGCTATCTCATATAATAATAAAGCTTTGTGAGTGGATTCCATCCCCTTCCCTTAAAACATGCAGAGTACAAAGAGTATTCCATTCAAGGAAGGATAGGGTCCTTGAACAGAGTTAGCAGTTGGAGGGGCAAGAAAAACTGGCAGGACGCCTCAAAACACCTGTCTTCATAGAAGCTATTTCAGCAAGAGATGAGATGTGAAGTTTCCAGTTAAGATTATGAGTAAAGGACAGACTGAGGATATTTAATGTAGAAGAGAAGGATAGTTGACTATCATTGAAGAAGAGGGATAGTTGTCTGGAAGGATAGTTGTCAAATTGATAGAAGGAGGAATTGAGTTTTTAAGGCATTGAGCACCACTAAGTTTTTTTCTGCCCCAATCAGAAATCTTAGAGAGATCAGAAGTCAGGCATTTTTTGGCATCCCTGCTTGGTCTGTTGGATTGTGTAGCTACTTGATGGAGATGAAATATTGGATAGAAATGGAAGAATATTGCAATAAAAACAATAGAAACAATTTAAATGAGGTGTGGACAGTAAACAACAAAATTGAGAAAAGTAAGAAGTGTCAAGAAGTTATTGACAAAAAATTAGTGAGTGAGTGAGCAGTGAAGAGAAACAGACAGCAGATGAAGTTTCAGTCATAAGAGAAAGATGCTGCCTGATGTACAAATTCATTAAGAAGCATTGGTATGGCAAAGGGAAGTAATCCCAGCACACCAACATCACCCACAGAACTGTCACCATTACCATGGGAAAGAAGAGGAAATTCAACACTTTCGGTGAGATCAGCGTGGACGCCTGGAAGGAGACCATGAATGAATTCTTCTCCTTCGCCTTTCAGAGTGAGTACATCTTGCTGGACACCCATTAGTTATCATGTGTGAAGATTGCATTCCAGTGAAGCCTTGCATGGCCTCAGTCTACTTATAATTAGTACAGTAAGCCCCAACACTTGGTGGACTAATTAGTCTTGCAAAACTACCGCCAAGTGCAAATTTCGCCAAACAAGAGTTCTTTATACCATATAAATTGCCTAAAAAATGCCTCAATCAGTCTTTGGTCATTGCCAAAGTCCCTCTTTTGACCCCTGAAATACCATCTTTTGAGCTGAAATAAAATCTTTTGCCTTTACATATTAGAACACTATGTGCAAAACAGACCAGTAAACAATAAATAAAGCTAATAAGACATGATATAAAGGCCTTTCGTAATTGCCTCACTGTTGACTCTGGTACATTTAATGCTCTATGTCACAGTTTCTGCTTCCTTCGTCTATCATCTTGATAATTTTCTCCTTTTCACTCACACCGGATGATTTGTGATGCTTTTCTCGTCTACTCCCGTTTTTCCACCTGTTTCCCTCGCCCCACTTTCGTCCTTGACGCCCTCACTGGTAACACCTGTTGTGCTGGTAGAGGCCATGTTGGCGGTAAATTGCCAGAATTCGTTCCCACGCTAACAGAACAGAGGGTAGCACAAACAAAATGTCTGAAGGGGACTCACACTACTTTCTGATAGGTTTAGAGAGAGGTCTGACGTCACCGGGGAGCCGTGTGGTTCGCCATGTGGCCACCAAGTTTGAATTAAAATCGCACTCGGTGGTCCGTGGCCACCCTATTGCCAAAAGTGAATTTCACCAAGCTGAGATTTGCCAAGTGTGGGAGCTTACTTTACTCAATTAAATAGACAAAAAAATATGATAAAATAGCATACAAATACCTATTATATTAGTTTGTGGTAAACATAATATGATTTTGTTTAATAGGCAATTCATCTACAAAAAATTTAATGTATGTCTTTTCAGTCTTGAATTAATTAGTTTGCTCTCTGCATTGATTTATGAATGCAGATTTTACACTTGCAGATTAATATTTCACTATAATTTATCTCCTTTTCTCCTTTATCTTATCTCCTTTTCTGCAGTACCTAAGAGGTTCCTGTTCGTGATTCAATCGTGTTATGCCCAGCTGATGCACTGTGGACGCCTGCTGCTGGGGATGGATGAAGAGGCAGTAAAACAGCCAGACAACTTCCTCACTACCACATATGTGACCCATCTGGAAACTTTATTCACCAAGACGTGAGTCCACTGGCATCTTTGTCTTGGCTTGGCTACTTTTTCTTGTCGCTGTGGTTAACTGGGGATTGCATTAAGGATTTGTTGTTTAGTGTTTGGTTGGACATATATCATTAAGTGGATATTAATCTTCATGTCTCTGAATCTCATTTCATTTCATCAATTTTTCTTAACAATCCTGAGCTATGTATGAGAATAATTGTGAAATTGCGAAGGCTGAGGAAATAAGTGACATATATCAGTGAAACTGCAGCTAACTTGTGTCTTTTTCCATTACCAATTCTCATTGTATGATATTTGAGCGAAGCATAAACCTTTAGTACCTTATCCTCTGATTCCTATTCCTTAATTTCAACTTTTGATCACCAATAAAGCATCTGATCTGTCCTCTCGCCACCACAGCCATCATTTCCCTAAGAGGATGCCATTTAGTGAACCATGCACCTACAACATGGGCGGACTGTGGCGGGTAGTGGCAACCTTGGTGCGCTTTGCATTTGATCCTGAGATGAAGGTGCACAAGCAGGCCAGAGGACTGAAGATGCTGGAGCAACTGTACCACAACAAGATGCTGATTGAGGAGCGGAAAAAACCAGAGGCAGCAGCAGTAGAGCAGGACTTGTACAGCAAAGCACTTGAGGTTGGTTGTGGTGATGGTAAAGAGTGGAGGAGCATAGATAATCCTGAGATGCTGTAGCAGTTGCACTGGTGGAGGTGATGTTGGTGGTAGTGGTATTAATTGTGCATGATTCATTGAATTTTAAGATATGGTGGCATAAAAAGGATATTGCAACCTATATACTCTATATTGACTTTGCATACTACTATTGTTATAGACCCTCCCTGCCATCCCATTCAGCATTATACGATAATTTGCTTTTCACAGTTATTTCGTCTTTACTACCTCTTGCTTGCGCTGCTCAATCACAATCAGTCACACTTCATTAATACAATATCCCAAGTGCACACTCATTTGTTCCACTCAGTACCACAGAGAGCATTTTGTTTTCATGATTCAGTTATTACTGTTTCACTTTTACACAATTTTTTTTTACTGGAACCTAACTATTTTTGCACTGCAGGAAATCCCATTTTATTGAAAAAATTGGGTGTTTGATAAGATACAAGCTAAACTATGGTATGGATTTAGAAAAAATCCCAGACATATTAGTATGTGGCACATAATAGATTAGACCCTAACCAGTAGCCAGTCTAAGCACCCTATATTTTTACTTGTCTCTGATGGGCCACAGGAGGCACACCTTCTTCAAAGAAAGAAGCAGAACCACACTGTTGTTCCATCCCCCCTAAAGAACCACATCAATTTTTCTGTAACATGTTTTTGTAGTATAGTAATATATCAATATAGAGAACCTCTGTTGACCTAATTTTGGGTATAACAATCCCATGAAGACTATTGACCACTTGTTGGATTTTTCAAAACTTCACAAATTATGGCATATTTCAAATTTATCAAATGTGTGTTTTATTTTATGAATATCTTGGTTCTTAAAATGCAGGACAGGCTGATAAAGAAACACATGTTTGAGAGATGAATCATTGCTGTATGACAACTTACAAAATAAAAACTGCTATTTCTCTCTCGGAATAGAAAAAGAACATGGCGTATCCGAAACAATGGCCACTTTAGTAGAAAGGTTTCTTGATGTGTACTTCTCTTGAAAGATGCCAAGTTGTTGGAACGTTTATTTATTTATTTATTTTTTTTTTTATGTAATGGTACCTGATTTTCCTCAAAATTTTTACAAATTGTAATTAAGATTATAGAAATTTCAGATTGAAGCTTCAGTGATCCTTCAAATCAGCAGCAATATTCACCATCCTTCTCTCCTCCTCGGTAATTCATTGCTCCCCTTTTGATGCCCTGGATATTTGTTGACCCTCTTTCGATCTGCTAGATATTCAGTAACCCCTTGGATGGTACCAGTGATCCCTGGGGGGTCGACATCAACCACTTTAAGAACCACTGTTTTGCGCAATTACTGTATTTTCATGCAATATTTCATGGTTTTTATTGGTTTTAGGGGGCACACATGTTAAGTTCTTATGCTATTTTTCCCATTCAGTAAGTTTGCTGTATGATTGCATTTTCAGGAGCATAACCCAGTTTTATATCAGGGAGAGCATGTAATTTATTATGATGTAGGACTTAGTATGTTTTAGTTAGTATGGTTTAGTTACTTGCTGCAAGTAGGAAAGATGAATTTGGAGGCTAAGGTTCAAGGCTCCTTGTTGGGCTTACAAATAGTTGAGTTGTAAATGCAATGTTTCATGTCTTGAAACCCTCATGAAAATATCAAAATGTACCAATGAGGAGTGATTTGGTATTGGCCCCTAACAAGATACTCTGTCTACACCACTTATTGTCTCTCAGACCACAGGTAATCATGAAGGAGTAGGTGGATGTTGGTTGTGGTTTACTTTTCCTACCACAGTATTCACCTGGCATGTGTGTTTACTGAACTACCATTTTAACTTTTCCTACTAAATTGTCATTCCTCAATAAAGTTGTTGGTTAGTAAATCATAGATTGATACTGCCAGACCACATGATTTTTTCTTTCCAGATATGCAGTGAAGCTAGATGGGTAATTTTTAATATACAAATAATGACAGATACTTTCTGGGTTTCAGGCTCTGGGTTCTGAGAAGGTCAGTGGTATGTTGGTGTCTGCCATCTTCAAGCTCCTGCACACTGTACTCCAGGTATGCACTCTGACAGTTGTCTGTCCCAAAAACACATATGTCACACCTGTGAATCAACTTTTTTTTATTTATGTAGGAGGGGCATTGGCTAGTGGCAACAAATATAAGGGGGGAAAAAAAAAGTCAGCTAAGGTGCTTGTCCCAAAACAGAGTCAAAGATGGTCATAAACAATTCAAGGATGTCTTGAAATCTCCTTGAAAGAATGCAAGTCACAGGAAGTAGAAAATAGAAAAATAGGCAGGGAGTTTCAGTGTTTACCAGAGAAAGGGATGAATGGTTGAGAATACATACAAGAAGTAGACAGAATAGGGGTAACAGAAAGAAGAAAGTCTTGTGCAATGAAGCCATGGGAGGAGGGGAGCCATGCAGTGGATAAGATCAGAAGAGCAGGTAGCATGAAGACAATGGTAGAAGGTAACAAGATATGCAACATTGTGGCAATGAAAGAGAAGCTGAAGACTGACTGTTGAAAGAGAGTTGATAAAACACAAAACTTTTGATCCCACCATGTCTATAAGGGCAGTATGATCGGAATACTCTCCGTGCTTGTGAAACTTACTCCATACTTGTACAGCGTTTGCATTGGGGATAGAGGTAGGCAGAAAAATTATTAGTGGTGTGTGTATATGACAAAAAGATATATCAAAAGTAGAAAGAGCACTACAAAATGTAGGATGTGGAAACAAAATAAGTTATAAGAATATGAATTATTGTAGACAATGTAGAAAACATGCAAGACTTTTGGATATTTCAGTTCATTCTTTTAATTGCAACATTGAATTTGTTTCATACTGAATATCTCTCTCTCTCTCTCTCTCTCTCTCTCTCTCTCTCTCTCTCTCTCTCTCTCTCTCTCTCTCTCTCTCTCTCTCTCTCTCTCTCTCTCTCTCTCTCTCTCTCTCTCTCTCTCCACCACATGTTGGAGGAATGACCAATTATATAAGAAATACATGTAGTAAGTAGCAATGGCCTTGTGGTACAGACGGACGGACGGATGGAGCCTCAGTCCAGCTTGGCGTGGGAAGAGCTGCATGAGAATTTGGAGGCCTTCAGGAAGTGCATCTCCAAGAGCAAACTCAAGTTTTTCCGCAAGGAGTACAACGTGTTAAATGAAGCACTGCGGAGATTCCTGTGAGTGTATGGCATGTGGAGGTGTCTGTTTTTATCCACTTTACCAGGCTGCAATGGATTGGTACACACAAAGCACCACACACTTCTACACACATCATTCACACACTTATCCCTGTTGATCCCTGATAGAAAGGGATCATCTTATGGACCATCTTGCTACACCTCAGAAGTTTGTGTCATGGGAGAGATTAGAACATTTATTTACTTCTTAACTTTTTGTGTAAGCCATAAGTGTTTCTTTTTTATTTTGTTTATTTTTTGGCCAAGATCTTGTTGCTGTTACAGTAGCTACTACCAGCCATAAGGGTTAGGCCTAATGTAGTTTTACTTCTTGTTTTTTAGATATCATATTTCTTAATTAGCTTTGGTCTAATTATAAACTGGGATTTCTGTGACAAAATTGATTTTGAACATACAGTATATAAAAAAACAAAGTAAAGAACAATCAATTAATAAAATAAATACTAATAATGTCCCTATGCATTGATTATTTGGGGGTATTGCCTTTCACTTCTGGAACTGTGAAACACATTCCAGAAAAAATGCAACACTATGAATTAGTGTTTTTTATATTATGGCCTATTGCGCTGTTAAGCTTCTGCACATTAGTGGCACAGGCAATTTTATTTATAGTGGTACGATATGAGGGCCCATATCACCACCTAAGTGCATCTTTAGTGTAAGCACCTTGAACCTGGGTATCATGATGACATGTAGGTAACTTTAAATCACTTGACAAATGACATAGCTTCAAAGCGGTATGTGGTGGGATTCGAACCTACGTGTGGACGTCTGCCTGATCCCACACTCACCACCTTATCCTCTACGCCACTGCCTCCCTAATATGAAAGATTTTGAAGAAGAGCATTTACAATGAATTTAATATGAGTCTGCTCAGGAGTTGAACTCACCCTAACATGACAAACACAATGCAGGTGGAAAAGATACAGGGCTACTGGGAGTTATTTGATGGGTCAGACCACCTTCAGAGTACAGGCAACCCCCGCTTAACGAAGGGGTTACGTTCCCAAAAAACACTTCGTTAAGCGAAACTTTAAGCAAACCGATTATAACAAGTTTAACCCCTGATTTGAACTTCCATTGAGTAAACAAAGTGAGTGCATCATAGTACAGTAAAAGGTTTAATGAAAGTAAAAATTATGAAGTTAAACATTTAGGTAGTTTAATTTAAGTCATCATAATGTACACTAATGTATGTATGTACGTAACTTTATAATGTTGATGATCTTAACTTTATGAAGGGAGGGAGAGTGAAACGGGAAATACACTAACCGGCAACCTGTGGAATGTAAACAAAGTGCGCATCATTGTACTGCATACAAAACTATGTACCACATTTCCATAAGGCTTTCCATTTTATCCATTGTAAAGTCACGAGTTCAGGTGGTTCTTTTAGCTTTCAAGGAAGATGCGGTCTCACCAGCCTTCTTAATAGAGTCTGCTGACTTGAAAATAGTAGACAGTAGATGGAGTCAAGATGGTGGCAAGCAATGTTATTAGTTTTCTGGCCTCTCTCTTGTCTGTGAATAATACCCAGCTTCACTTCGAGAGTAAGACACATCCTGGACTTCTTAGGAACGTTAGGCCACATTGCAGGCGTTTTGGTGGTAAGTTGAACTAGGGAAGATGAGCTGCTGGTGACGCTGTTATGTTTTGACTGGGGAGTGAGTGGTGCGTGATCTTGATCTTGATCTTGATGCTACAGGTGACAGAATTTCTTCTGAGTCAGGCCTTTGTATCGGCAGCGCCTGTGTTGTCCACGAGAGGCGTGATCTTGATCTTTATTCTACAGGTGTCCCAGGATTTCTCCTGAGGCAGGCCTTAGTACCAGCAGCTCCTGGTGTATTCAAAAGCCTGTCAGCTTGCATGATACGGTGGGGCTTTCAAATTTGGAAAAAATTACCTGGATAAAACTTTGTTAAAGCGAGTTTGGTGTTCGTTAAACGAGCAGATGGTAGTGAAACGAAACCTTCGTTGTGAAATATCGTTGTGTGAACCTTCGTTAAACGGGGGTTGCCTGTATTTAATGAATAAAAATAATAATAATGATATACAGTTTATTGGAATTGCAACATATACATACTGAAAATATACATGAGGGAGATGGGAGGAGGCTTAAGAATAGCACACTAGCAAAGTGGTTTATAGACACCACTACACCACCTGCTCTGTGCCCAGTCATGAGGTGGTGGTAGAGCTGGAAGTCTTGCATTTTGTACACTTCAGGCACTATTCTCCACATCTCAGTGATCACAACTATGTCCACGCAGGTTGATCTCATTGACACAATCAACTCATCCATTTTGTTTGTCAGGGATGTCACATTGGACAAAAGGAGGGAGGGGAGACTGTACCACACATGCGGCACTTCCACATGCTTGTATTCTATCACCTCCACTTGCCAGACTTTCCTGACACTAGTAGACACTGCCCTGATGGACACACACACACACACACACACACACACACACACACACACACACACACACACACACACACACACACACACACACACACACACACCTCACTGACACCACCTCCTCACTCAAACTACTCCACACCTCCACACATCTCTGTGGAAAACTATATTTCTTCACATCCTTCAAGCATATTCCCTTGGCTATCTTTTTACTATGCGATCTTGTAGTTCGATTTAAATTTTCTTCTCTCAACATCATTTGCTCATTATCCACTTCATCTAAACCATTCAACAGTTTATAAACCTGTATTGAATCCCCTCTTTCTCTTTTTTGTTCCAAGGTAAGCAAATTGATTTCTTTTAATCTCTCCTCATAGGTAATTTCTGCCAGTTCCAGAACCATTTTTGTTGCCATTCTCTGCAATCTCTCCAACTTCCTTATATGCTTCTTTTTATAAGGGGACCAAACCACCCCGGCATATTCCAATCTTGTTCTAATTACCGTACTAATTAATTTCTTCGGTAATTATACCAAAATTGGAATATGCGTGGTTTAATTATAAAACATATAAAGTTGGAGAGATTGCAGAGAATGGCAACAAAAATGGTTCTGGAACTGGCAGAAATGACCTATGACGAGAGATTAAAAGAAATTAATTTGCTTACCTTGGAACAAAGAAGAGAAAGAGGATTTTACAGGTTTATAAACTGTTGAACGGTTTTGATGAAGTGGATAATGAGCAAATGATGTTGAGAGAAGAAAATTTAAATCGAACTACGAGATCACATAGTAAAAGATAGCCAAGGAATATGCTTGAAGGATGAAGAAATATAGTTTCCACAGAGATGTGTGGAGGTGTGAATAGGTGAGTGAGGAGGTGGTGTCAGCGAGAGTGCATAGTTTTAAAGGAAAGTTAGATGTGTGTAGATATGGAGACGGGGCCACACGAGTATGATACCCAGGCCCTGTAAAATTACAACTAGGTGAACTAGGTGAATACACACACACACACACACACACACTACAACTAGGTAAATAGGTAAAATACACACACAAAGATGTATTGAGACGTGGAACAGTTTAGATGAAGAAGTAGTGTCTGCAAAGAGTGTGCATACTTTTAAAGTAAGATTGGATAAGTGTATATATGGAGACGGGGCCACACGAGCATAAAGCCCAGGCCCTGTAAAACTACAACTAGGTAAATACACACACACACACACACACACACACACACACACACACACACACACACACACACACACACACACACACACACACACACACACACACACCCTGCGTAGTGTAGTGGTGGGCACGCTTGACTCACAATCGAGAGGGCCGGGTTTGAATCCCAATAAGCGGCAAGGCAGATGGTAAGTCTCTTAATGTGTGGTCCCTGTTCACCTAGCAGTAAATAGGTACGGGATGTAACTCGAGGGGTTGTGGCTTCACTTTCCCGGTGTGTGGAGTCTCAGTCCTACCCGAAGATCGGTCTATGAGCTCTGAGCTTGCTCCATAATGGGGAAGACTGGCTGGGTGACCAGGAGGCAACCGAGGTGAATCACACCAAAAAAGTAATTTCATGTTTTCCCCTCAAAAATATACAAAACTAAAAAAAATTAATGACTTCAGTGAGCTTTTTGTTCATTACTTAGTTATTTAGACTTGTCTTTTTATGATGTTTTCATTGATACTATCGTCGTTGTGACGTCAATCAGATCTCAAGAAAGTAAAGAAAAATTAAGTCAGCATTCATCTTGGATTAGATGCAGACACAGGCTGAAACTGGCAAATGATTTAACTGGCTGCCTACATTGAAAAGCGTCATTACTTTTGTGAAACATGCTCATTTTTTACTTACAAAAAATTTATGTATTTACACCTGAAAATGTACATATGCATCATTACAGTTTCACATGAAAACATTTTGACATGAATCCTGTGTGTGAGAGGGTTGATATATGTACAGTCAGTTTTTGATTAACCAAATTTATTCAATTTAACGTGGATAAATGCAACTCAATGACATCATGCACACCCACACTGCTTCTGGCGCAAACCGCACCGAGATGTTCTCAGCCAGATTCTTAAACAATACTGTCCACCTTCATCAGTTGAAAGCTACTGACCGGTAGAATTTGGTTTCCTTAAGAGCGAATGCTGCCTTCCCACAGCTTGAGAGAGCAACGATTAGGTAGGATTTACCTTCGCTGCAAAGGTGAACCAAGACCCATATCTTTATAATTACCTTTGCATAAATTTTAACTAAATACCTATTATTATTACCTATTTTAAAATTTATTTATTTATTATTATTTTTTTAACTAATAAATTGACTTTAGAAACATAAAAATATATAGGTTATTGTTCAGATGGCCTACTTTACAAAAAATTAGGATTTGAACCAAACCCAGGGGTGGAACACATGAAACTTGTCGGTAGCTTGTTGGTGATAACAAAGCCTTAATGAATGAACAGGGCTGAGGAACAACAAGAACAACATTGCCACTGCCAGCTTTAATCACTGCTTTTCCATCTCCCAAATTTTCTTCAGATTCTACAGTTGAAGGAGGTGGCAATTCTCTCCTCTGTTAAGGCCACTATACGGCCATCAGTGCTTTTATTTAGAGGCACTTTTCCTGGCTCAAAAAGTCTATAAATTACGCTCCAAGCAGTAATAGGGCTGGTTCTCTTTGTAAAATTTTCTATGTTGCCTGTGGTGGAATGGTGAGGCAGTGTGGTCTGGACTGCATGGCTCAGTCAGCTGAGTTGATGGTAAATAGACACTCCTACCAACTACCACCAAATTATACTCATGGTTTATTTTGTTTAATGCACTAATAATAGATGTATGAATATGGGATGATGTTCCTAGCATATAAAATCATACAACAAATCACGTTGAGTAATAATTTTCTAATTACCCGGACAAGAAAGATGTGCAAGTGTGTGTGTGTTTTTATTGTTTCCGTGACCTAGTGATGTATTAATTTTTTTTTTTCAAAGTTTCAGTAACAAAATCCCCAATATAGATAGACTTTCCCAGTGGCCAGGAACCTAACCCCCCCATTACCATTGATTTCTAAGGAAAAAATTATGTTTGAATAATGTGATTTTGAATAACGTGACGTCTCCAGGAATGTAACCCTCACATTAATTGAGAGTTGACTATCCATATATATATATATATATATATATATATATATATATATATATATATATATATATATATATATATATATATATATATATATTGGACATGGGTAAGTTGGATATCTGTTACTTTGGCTGGTGCCAAGCATCCCCTGGCGTGGGGGTGACTCAATCTGCATTGTATTGCCTTACCGATCACAACTACGAACATTTGCCTTATTTGTGATTTGTGCCTTGTGATGCATAGTACATACATATGTGTGTATAAAAGGCTCCGTATAGCAACCAATTTCTTTATATATATGAGACACTTAGCATTTTTCGAGGCGGGCAGCTGGACATCAGATTTTTTGGATTTTTGGATATTTTGAAAAGGGGTTCCCCCCAAATGATCCGATATAGTGAGGTTTACTGTGTATGTGTATTTACCTAGTTGTATTTACCTAGTTGTAGTTTTACAAGGCCTGGGCTTTATGCTCATGTGGCCCCGTCTCCATATCTACAGTTATCCAATCTTACTTTAAAAGTATGCACACTCGTTGTAGACACTACTTCTTCATTTAAGTTGTTCCAAGTCTCAGTACATCTTTGCGGGAAACTATATTTTTTAACATCTCTCAGACATCTTCCTTTTCTCAGCTTTTTACTATGCGATCTTGTGCTTCGAATGTCATATTCTTCTCTCAGGATCAGTTTCTCATTATCCACTTGGTCCATTCCGTTGATCAATTTATAAACTTGTATCAGGTCTCCTCTCTCCCATCTTTGTTCCAGGGTTGGTAGATCCATAGCCTTTAGTCTCTCCTCATATGTCATCCCTTCAAATTCTGGAACCATTCTTGTAGCCATTTTTTGTAGTCTCTCCAATTTCCTTATGTGTTTCTTTTTTGAGGGGTCCACACTACTCCTGCATATTCCAATCTGGGTCTTATTATAGTACTTATCAATTTCTTCATCATTTCTTTGTCCATGTGGTGAAATGCTACTCCAATATTCCTTAGCAAATTATATGTTTCTCTAAAAATTCTATCAATATGGCTTACTGGTTGATTGTTTTCTTCCATCGTCACTCCTAAGTCCTTTTCCTTTTTACTTTCTCCAGTTCTACTCCATCTCCCATCTTATAGATTCCCACAGGTCGTCTTTCACTCTTTCCCATTTCCATGACATGGCTTTTGTTCACATTGAATTCCATTTCCCACTTTTACTCCATTCTCAGATCTTATTTAGGTCTTCTTGCAGTATTTCACAATCCTCTTTTTGCTTTATAACTCAGCACAGTTTCGTATCATCTGCAAACAGATTTATGTAGCTGTTCACTCCTTCTGGTATGTCGTTAATATAAATGAGGAAAAGTATTGGTGCCAATACTGACCCCTGTGGCACTTCACTTTCTACTGCTCTCCACTTGGACTTCATATCTTTAACTACCCCCTCAAATAATTTTCTATCCATCTCAATGTGCTTCTTTTCAAGCCACCCTTCTCCTCTAACTTCCATAGTAATCTTGCATGTGGCACTTTGTCAAACGCCTTTTTTAAATCCAAATAAATACAGTCAACCCATCCCTCTCTCTCTTGTACTCTATCAACTATTCTAGAATAGAAACTCAATAAATTAGTTACACAAGACCGTCTTTTCCTAAAACCAAATTGGCTATTTGATATTAATTTGTTGTCTTCAAGGAACTTGATCCATTGTTTCTTTATTATTCTTTCACACATCTTGCATATTACACTAGTTAGTGATACCGGTCTGTAATTTAAAGGTTCTTCCTTCCTTCCACTCTTATATATGGGAACCACCTCAGCTCTTTTCCATTCTACTGGTACTGTTCCATTTTCTATTGAGCATTTTATGATGTTGTATATAGGACTTGCTAGTTCTTCCCTACATTCTTTCAGTATTCTGCCTGAGACTTCATCTGGTCCCATTGCCTTGTCTTCATCCAGTTCCTTCATTAATTCTTTTATTTCAAGCTTGGTTACTTTAATCTCTTTCATATAGACTGTCTCTCTATTACTGTGGCCTTTCAAATTTAGATTCCTTAGTAAAGACCTCCTGGAATTTATTATTTAATAGTTCTGCCATAGTTTTTGGGTCTTCCACCATCCCGTTCTCTCCTTTTAACCTTTCTATTGTTTCTCTGTCTAATTTTTCCATTTATGAATCTATAGAACAATTTTGGTTGCCCCTTACACAATGTGTGTGTGTGTGTGTGTGTGTGTGTATATATATATATATATATATATATATATATATATATATATATATATATATATATATATATATATATATATATATATATATATACATACCATAATGCTAACTGCTTTTCTGATCTTGCTAACTGCATGCCTTTCTCCTCTGGCAGCCTCGCTGATCAAGGCTTTCTTCTTCCTCTAACCCTGTTTTGTCCAACTCTAATGCAAGAGTTAACCATTACTCTCAATCATTCATACCTTTCTTTGGTAAACTCTGGAACTCCCTGCCTGCTTCTGTATTTCCATCTTATGACTTGACATCTTTTAAGAGGGAGGTATCAAGAGATTTATCGCCATCTTTTGGCTAACTCTTTCATACTTGCAAGGGAGCTGGCAGCTAAGTGAGCCCTCCCCCCCCCCTCTCTCTCTCTCTCTCTCTCTCTCTCTCTCTCTCTCTCTCTCTCTCTCTCTCTCTCTCTCTCTCTCTCTCTCTCTCTCTCTCTCTCTCTCTCTCTCTCTCTCTCTCTCTCTCTCTCTCTCTCTCTCTCTCTCTCTCTCTCTCTCTCTCTCTCTCTCTCTCTCTCTCTCTCTCTCTCTCTCTCTCTCTCTCTCTCTCTCTCTCTCTCTCTCTCTCTCTCTCTCTCTCTCTCTCTCTCTCTCTCTCTCTCTCTCTCTCTCTCTGATCACTACAGAATGGTAGTGTTCCATGTTTTTATTTAATTTTGTTTTTTTTTACATACTTTTTGGCCCATGACACTTAGACATAGCATAACTGGCCTCAAACTTCCACAGCAAGACAACAGCATAAACTTTTTTCCTGCCTCTTCAAAATGTGGTGTTGATATTACCTATTACTTTTTATTGTGGCTTTTCTTTTGGTGGTGGTGGTGGTGGTGGTGGTGGTGGTGAAGATTTTCATCATTGACTCTTACTATTATTGTTATCACTCATTTTACATATATTGTAATCTGATTTCAATATCTATTCGTGATTGTCACTATCAATATACTCTGCTTCCCTATCATCATGACTCTATTGTCTTCTATTTATATGTATGAATGCCACTTCATTTTCATCCACCTTGGCAAATTCTCTCTCTTATCGAGTTATCTTGTCAAGTTATCTACATTCTTTATCATGCCTAGATTATCTCTTTTTCATTCTCATTGACCATGCACTTGATATGTTCTGCTCATGTCCACTTTTTATTTACAGTCAAGAACTCTTCTGTATTTTTCTCCTTTATTTATAAGTCTTACTCTCTTCTTATCTTTCCATGTTATGTCAGACTTCATTCTCATCCCTTGGGCACTGAAATGTTCATTGCAAGGCATTTGTAAGCCCTTTTTTTTTAGAAGTGGTAGAATGTGCTGATAAACTTTTCTCTTTATCAATATAGAAATCACATGTATGAGTGTGTTGTGTTTTGTCTGGGCCATCCTGTGTGATTGCTGGCCTGTTGTACAGATATAGATAGATTAATAGCATGTTAGTTTTATAGCAAAAGTACCCATCTGGGCACAGGCCAGGTTTTTGCCTTATAGAAAGTACTACATAAAAATTTCTTTCTTACAGCAGTTCCAAGAAAGATGGAAAGAAGAAGGGAGTGAAGAGAGGAGCAGGAGTTGGAAATGAAGGTGGCAAGCAGCAGAGAAATCAGAGGAAGAAAAGGAAGGTGGAGAATGAAAACAACATCAACAAATTCTGTCCTTTTTCTGCTGGAGGAAAATCTAAGGAAAATGAAAAGAAACTCTCTGAAGATATAGCTGTAGTTAAAGACAAGGAAAATACTCCAATTCAACATGACACAAGCAAGGTAAAGGAAGGAAACAATGAAAGTAATCCCAAGAAAGCCGGAAAGAAGGGAGTGAACAGAGGAGGAGTCGGAAATGAAGGTGGCAAGCAGCAGGAAAATCAGATGAAGAAAAAGAAAAATGAAAATGAAAAGAAACCCTCAGAAGATAGCACTATAGTTAAAGACAATGAAGGTATTCTTGTTCAGCATGACACAACCAAGGTAGAGGAAGGAAACAATGAAAGTAATTCTCCCCAAAAGGTAATTGTCAATGGAGATGACAGTAACACACTTGACCAGGGACAGGGGAATATAAAAAAGAAGGTATTAAAAAAGAAAAAGAAGGGAGTGAAGAGAGTAGCAGGAGTCGGAAATGAAGGTGGCAAGCAACAGCAAAATCAGATGAGGAAAAAGAAAGATGAAAACATCAACAACAACTCTAGTCCTCTTTCTGCAGAAAAAGCTAAGGAAAATGAAAATGAAGGTACTCTAGTTCAGCATGACACAAACAAGGTAGAGGAAGGAGACAATGAAAGTAGTTCTCCCCAAAAGGTAATTGTCAATGGAGATGACAGTAACACACTTGACCAGGGACAGGGGAATATAAAAAAGAAGGTATTGAAAAAGAAAAAGAAGGGAGTGAAGAGAGTAGCAGGAGTCGGAAATGAAGGTGGCAAGCAACAGGGAAATCAGATGAAGAAAAAGAAAGAGGAGAATGAAAACATCAACAACTCTAGTCCTCTTTCTGCAGAAGAAAAAGCTAAGAAAAATGAAAATACAAAAAAACTCTCAGAAGATAGCACTATAGTTAAAGACAATGAAGGTACTCCAGTTCAGCATGACACAAACAAGGTAGAGGAAGGAAACAATGAAAGTAGTTCTCCCCAAAAGGTAATTGTCAATGGAGATGACAGTAACACACTTGACCAGGGACAGGAGAATGTAAAAAAGATCACATTAACCAGCATTAAGGATAACAAAGGTGTAATAAACATGAAACAAGTGGGAAAAAATAGGAAAAAGAAATCAAATAGCAAACTCACAGGCACACCAACCATTATTAAGAATGCTAGTAAAATCTCAATTGTTGGCAATAATGCTGGGGTTAAAAAAGGAAAAAAGAAAATTAACAAGATTGCAAAGAGAAAACAGGAAAAGATAGAGAAGGAGACAGCTACTGTAGGAATAAAGGCACAACAGATCACTTCCTCCACCTTGACTTCCCCAGTTACTCCTAAACCAACCCCAAAAAAGAGAAAAATTGCCTAGCTGGATATTAGCTAAATGTCAATAAGAGGCAACTACATATATTTCCATCATGTGAACTCATGTTCATGTCTTCCTACACTGCTGTAACAAATTAATAGAAAAAAAAAAATGTTATCACTCCATTTTTATGTCCTTCATTGTGGGGTTATGTTAAGTTGTTAATGGTTCTGTATTGAAATACAGTAAGTAAACTGAAAGTGGTGTGTGTGTGTTCACTTAGTTGTTTTTATCTAGTTATAACATATAGGAGAGGAGCTAAGCTTACAATGTTATGTCTCCATAACTGTTTTATCCAAATTTTCCTAAAACTCGTGAATATTTCTTGCACACACCACCTATCCCTCCAGTCTATTCCATACCTTGGTGCTTCTATGAGGAAAACTTAACTTCTTTATGTCCCTGTTGCAGGTGTGTGTGTGTGTGTTACCTACTTTTATTTTTTTTAGGATTGATTCAGACTTAAAATGTGCTTTGTTTTAATTTGTTGTATTGATTTTTAAGTCAGTGAATTCTTGCACAGATAACTTTGTCTATCAATGCATTCCTCTGGCTGATGCACTGGCAGAAAAACTAGAATAAAAAAGAATTGCTCACTTTATTTTTATTATTGTTATTTATTTATTTTTACTTTGTATGCATTTTTTTACAATTTACTAGATTTTTTTTGTTTTAATTATTATTATTGTTTTTCCTATTTATTTGATTTTTGTATTTATTTATTTATTGTTTATTATTATAATTTCTTACTGTGTGCTCTTAGTGGTGTGTGTGTGTGTGTGTGTGTGTGTGTGTGTGTGTGTATATATGTATGTTCATCTAGTTGTGACATGTGCGATAGATTACACTTGCTTGCGAGGTCCTGCACACTTACCTCACTATTATAATACTCTTCATATCACCTTAGCCAGATATTACACTTAACAATGCATAAATAGGGAAAATAACTTTGCATCCACTAGTGCAGTGAAATCATACACTCTTGGTAGGCCCTTTAAATCTCGTTATTGATATTCACATTAACTGATGTCTTTCATACAGCATGACAGAGAGAACAATAGGGCAAGCAAGGGTATAGAGGAGCTGGTAGAATGAAACGCCTGTCAGCAAGGGCTAACAAAGCAATCTTTAGGTCTCTACTGTTATAATGAAAATGAAGAAAGAGTAGTAGTAATAAAGGGGAAACTGATTGTAGCTGCTACTGTAGATATGATGCTTATGAGAATACTACTGATGCTGATAGTGGTAGTGATAATGGCGCTGTCCTAATATAAAGGTCCCTCCGGCTATCTCTGCTTCCCGACTAGGTTCTGTATGTATCTTCTCTATTAAGTACATGCGGAGTGTTAATCACAATTACGTTTTTCCTTTCAATACGCAGTATGACTGTCGAGAGGTCGCCAAATGGCCGGAAATCAACCAAGGAAGCCTAGATTATAGTCTGTAATTCCTCCCGTCCCAAATACAATATACACATTATTTTCTTTCGCTAAGTCTTTCGTTTACAAGAGATGGGCAGTATTGTCAATTTGTCAGACAGTCATGGGCAAATCTCAATCACTCAAGCTGCATCCCACCTCAGTTTCAGCTCTAGTGGACATGGTGTGTCCTTAAACAGTCTTTGAGTCTGTGAGTCTGCATAGCACTTTACTTTCTGTGGCAACATTTAAAAATAGCCTCTCCATTGAGTACGTAATACTCCCGGCCTCTCTCACTCTCTCTTTCTCTCTCACATGTTCCGGGGATCACATCTACGGAATTGCAACGCTGCTACCGGTATTATACGAGTCTTGGGCTCTTTGCTGGTGTGTGTGTCGGTACGCAACACAGCGTAAAAAATTAAAGACAATTAAATTCACCACCAAATTTATTGATCTCCATGAAAAAATGCGAGTCAAATGCCAAATGACGAGCCTCTACTCGATGAACCTAATTGTCATTAGCAAATTGCCAATTTTTAGTAATGAAAAAAAAAAAAAACTTAAGTAGAAAAGCAGCGCGCACTAGCCTGTGAGTATTTTGCAGACATGAGCAAAAAAGCTGCCTTTCTTGTGACAAGACAAATGGTTCATCACTTGACAAGTTGACATGCTTGCATCGAGTAGCGGCGCTAGCAGCTTGTAAAGGCGCGTTGCCGCGTTCACAAGTGCCAATTTGTGACTGAAATTTCCGACTGAATATGCCTAGCGACTGGAAAAAACAGTTGCAAAGCAAAACCAACATGTTAGTCTTGTTTAGTCAATCTGTGAATTTGTTTACGTTGTGACATCACGGAGAAAGGTCTGAAAACGTGGTGTTGATATAAAGATTTAACTAGAGAAGAAGGTTTTGAAGATGGTGAGGGAAAAAGAGTACATCTGGGACCTTAAAATTTAATAGTACAGCCAAAAAAGTTTACGCAAATCGACGTTCGATGACATAGCTTCCATTCTCCGATGACTGTATCACTCTACACAGGGTGTTGTTGGAGGTGAGGATTGAATACTTGTTATGATTTAATTAGATCGCAATCATCATCGTCACCAGAGGAAGACATCTTGTTGAGTAGCAGTTTGTTTACATTCTCCTCCCGCCAACTAGCCGATACTTCCCAGTCGTTATGTGTAAACGTGTTTCGGTACTTCTAGCGACGTGCAATTTCAGTCGAATATTGTCACGTGTGAACGCGCCTAAATACGCAGTGCTTGTGAAGGAAACCATAACTGGCCACACACTTCCAGAAGGCTTCAGCAAGGTATCTTTTGATAATAGAACAGCAAATAGGGGAATTTTAATGAATATGACGACAGATGATTCCAACAAATACTTCATAAACGGTCAGGAGCAATGGTTGTATCAGCGTGGATCAAAAGCATCTGTTTTGCGAGAGATTTCATATATAAACCACCACTACCATGCCAGATCATGTCCGCAGCAAGCAAGGCTTTTGTGTGCATCTGGTGCTTCTCCTTACCCTTAATGATATATGGGGTAAATGTATGGGCATTATGAAGGGGTAAATGGGTGGGTACGGAGAGCCACAGAGGGAGCGCGGCGGGGTCGTATAAAGGGAGCGAGGGCGCGAGGGGCGGCGCGAGGCTCGGCCACTCTCGCCGGGCCACAGACAACATGGCAGGGTTCTACGATGATCAGTTTTCCCGGTAAGCTTGAACAAATTTGACCACCACGCGCTCTTCGGCACCTTATTCACAGTGAGGGTTGACGCATGGTGACCTGAGACACTGAAGGAAGCAGTCTGCTCGCGCCTAAATAACGTTTCATTCTTGAAAATGGAATATTGCGGTGAAACTGTTGGCGGTGCGAAGTGTTTCCTGCTGTTATTTTAATGGTACACTCTCCCGTGCCTGCCTGCTGAACCCCCTGCCAGGCCGCTCCGCCCCCACGCCATCCCTCCCTGACGGGTGTGGACGTGTGAAGGTGGTGCCTGGCGGGGACTAGGGCCAGGTGGGCACCAGCGGGGCCAGGAGCAGGTTTGTTTTGGGTCCAGATTGTCCCTTCATGCCAAAATATGCTCTGTGCCCCACTACCATCATTTCCGCGTTGGTTACTGATGGCGCAAGGACTGATTCATTATGCATGATGGTCACTGTATCCATGATTTGTCCAAGTAAACACGGGACTTGCCTAACCATTCCCAACATGACCAAACAAAACTTACTTCCTCCACTGAACATACCAGACAACCAGTGTTACTTGTGTAATATCCAGTTCACATGCTTCAGTAGTTTTCCTGTTTTCTAATATTATTAGCACAGCTGTGCAATGTGACAGACGCTGCAATTATCCAATCAATGTGCCCAGTAAATCTTAGAGGACATGGTTTTGGTCAGTTAGTTAGGTTTTCATAAGTTGGCTTCAGTATCTTCAGTAAGCAATTATGACAGTTTTTAGTGATATACTTACTCACAAAAGCAGTTCCAACTATTTTTGCTCTTAGTGTTAATGAAAGAGGAACATCATGTTGTTAAGTATAGAAAGTACATATTTCAATTGAGCTTTTAATGGTTTCCACATATTTAGCTCCAGATTGTTAAAAGATTTTTTCAAATGTCTCACTACTTAAACATGAAATGTAACTTGTTGATATGGAATACTAATTCCACATTGGTGATATGGAAGTAATAAACATTTTCATCAAAGGTTAAAGTTATTTAGATTAAGATAGGTTTAGATTATTGTAGTTTATTAATTTTACAGATGATTATTGTGTACTGTAGATGTCAATTTTGAAGAAAAAAAATTACCCATGAGTAATTATGGTAGGTAATGTCTTGGAATGAATAGGCTAACATATTTCCATAATTCCTGAAATCTTATGTATAACTGAACATTTTCATTGTTATGATTTAGCACACACACACACATAAAGCCCAGGTCCTGTAAAACTACAACTAGGTAACACACACACACACACACACACACACACACACACACACACACACACACACACACACACGGCCCGGTAGCTCAGTGGTTAGAGCGCTGGCTTCACAAGCCAGATGACCGGGGTTCGATTCCCCGGCCGGGTGGAGATATTTGGGTGTGTCTCCTTTCACGTGCAGCCCCTGTTCACCTAGCAGTGAGTAGGTACGGGATGTAAATCGAGGAGTTGTCCTTGTTGTCCCGGGATGTGGTGTGTCCCTGGTCTCAGGCCTATCCGAAGATCGGAAACAATGAGCTCAGAGCTCGTTCCGTAGGGTAATGTCTGGCTGTCTCGTCAGAGACTGCAGCAGATCAAACAGTGAATTACACACACACACCCACACACACACACACACATACATTAGAACAGATCCAGAGGATAGCTACAAGGATGGTGCTGGAACTAAAGGACCTAACATATGAAGAAAGGCTGAAGGAAATGGTACTGTCTACCTTACAAGATAGAAGAGGAAAAGGGTACCTAATAAAAATGTATAAAATATTTAATGGCATTGAAAAGATAGACCAGGAAGACCTGGTGCTGGTGAAAGCAGCTGGAACGACAAGAGGACATGTAAAGAAGATCAGGAAGAGGCAGTGTGTGAAGAATATTGGAAAATACAGTTTTCCACATATAACTGGAAAAGTGAAATGCTTTGATGAAGTTGTTGCACCACATAATGTGCATAACTTTAAAGAAAAATTAGATAAATGGGGATATGGAGACAGGAGACTATGAGCTCCGCTCAAATCCTGTACAATACAATTAGGTAAACACACACACACGCACGTGCGCACACACACACACACACACAATCACACACACACACCGTTTGAGTGAGGAAGTGGCGTCAGCAACGAGTGTGCATAGTTTTAAAGAAAAATTGGATAAGTGTAGGTAAAGAGATGGGGCCACACGAGCATAAAGCCCAGGCCCTGTAAAACTACAACTAGGTAAATACACACACACACACACCGTAATGCTCCATGACATTGTTTTCACCTTCTCATTGTCTTCCTCCCCAGGAATAGCTATAGAGGAGGAGCAGGAGGAGGAGGAGGTGGAGGAGGACGGTACAATGAGGGAGGTCGGTATGGGGGTCAACGTCCTCGCAAGCCGCTACCCACAGAGCCGCCTTACACCGCCTACGTGGGTAACCTGCCACAGGGCGTGGTGCAGGGCGACATTGACCAGATCTTCAAGGAAGAGAGGGTGAGGACTGGTGTTTGTGTGGGGTGGTGATGGTAGTAATATATAGAGAAGAGATTATTATACTGATGTTGATGTTAACCCTTTCATTGCTAGATATTTTCTCATTTAATAATGTTAAACTTTTGAGATGCTATTTTTGTGATAGTTTCTTGTAAATATTTCTGCTGTGTCAAGAAGACAAAATTAACTATCTTTCCAATATTTCTCTTTTGCATCTCAATGCAAACAATTTTTATAGTGCTAGGAAGGATAAGGAAAGATGATCATAGCAGCTAAGGAGTTGTGGGGTTGGTCTGATTAGTTTTAACCTTTGACTACTACAGCTCCACTTTCAAGACATTTGTCCCACACTTCTAGCAAACTTTTAATAACTTTAAGGGAACTGGCAATCCAGTGAGCCTTTTTTTCCAGTTTTTGTTGCTCTTGGTCCGTCTCCCGTCTTGCATAAAAAAATAGAAAATAAAAAAAACAGCCTATTATTGTTATTTGGTATTGGACATCTGGAACAAAAAGTATTGAATATCTAGCAAAGATTTTTAGTACTTAGAAGTTAATATTTGATGAGCATCATTTCTTAGGATATCTGAAAATAGAGAACCAGGTGGCATTAGCTGTCTGTAGGTTTTAATATATATAGAGAAAAGGTGTAGATGTTTACTGTCTACTGCTACTCCTGCTGTATCCTCCTCTCATTTCTCCTTTATATTATTTCTTATTCTGGTATTTCACAATACTAGAATATCTTGAACACTACTTTTTACACATTTTGCTTTTACATTCACTCCTGTCAGGTTATTTCATTTGTTTTTCCTTATCTTAGTTTTTATTTTTATTTTCCTTTCTAATATCCATTTCATCAGTTTTTGGTCATCATACCCATTATTTGTACACACATCCATTTCAGGTCCCTCTTCACTCTCCCTTTCTCTCCTTATCCTTTCTTCCCTTTTCTCTTATCCTTGCAAATCTCCCATCATAAAAACCTTTTTCTTTCCAAGGCTGGTTCTCATGTACCAGATATCATTTTTCCTTCACTATTTCTCAATCACAACAGGTTCTCTCTCTCTCTCTCTCTCTCTCTCTCTCTCTCTCTCTCTCTCTCTCTCTCTCTCTCTCTCTCTCTCTCTCTCTCTCTCTCTCTCTCTCATATTATTATCCTTCCTTTATGCTTTCAACTCCAAGCAAATTTTCTTATACTTTCCACTCCACTTCCTTTGCTCTCACTTGCTTTTCCTTCATGATTATATTCCTCTCCACTTTCCATTCCAGTCTTTCTTGTTCTTATTCCTATTTATCTTTCCCTTTTCCTCCTGTCCTGCCTTTCCTTGAACCTACATACCTCACATATTTCTTTCCTGTTCCTGTCTTTCCACTTTTATCACTATTTGATCCTACCTTCCTATTTTATTAGTTCTTATTCCCTCAAACTCTCTTCCTGTCCATCCATTCCTTCCTCACTCTGGGCCTGCTTCCTATTTCTTATTCCTGCCCATCTTTCTCCACCATCCTCTGTTTCTGCCTTCTCATTTTTTCTTTTCTTTTTTTCCCCTCTAACTTTTACCTTTACTCTCTCCATCTCCTCCCTCTTAATGCTTTGCTTTGGCCTTCTTGGTTTTGACTAGATTTTATCCTCTTAATTTCATCCTTCCCTCCCTTCTTCCTTCCTTGCATTTGCTTCAATCACTTACTTTCAATACCATCTGCTTAACTCCTGTCTTCCTGTCATCTCACTTGCTCTTTCTCCCTCTTCATCCCTACACACATTCATTCTCTCCTGTATTTTTTATCCTTTCCTTCCCCTTCTCTTTTTTTAATGTCTCACTTGACTTCCTCCTGTCCTCTTGTCTCCATATCACCTATTTTCCTCCTCCTTATCCCAGTGTCCTTTCACCCTTCTCTTTCCTTAAATTTGCCTTACCTCTGTCTCTCTTCTCTTTCATATTGCCCATTAGTCCTTATTTACTGTATCACCCATTCATTCCTTTCCTTCCTCATCCTGAATCTCTTAACACATTCCTTATCCATCTTCCTTTCCACAATACCTCATACTTCAGCCCTTACCCTCTCAAACCTTTACTCTTTTCTTTTTCCTACTTCCTTCTATTTCCATATACCAGCTACTTATGTCTTGCCTTACTTTCGTCTAATGATTTCTCTCCCTCCTCCCCCACAGGTACGCTCAGTCAGACTGGTCCATGACAACGAGAGTGGCAAATTCAAGGGGTTCTGCTATGTGGAGTTTGAAGATGTGCAGAGTCTGGAAGATGCGCTAAGCTTTGATGGGGCACTGTTCATTGACAAAAACATAAGGGTGGACATTGCAGGTGAGGTTGGTGATGGTGGTAGAAATTTGGTTTATGTATTCCTATATAGTTTGTTTTGGTCTGGTTCTCTCTCTCTCGCTCTCCTGATCTTATATATTTTCCATTCTTTAAATGTTATTTATTTATTTCATAGTCACTCCTTATTTTCCTTTACTTCTCTCATGACACACACACACACACACACACACACACACACACACACACACACACACACACACACACACACACACACACACACACACACACACACACACACACACACACACACACACACACACACACACACACACACACACACACACACACACACACACACACTCTGAGATGGATGGAAAATGACTTGAGAGGGAGAGAAATAAGGACGGTAGTTAAAGATATGAAGTCCAAGTGGAGAGCAGTAGACAACGGAGTGCCACAGGGGTCAGTATTGGCGCCAATACTTTTTCTCGTGTGTATATATATATATATATATATGAACGACATGCCAGAGGGAGTGAACAGCTACTTAAATCTGTTTGCAGACGATACGATGCACACACACACACACACACACACACACACACACACACACACACACACACACACACACACACACTGAGATGGATGGAAAATTACTTGAGAGGGAGAGAAATAAGGACGGTAGTTAAAGATAGGAAGTCCAAGTGGAGAGCAGTAGACAACGGAGTGCCACAGGGGTCAGTATTGGCGCCAATACTTTTTCTCGTATATATATATATGAATGACATGCCAGAGGGAGTGAACAGCTACATAAATCTGTTTGCAGACGATACGATGCAAAACTGTGCAGAGTCATAAAACAAAAAGAGTATTGTGAAATACTGCTGGAAGACTTATACAAGATCTGGAAATGGAGTAAAAAATAGGAGATGGAATTCAATGTGGACAAAAGTCATGTCATGGAAATGGGAAAGAGTGAAAGACAACCAGTGGGAATTTATAAGATGGGAGATGGAGTAGAACTAGAAAAAGTAAAATAGGAAAAGGACTTGGGAGTGACAATGGATGAAAACAATCAACTGGTAAGCCATATTGATAGAATTTTCAGAGACATATGATTTGCTAAGGAATATTGGATTAGCATTTCACTACATGGACAAAGAAATGATGAAGAAATTGATAATTACTAAAATAAGACCTAGATTGGAATATGCAGGAGTTGTGTGGACCCCACATAAAAAGAAACATAAGGAAATTGGAGAGACTAAAAAATGGCTACAAGAATGGTTCCAGAATTTAAAGGGATGACATATGAGGAGAGACTAAAAGCTATGGATCTACCAATCCTGGAACAGAAAAGAGAGAGAGGGGATCTGATACAAGTTTATAAATTGATTAATGAGAAACTAATCTTGAGAGAAGAGTATGGCATTCGAAGCACAAGATCGCATAGTAAGAAACTGAGGAAGGGAAAATGTCTGAGAGATGTTAAAAAATATAGTTTCCCGCAAAGATGTGTTGAGACTTGGAACAGTTTGAGTGAGGAAGTTGTGTCAGCAACGAGTGTGCATATTTTAAAGAGAAATTGGATAAGTGTAGATATGGAGACGGGGCCACACGAGCATAAAGCCCAGGCCCTGTAAAACTACAACTAGGTAAATACACACTCACACACAGATGAAGTCACCAGTAGATGCATAAGATGTCATAGTAAAAAGTTGAGGATGGGAAGATGCTTCAAGTGTGTACGGGAAAAAATTCAGCTTTCCACAAAGAAGCATAATGGCATGGAAGATGTAGTGTCAGCAAGGAGTGTGCATAGTTTTAAAGAAAAGTTAATGGAGACAGGGCCACATGAGCATAATGCCTTGGCCATGCAAAACTACAACTAGGTAAAAACACACACACACACACACACCCACCCACCCACCCACACACACACACACACACACACACACACACACACACACACACACACACACACACACACACACACACACACACACACACACACACACACACACACACCGCTCGAACCCTGTTATATAGAACTTGTAAATACACATGCACACATACGCTCCAGGTATCTCCGGCAGGAGGCCCCATGCACCTGTCGGTCGTTAGAGAGCAAGAACAAACACCACTCCAGGTCTCATCGTTGGAGGTCACCCATCACATGCTGACCTCCTGGTAATGTCCTGGTATATGCACACTCAACACTACAGCTGACTAATGTAGTGATACCTTCCTGCTGGTCACTTGCTAGCCTGAGTTGAACATTGCATAACAGGGACAATTTCTTATGAGGCTATCAGGAGTTTTAACTTGGAAGTAAGCTGTATTTGTCCTTGAACATTTCATTGCATGGTTCACTCACATAATTCCTGCCTGTCACTACTTGCGCTGTCCTGAAATCTGCAATTTATTTATTTATTTATCATTTATTTATTTATTTATTTTATTAATTTATTTATATTTTTCAAGTAAGAGGGACATAGGCTTGTGCTCACTTTTTTTTTTTCCCTGATGAGTGAGCTGTAATTGTTCTTTTAGTATCTGATTTCCTGTCACTTACTTGCAAGAACCTGATCACTGAGTATCTTATTTCATGACACATGCAAGAACCTGATGAGTCCATTGTCTATAAAGAGTAAGGCTTTATTTCAGCTTTGTTTCAAGCAAGAGTGTTAAAAAGCCTGGATTGATACAACATTGTTTTATACTATGCAGTTAACACACTGGAAGTGTTACTAATTGAAGTATTACTATTATTATTATTATTATTATTATTGTTATTGTTATTATTGTTATTGTTATTATTATTATTATTATTATTATTATTATTATTATTATTATTATTTTTATTTTAACCGTAAATTATATATAAGTCACAGCTCAGCCTGGGGGTGTGTAGGTGTGAACCATAGCTCAGGCTGTAGGAACTTCCATGATTTCTCTTAAAACTTTCCACACTTGTATCAACAAATATGTGTCAATGATGTGTACTGGGATGCTAATTTTTGCCTAGCAGGTATCACTTTACCTGTAAACTGTGATATACATTATATGATGTAAAAGCAATTTTTAAACTTGGTATTGAGTCCGTGCCTGCCTGGCTTCATGGTAAAGAGCATTATACCATTACTGATTTACTGACTGACTGCAGCCGCCACTTTGCCAGCCAGCCTTGAGATGCTGTGACGTGATGTGATGTGAGATGACAGTCTCTGATTCGCTTAAGTGATTATTGGCAGAGCTTCAGGGTATCTTAAGTTCATAGTACCACTCCCTAAACAAAACATAAAACACTATACCACCCATATTTACCTGCTCTTTGTAACAAAAGATAGTTTCTTTGTAACAAAAGATAGTTTAAACATCCTCCTCCTCACCACAACAACCATCTGTCCATCAGCTCACTCACCACCACAACAACTATCTACCAGTGAGATGGAACACTGCACTTTACTACACCACTATGCCTGAACTGGTGTTTATGATGAACTACATAATGTGTAGTTTTCCTGTATTTTTCCATGCAGTCTTTCATCTTGTAATGGTATAAATTATTTTTGGGATTTTTTTTTTTTTTTTTTTTTTTTTTGCTGATAGTTGTGCATTATGGGCATGACCTATTGTGCAGTTTATGGGTTAAGAGGGGGTGTGGTGTAATGCAATAAAAAAAGAAAGAAAAAGGCCCACTGAGGTGCCAGTCCTTAAAGAGAACAAGCAAATGAATTATTCAAAATGGAAGAAGAAAAGCAACATCACATGACAATTTTCTCCCAGCACGGTGACCATTCTTGCTTGCAGCAGCCGGGCAAACTGGGCAGCAAATGGCGTCATAGCTCATTTTCTGCTATCATGAAGAATGACCAAGGCTGTGGTTTGCTGGAAGTATGTGAAATCAAATGACTGTCGTACACATGTAATATGAAAATATATTGTACTTTATATGGAAAATTATTAACTTTAGAACTTATAAAAACAAAGATGCCTTATGTACCTGTGTGTGCTTGTGATTTGATTATGTGGTGTGCAAAATTACTTATTGTGCTAATTTGACAACAGCAGCTGACAAGATAAACTGTGTCCTGATGGAGTCTCGTATTAAGTTTTGCTGGAGTGTGAAAGCTTGCCATAAATTTATTGAGCCATAGTGGATACAGACTATGGTGCTTGGGATGTTGGCTGTACTCATAAGAACTGCAAACACAGTGCCACCTCAACCCCACTGAGGTTGACCACCATTAGGGCATGATTACTACGTCTGTGGAGACACTGCCACACGGCCTGTATGAGTTGCCAAGTGGAATGAAAGATTTATTACAGCATCATTGTTCCATCATCAAGTCAAAAGCCATAAAGAAAACCTAGAATCATAAGTAATAGTATATAAATGTGTTTGCAATTAATACAAAATATAGTGGCTGAAGAGATGCTAGTTCAGGGTTTGTTGTTGGAATAACAAGGCATCAACTCTGCAGCTTGAGTCCCTGTGTGATGCCAGACTTG